>NW_022589704.1:45752223-46357398 GCF_004348235.1 Phoca vitulina
ACCTGAGCCGAAGGCAGACGCTTAACGACTGAGCCACCCAGGCGCCCCTATTTTATTCTTTATAATGTGCACCCAAGTACTTAATTCTCAAATCAAGCATCTCCCCAATATCTATTGACATCAACAGACATCTAATGACATCAAATTATAGAATCTGAGATTAGTGAACAGCAAATGGAAGCTAAATAATGGCAGTAAATAAAAAGTAGTTTCAATTTCCTACTTTTGAGAAAAGAGATTTAAACAATGCATTCATAACAAATGAATAAAAATATGTAAGAATAAATGTTTAACTAAAACATTTTAGCCTAATACCGTCATTTATCAGACACGGTCCTTAAGATAGTGATGGTGATTTTGTTTTTGCTTTGCGAGGTTTTGTGTGCTTTCTGTGGATTTGAAATGCAAATGTGAAAGTTGTGTACTTTAAAAGACCTTGATCTTTCCTCGCTGGTCTTGTGGCTCTATGCCATATTTTTAAATTGAAATCACTAAGTTATACACTTTTTCTAAAAAAAAAAAAAATCCGAAATATTACCTACCTCAGGGATAGTCAGTTGTGATCTAGCTGTATCAAATGCCTAAGGGAAATAATTTTCTATCTGAAAGATTAGGTAGAGATTAATGTTTGCCATATTTCATAGCTCATTATCCTGAAATGGTCCCCTTTAAAGCCATGAAATGTCCAGAGATTTATATGAATATCTTTAAAATAAGGTGGTATTCCCAGAAATCATTAGTTCTGCTGTGCTGTTTTTCTTTGAAAGGCTCCCAGATTTCAAAATAAATGTCTTGCCTTATGAAAATAAATGTCAGTTTTTTATTGCTGGAAATAAGTATCTTCTTATATTTAACCAATGCATCTCTCTTCAGGAACAACAGTTCCAATTAATTTTATAATATTAACCATAAAGATTTATGTCGTAGATGAACCATTTTACATGGGTTAAAGATTTTGAAAAAAAAAAATGGCTTATATTTCTTTTTTGTCTTATGTAATAAAGTATTCCCCTTTTCATATATTTCAACCCTTCTTTTCTTTTACTTATTTATTATTTGTTGGGGGAGGCGAAAGGGCAGAGAAAGAATCTTAAGCAGCCTCCTCACCCAGCATGGAGCTCCATCTCACAACCCTGAGATTATGACCTGAGCCAAAATCAGGAGTTGAAAGATTAACCGACTGAGCCACTCACGTGTCCTATCAACCATTTTAAAATTAAAAACCTTACTTAGCTCATAGGCCATATAAAAATCAGCAGTGGGCCTCAGTTGGCCTATGGGCTTCTGATTACTCAACTTTGCTCTAGGTTATGTTCTTTGCTAGGGATTTGTCTTTGCTTCTAGGCCTTTTCTATTTTCTGTTTCATTGATCCATTTTTCTATCTTTACGCCAAAAACACACTGTCTTGATTACTGAAGCTTTACAGTAATACTTGAAATTTAGTTATGTAAGTTTTCCAATTTTTTCTTCTTTTCATAATTGTTTTGGCTATTTTAGCTTTTTTTTTTTTCATTTCCTTATATATTTTTGAAACATCATTCCAATTTCCTTAAAAAAAAAAAAAAAGAAAGTCCACTGGGATCATGACTAGAATTTCATTATATTTCTATGTACTTTTTGGAAATTACTATCTTGGCAATATTGAATCTCTAATTCTTGAATATGGCCTATATCTCATTTAGCTATGTTTTAAAGTCAGCAACTTTGTTTAAACTGTTTCTGAGTACTTCATGATTTCTATCATATTTTTAAAATTTTTTTCTCAATCTTATTTTAAATGAATATTTTTATTTTTCATATATTTGCTGATAGAATAAAGAAACACAGTTGAGTTTTGCATATTGACTTTGTATCTTGCAAACTTGGTAAATTCACCTAATTGTTATTGTACTGTTTTGTAGATTCCTTAGGATTTTCTGCATAAATAATTATGGTTTCTACAAATAAAGGCACGTTTACCTTTTCCTTCACAATCTCTATTACTTTATCTCATTACTGCACTGTTTAGACTTAAGAAAAATGTTGAATAGAAGTGGTAAAAATGGACTTCCCTGCCCTGTTCTAATTCTGAGGGGGAAAGTGTTCAGTCATTCACACTTATCAACCATATTACCCTTCAATCAGTCTGGGAAAGTTTCCTTCTATTTCTAGTTTTCTGAAATGTTTTATCCCAAATAGGCATCATATTTTATCAAATGCTTTTTCTGCACTTACTGAAATGACCATATGATTTTTCTCTTTTAATTTGTTAGTACTGTTTATTATATTGATTGATATTTCAAATGTTAAGCCAACGTTGCATTCTTGGAACAAACGCACATGGTCATAATGACTTAAGTGTGCAACTTAACTTAGATCCTATACTTAAAACTTTTTTTTCTAATATAAGTAAAGATATAAATTTCCTTTTCAGCACTGAAGCTTTCATTTCTAACTACCTTCCACTAAAAGGAGTACCTTTAGGCAAAAAGCCACGTACATGTGACCGATCTAATGTAGTTCCCTTCTTTCAAGAATTGACTTCTGATTTTCTGCCTACTTTGATTACTCTACAGTGCTTCAAATAGTTGAGTTAGGACAGTAACATATAATTTATATATTAAAAGATGTATGCTGTCTCTTCTATGTAGATTGCACTAGGGATAAAAGTGAAAGCAAAATGACTAGCTGGGAGTCAGCTGCAATAGTTCAGGCAGGTAGTGACTGGATGAGGTAATAGCAAATAACTTCTTTAGAAGTCAACAGATATAGGATGTGTTTTGACTGTAGAGTTGAAATTGCTTTTCTGAACTCAGATGTTTTGTTTTAACCTTAACATTTTAATGGAGAGTGATGGAAGAAAACTATGATTAAGAATACTATGGGCCGCCTGGGTGGCTCAGTCGTTAGGCAACTGCCTTTGCCTCAGGTCGTGATGCCGGGGTCCTGGGATCAAGCCCCGCATCTGGCTCCCTGCTCAGTGCGAAGCCTGCTTCTCCCTCTCCCACTCCCCCTGCTTGTGTTCCCTCTCTCACTGTCTCTTTCTCTGTCAAATAAATAAATAAAAATCTTAAAAAAAAAAAAAGAATACTGTGGGTGGCACCAGGGTGGCACAGTTGGTTAAGCATCTGACTTTGGTTTCAGCTCAGGTCGTGATTTCAGGGTCATGAAATCAAGCCCTGCTGAGCATGGAGCCTTCTTGAGACTCTCTTTCCCTCTCCTTCTACCCCTCCCCCCCCCAAAATAAGTAAATAAATCTTTAAAAAATACTTCTCAAACTCAACACCCAAAAAACAAATAATCCAGTCAAGAAATGGGCAGAAGACATGAACAGACACTTTTCCAAAGAAGACATCCAAATGGCCAACAGACACATGAAAAAATGCTCCACATCATTTGCCATCAGGGAAGTGCAAATCAAAACCACAATGAGATACCACCTTACAACAGTTAGAATGCCCAAAATTAACAAGACAGGGAATAACAAATGTTGGTGAGGATGTGGAGAAAGAGGAACCCTCTTACACTGTTGGTGGGAATGCAAGCTAGTGCAGCCACTCTGGAAAACAGTATGGAGGTTCCTGAAGACGTTAAAAATAGAGTTACGAGCTATGACCTACGACCCAGCAATTGCAAATACTAGGTATTTACCCCAAAGACACAGATGTAGTGAAAAGAAGGGGCACATGCACCCAGTGTTCATAGCAGCAATGTTCACAATAGCCAAACTGTGGAAGGAGCCAAAATGTTCTTCAACAGTTGAATGGATAAAGAAGATGTGGTACATATATACAATGGAATATTACTCAGCCATCAGAAAGGATGAATACTCACCATTTGCATCGACATGGATGGAACTGGAGGGTATTATGCTAAGTGAAATAAGTCAAGCTGAGAAAGACAATTATCATATGGTTTCATAATTATGTGGAATATAAGGAATAAGGCGGAGGATCATAGGGGAAGGGAAGGAAAACTAAATGGGAAGAAATCAGAGAGGGAGACAAACCATGAGAGACTCTGGACTCCTGGAAACAAACTGAGGATTGCAGAAGGAAGGGGGTAGGAGGATGAGGTAACTGGATGATGGGCATTAAGGAGGCACGTGATCTGATGAGCACAGGGTGGTATACACAACTAATTAACCATTGAACACTACAACCAAAACTAATGATGTACTCTATGTTGGCTGATTAACGTAATAAAAAAAGAAAAAAAACACTGTGGAATTTGGAAAAAAAGCAGATTTTGGAGATGATATTTCAGTTTAGTTATAATATGACTGAGATGTTTATTAAACTGTCCAGTCTTGAGGACAGAAAATTTTTGCCCTGGATACATAAATATAGGTCTCATATTTTTAATAGATGCTACTTAATGTGTAGAACTCTTTGAGATCACCTGAGGATTAAGTATAGGTAGTGATGAAGAGTGATCCATTTTTATACTTCAGGAAATGGAGAATGATCCAGTTAATGAGGCTGAAAAGAGTATGCTGCTGAGAGAAGGAAAACCAGAAAGAGTTGTGTCCTTGACACCAAGAAAAAATATTTTTCCAAAAAGAAGGGACTGATTAAGTCTACTAATGCTTAGAATTATTATTGCATATAGAATCATCAACATATAGATTAAAGGTATTTGGAGAAGTCATGTTGAATAGGTTATTAACAGGTTTCCTTACTGTCAGGTGGATAAAGTACACAGTAGTGCCCAAACTATTTTGACCATGTGATTTTTCCCAAAGAGGAGTATTATGAAGGAATACTGTTCTCAGCAATAGTCTTATGGAAATTTCTATTGAGAGTCACATTTCTCAAGCTCTCTGAATTGTATAAATTTGGGGTCTACAAAACTACTCTCCCAATTTTTATTTCAGTACCTCTTCTGTATTAATATTTGAATTTTATTTATTTATTCGACAGAGAGAGACACAGCGAGAGAGGAAACACAAGCAGGGAGAGTGGGAGAGGGAGAAGCAGGCTTCCCTGCAGAGCAAGGAACCCGATGTGGGGCTCAATCCCAGGACCCTGAGATCATGAACTGAGCCAAAGGCAGACGCTTAAGGTCTGAGCCACCCAGGTGCCCCAATATTTGAATTTTTAAATATATCCCAATGTGAAATAATGATCCTTTAAAATTTTTCACTCTTTTTAAACTTTTTTAAAACTTCTCTGGAGCTGTAAAATTTAAAAGGACTTGAAATTAGTAGAGGAATTTCACACTTGTAAATTTACTTGGTGCTGGGGGCCAATTCAATTAGCTAAGAACTTACTTTCAAATTGTTACCAATTGGATCAATGGAATATGACAGCTTTCCCCCTTCATTTCCATGTTTCTAGGGACGAGATGTTGAAAGAAACATACTGAAAGACTAATTACATTTTAGAAAGATAGGGTGTTCTTTCTCTTCTTTTTAACATTAGTATGCAAAGGGGATTTATTTTTAATTTACAAAGAAGGGGCTACTGATTACATTAAACAGGGACACAAGTGAACTCTCTCTGAGCAAGCTGCAAGGAGAATTCTTTAGTTCACGCTGATTCCAGCCTAGCTTCAATTCCTCTTCTGTTTTCAGAGAAAGCATATACATAATACCACACTGACGTGCCTGCTTATGGCTCAAGCCTCCTACTTACACCCATAACAATATCCATAGTTCTCTTAGCATATATTAACAGCACTATCTCCAAATGCCACCTCCTTGTCCTTTTTTTTAATCAATCAAAAAATTTTTAAGTGTGCTTAACATTATTGTTGACTACTAATTTGCTTTTTCTAAGTTATTGAGATGGCATCTGAGCATCAAAGAAAAGGACCTCTTTTTCATTACAATTTCAACATCATTTGTGGCAACTACAATATTCCCTACAACATATGGAAGTGTTTTAGCACCCCAATCTACTCCTGAAATATTTCTAGGAGAAATATCATTGCTGGTAATATTTATCAGGGACCATTTCAAGAGTACCTAAATTCTAAGTTTACAGCTAGTCATGGAATAATAGAAGCCTGTTATGTGAGATTAAAAAATCTTCAAAAATGTTAGCTCCAGTTAATTTTAGGGATTTTATAGGTCATATTAGGCTGGCTTTTCCTAGCCATTTTTTTGTAGGATATGTGGGAAAATGGATACAAATTTGGCAACCTTAGGTAGAAAAAAAAAGAGCACATGTCAAAAATGAAATCAGAATGTAGACTTTATTTTTTCCTATTTCCCTCAAGATGATTTAATTTAGGCTTCACATTTTGTGTTCTCTACATGAGAGCCAGACACAATGTTGACATTTTAGCTGTCAAATCAATCTGAGGCAGAGATTCACTTAATGAATGATCCATTTCATTAAGAGATAACAGTAAAATCTGATTAGATACCAAAATGTATTATATCAGGCCTGTTTTGTAATAGAAAACTTTTAAAAGGCTTTAAATTTTTCAAGACTTTGAAGATCAATAAACCTCACCAAAGGCTTAATAGTTTTGTGATTTTTTTAAAGCCAACTTGGTTTAGGTAAACATAAATTTCCTCCCCTCTAAATACAATAATCATTTATTGCTAAATATATATCATCAATTTAATAGCTTCTTGGAGTGAAAATAAGCACTAAATTTAATACACCCACCAAAAAATAAGACTATCCTGATTACAGAAATGCTAAATGTGAAAAAAAAAAAGTACAACTTAGAATTGAGGGACTATTATATAACAAATCAGGGCTAATTATTATTTTTTTTTTTTAAAGATTTTATTTATTTATTTGACAGAGAGAGACACAGCGAGAGAGGGAACCCAAGCAGGGGGAGTGAGAGAGGGAGAAGCAGACTCCCTGCTGAGCAGGGAGCCTGATGCGGGGCTCGATCCCAGGACCCTGGGATCATGACCTGAGCCGAAGGCAGACGCTTAAGGACTGAGCCACCCAGGCGCCCCCAGGGCTAATTATTTTTAAAAGATTGATCACAGGCGTTGTAGACCCCTTTAAATACTGTGTTCTGTTTGTATATATGTTTTTTTAAAATTTCAATTTAAAACACCTCATTTATAGATACATAAAACCCACTTACATTATTTGCCCTAAGAACATACTTACTCTACAAAGCAAGGCTGAAATTTGCCAGCTATTTATGTCCTAGGGGATTAAATTCAGATGCATTACCCATTTTGCAAAACCCGTCAATGCATCTTTCCCAGAGACATGTCAACATTTTGCTTATATATGAAATTCCATTATATAGATATTTAAATGTGTCTTGAGTGTATATAATTCCTTATGGGTATACACCACCTATAAGGTGTGTATATAGAAGATGTGTCTGTAGATACTGAGGAAGCATGGATGTATGTAAGTGTCATCTCACCTGACAATGTCATAGATGTTCTTTTTCCATCACTGACAAAAGAGTAAAGATTGCTAGTTTTTATATTACTTTAAGCTGTGATGCAGTGTGACTTAATAGCATGTCTTTGCTCTACTTCAACACATTTGTTTATTTTTTTTATAAATTTTCATTTGTTTTATATTTTATTTTATCTATATGCTATATATTTCATTTGCTTTATATTTTATTTGTCCAACCTGGTAAGTTTGATTTTGAATAAGCATACAGGTTTACTGTCAGTAAGATTTTTTTAAGTGGCAGAATTAGTGTTCCTGTGTGACTCATCAAAAGGATATGATGTAAAGTTGTCACTGGTTTGAGTATTCGCTTTAGGTAGTATCTCAATCAAATCTGAAATAGTACATTGAATAATACCTGTTTGGAGTAGAGCAAATTGATAGTGTAGCTACGTTGTGATAATTTCTCAGAAAAGGTGCAATTTCCATGCTTCAGAAGTAACTCCTGATATACACAATCAAGTATATAAGAAATGTCTAGTATTTTTTTTCCATCAAATTAAATTTCATTAAGACACATCCTCTGGGCAGGAAATTCAATCCTGTTATCTTGGACAGGGCAGCAGAGGATCTTTTTCTAGAGAAGTACCTGGAAAATGTAGAATGTTCCTTCTTTCAAACCATCACTGTCACTGATAAGAACCTCCTTTGCCAAGTTTATGTGGTCCTTTAAAGACACATGATTCAGTCCTCTCTGGAATAACAACCTTTGTTATTATGGGCAAAATTTCAGTAACTGAAGTCAAACCCCCTAGGCGCATAACTTAACCATTTTCCTCTGAGGACTTGGCAATCTCCTAGGGCTTACTTAGGCCTATCAAGAGAAATACAGGATGCCAAGTTCAATTTGTACTTCAGATAAAGAGCCCATTTTTTTTGTTGTTTAATTATACTGAAAATATTGCATAGTATATACTTAAATTAAAATATATTTATTATTTATCAGAAATTCAAAAGCAATTGAATGTCCTGTATTTTTATTTGCTGTCTGGCAACCCCACCTGAGACACAGTTAGTGAGTGGTACAAAGCCCTGGAGAAATCAAGAACACTTCTTCCTGGGCTTGGGGAAGAACTCTGCCCCTCTCTATGTCCACCTGTTCCTCCAAGGTAATTCTCCTTTCAGTAGAACAGAACTAATACTTTCAACCAAGCCCAAGGTTGGCAATCTCAAATACCCACAGATTCCATAATATAACATACAAGGCTGAAGTAGGCCCAGAAGGTAAACTATTACAGTCAGTTAACAGGGGCAGCTGAAATTCAACTCTAGCCAGGTATATCCTGTGATACTGGCCTAGTGTTGATGGATTTTCTGAAATCCAAGTCCAGATTTTTTTTTTTAATGGGGAGTCTCCTTATATTTAAATATTAGCAGCACAATGAAATAATTTTTTAAAGTAAAATAAATAATCAGCAAGTTACCCTCAGCCCAAAGCTTTTAAATTTCAGTATAGACTTACAGACTTATAGTCAAGAATTTCTCCAACCTGCTTCAGATTTCAGTTCTGCAACAGAAACCTCACCTAAGTTGAGAGAGCTCAGAAAGCCCTGTCATGAAACAAAACATGAATAACAAAACAAAACAAAAACAAAACATAACACGCTCAAGTGCCTTTGTGTAACAAATGATGAAATAGCATGTAAAAGATTCACTGACTTGAGAGGTTGAAAAGTGAATCATGTAGCATTAAAGCTTTATTTCAAAATTGGTTAGTACTTGTTTTATAGCCCTAGAGGAAATCAATAGCCTGTGATGTTCACATAATGTCCCAAAATATTTTGAAGGGTTTTCAAGCTAATAAAACAAAGATAAAAATGAAAATAGTTTACCTTAATTCTTAAATCATATACATGTGAATTTTTTAATCCAATAAGATGTTATTTTCTGTTTCCAATTTTGTCTTATGATAGCATTAAACTGAAGTCTCTTACCTCCTTTCTTTTTTGAAGTATAGTTGACACACAATGCTACATTAGTTTCAGGTCTATGACATAGTGATTCAACTTCTCTATACATTGTACTATGGTCACAGGTGTAGCTGCCATCAGTCACCACACAATGCTATTACAGTACCACTAGTTATCTTCCCTATGCTGTGCCTTTTATTCCGTGACTTAATCATTCCATAACTGGAAGCCTGTATCTCCCGCTCCCCTTCACTCATTTTGCCCATCCCTCTACTGCTCTCCTTTCTAGCAACCTTCAATCAGTTTGTTTTCTATATTTACAGGTCTGAGTCTGCTTTTTGTTTGTTTGTTTACTCATTTGTGTTTTTTTAGATTCCACATATAAGTAAAATCATACAGTATTTGTCTTTCTCAGTCTGTAAAGTCTCATATTCTTGAATGTGTTTTGAAGACTTATTTTTCATACAAATTTTTGGTTGTTTATATAGTAATATTAGTTTCTGGGTGAAATTCTGCCTGTGTCACACTTTCCTCTGATATATACAGAGTTCATAATTGTGTGACAAATAGTAGTAAGTGTAGTTTTCTTTTAAATGCAAATAGGATAAATCTAATTTCATATGTATATTGCATAATCACCTTTGACAACTGGACAGAACAAGTGAATATTTCTAAGGAGTTTTTTTCCCCCATTCTAAGGTAAAAGTTATTTTAAAAGATAGGTGAATATTTTGAAGAAATGGAGAATGACTGGTTAAATATCTGTGCATATTTAGAAAACTGCTTTGAAAGTCAATACTTCAAAGAGACCTCAACAGCTTTATCTAACAATACTAAATAAACAAACAGTACAAATACTTCAAAGTCAATTGACTTTTTTTGAGCATGAGGCAAAGATTTACCTGATGCAAATCAATATCTAGCCAACAAGATAATGTCTTGGTAACCTGTATAAAAATGAGGTAAAAGACAATTATACGTTTAACCCCACATACAATCTACCTCATTCACAGTTTCACCAAACATTCACGGAGATCTTATTCTACACCAGTCATTGTGCCAGATGCTTGTGATACAATACTTAATAATACCCCTGATGACATCAGGGGATTCAGACTTTTTTGTAGGAGGAAGGTAGGTGAAGAGGCTATTACAATCGTCTGTTAATAAATTAGAGGGGAGTGCTGGTTGCTATGGGAGCATCTAAGAGGGATATCAAACACGTACGATGTCCCAAATCTTTATGATGAGATTACTTTTAATGTAACTGAAGAGAACATTTCCCAGGGGCGTTGACTGAAAATGCCATGAGACATACAGAAAGGAGAGACAGGATAAATAAGTCTGTGTCCTTAGCATGGTCCACGAATATATTTTATCATACATGCTGGGATACTTTTGTAGGAGAGGATACTGTTAATATTTACACTGGAGCATCAGAATTAACTTAAAATGCCCCAGGAAAAATAGGACATATGGTCACCTCATTCATGTTCCATTCCAGCTCAGCTCCAGACAGAGTAACTAAATCATTTTCTGCATTCCAGATTTATTGTTTTACAATAAAATGGTTAATTAAAGTTTGACATTTAAATATATACCATTATTAGGTTTTCGTCAGTGTAGCAGATATTGTCTAGAAGTCATTTTTTTAGATGCTAAATTAAGTCTCTACCTTTTTTTTCAGATGTCTGCAAAAGTTAAGCTTATTCTGTGTGCTCTGCATTCAATCTTAAAGTCATGGAAAATACAATGTAGCCCAAGACTGTAATACACAGAAAAAGAAATATGTCAGCCTTGCATGATTAAGGCAAAGAAATAAATAAGAAAATGGTTATCTTAGTTAGGAGAAGACTCTAGAAGTTCCTGCTCATCTCAGCTATTCAATGCACCTGAATAGTATAATAGAAATTATTTTATGCCTTCTTTTTTCATCTTTATGGAACCTTGACAAATGTGTCTGAAATGCTTACTGTCCTACAAAAGCAAGAGTTATTTATTAAACAAAATGTGGATTATTAACAAATAATGGCAAAAAAATTTTTTTGGCAGAAACACAACTATTCCATTACACTTGACACTTGTTTAGTGGTGTGATGTCTGGTGCATTTAATGATAGCTAATGAGACTTTAATGCTTAACTACGAAAACATGCATTTTACTGTGTGTTCAAGGACAACAGAGTAAGAATAATTTTACTTTGATTTTCAATTATAAATAAATTAGTTTTAAGTAAAATATATGCAACAATCCTACTCAAATAGATTTCACGGACCCTTTACATAGCATGTGATTTATTTTAATATTCCATTTGCAGGTAAAAGCTGTTGTAAAGAGCTGTTATTTAGTTGGTGGAAAAAGTGAGTCACTGTAAGGTGTGACAGGCCTAAGGTCATTACAATTCACTTTCTTCTAATTCTTTACTACTGTATCTTCCCCAAAAATTCTTGTAGAATTCTTTTCAAGTTTATGCTTTGTTGAAGCCACTTATTTTGTAGTGGAGTTGATAATAACATTATAAAATATGTACACAATTTGCCTGTGTTATAAGAAAGATACAACTGTCACTGAAGAGTTTCAGAACTTCAAAAAAATATTTTAACAGTTTTACTAAAAAGTAAATTTGTTGAAATTAATCCTTTGATTAAATTTAAATTCTTTATTTTCCATAAAAGTTGCCTCCAAAGAGTCATTTATCAAATATTCAAAGCTAACATCTATTAATAAGATTTCTACGGGACCCAAAGCCAGGGAGACATGACAGAGGCCTTATAGTTAATTTATTTTCAATGGTTTAGAAGCCCTTGTGTTAAAATTTCTCTGTATAAATCTGTGAGCAAAATACTAGTCATTAATTTTTTGAAGTTACTTATCAAACAAGTAGTTTGATAAGCATATCTACAGATCAGTTTATGGAGACTATAGGTATATAAATGTCTGCTTGGCATTTACAATTAGTTGATCTCTCATGAAAGTTATAATAGAGGTGTGAGAATATTCATTTTGCGATGGTTAATTTTATGTGCCAACTTGACTTGGCTATGGGTACCCAGATAATATTTGATTAAATATTATTCTGGGTATGTCTGTGAGGGTGTTTCTGAATGAGATTAACATTTGAATTGGTAGACTAAGAAAAGATTGCCCTCCCAGTATGGACAGGCTTCATCTAATCTATCATCCTGAGTAAAACAAAAGGTAGGATAAGGGGAGAAGCTCTCTGCCTTTTTTCAATCTGAGACACTGGTCTTTTCCTGTGTTTGGTATAGTCTGTGATTCAACAGTGTGTTTGATTGAAATTTAAAGCAATGAAAGAAAGTTCTCCTGGTTTTCAGACCTTTCCACGTGCACTGGAACTATACCAATAGCTCTCCTGGGGGCTTGGCTTGCAGAAGGCAGATCTTAGGGGACTTCTCAGCATTCCATAATCATGTGAGCCAATTCCTTATAATGAATCTCTCTCTCTCACACATATATGTACACACATACATATAATTATATATACATACATATGCTTTGTATATGTATATATGTGTATATATGAAGATATATAAGAACATATATACGAAGAAGATACATATATGAACACTAGTTCTGTTTCTCTGGAGAATTCTGATTAATACATATTGAGATATAGCTGTTCTTTTATTAAATTTTTAATTAAATCACCTGCATTAAAATAAGTGGTGTGGGTTCTGTTTCCTGACTAGAATCTGACTGATACAGCTCCTTTTATCTATTTTGTTTATTATAGTCTATTAGAATTAATTTTTCTAACTAATTTCCTGTTATTGCTAAAAGCATAGAATATTTTTAATTCAGTAAAATACAAATTGTTTTGCCAATATCCTGTTAATGTTAGAATACTTTAGAAAACTTTAACTCCATTTACCCCCTTACCTTTTATATTATTGTCACATGTTAATTTCTATACATTTCAAACCAGATAACATATCATTTTCTTGTTTTGCATAGTCATTAGTCTTTTCTATTTACCCACATATTTCTTTTTCTTACAGAGATTTAGTGTTTCTTGTTGAGATCATTTTCCTTCTTCCTGAAAATCTCTCTTTAGAATTTTTTTTAGAAAAGTTTTGCTGGAAAGGAATTCTCTCAGTTTTTATTGTTCTGAAATCATCTTCATTTGCCTTCATTTTGGAGTGATATTTTACTGTTTACAGAGTTTTCAGTGGGCTTCTATTTTCTTTGAGCACTTGAAAAGTGGACCTTCTATTATATTATACTCTGACATCCAAAATTTTCCCTCAGATCTTTTATTCCCTGGACTCTCAGCCCTAATTTTCACTACCTCAGCAGACCTCCACTATTATTAAACAAATGACTTATTCATTTTAATTAGATTTTCTGCTCACTTTTCATTCATACAGTTATGTTCATAAACAAACAAACAAACAAATAAAAAACCCAGAGTAAAATCAGTATAAATGATAAGAGTAAATACAGCTTGATTTTTTTCCTATTTTCTGGTCTAAATATCTAAATTATACTGATTGGCATTAAATATGTAAGGTCTTCAAATGATAAAAGAAAGCAATAAAATAATATACTTTTTATTAAATATTCTGGAAGCTCAGTTTTTTCTTCTATTAACATGTAAAACAGTAATTTTTCTCTTAATAAGTAAAATGTGCTTGGGGAAGTTGTATAAGAGTAATTTTTCCCCACCATTATGATGGCCTTAATGTGAAATACCTATGCAGTAACTACTTAATAAAAAACTAAGAAGACCTAATTAATTTCAAACAACTGAGTACCTGCATTATTGCAATTGGTATAAAAATGAATGAAGAACTCTTAATCTTGGGAAACAGAAAATTGTCATATAGGTGAGTGGTAATTACTAATGGGGAAGAGTTGCCCAGTCAGACATTTTGGATTATTTTCACTTCCAGTTTTGTTAGGAAGATCTGTTAAACCTCTCCCACAAGAGGGATGCACCCTAAAGGCTACATAGTTAATGTCTGGGCAGAAGTTGGTATCAGGGAGTTTGCAGTAAAGAATAATACAGCTACTTAATATGCAGCATTCCTGAATCCAACTATGACCATCTTGCCAGGAAACCTTGTCCTCTGTAGAATATTAATCTCAATAAATGGCAAACACACACTTCTAGATGCTCAGGTAAAACGAAAAATCTTGAGGCCCTATATTAATCTTCTCTTTTTCTTATATTCTATGTCTAATGTATTAATTATCCTTATAGCCTTATAAAGACTTATACCTTTTTTAAATTTTTATTGTTATGTTAATCACCATACATTACATCATTAGTTTTTAAGACTTATATCTTTATAAAGACTTTTGGATATTGATAGTGTTACTCCTACCATGTGTCTTTAATGGATGCTAGTATTGAAGACCTTTGTGAGGTATGATGTAGATTAGAATAAGTAAATTGCCTTTGCAGTTGGAACAGGAATAGGACTCTCCTTATTTAGTACTATTTTACTTAAGAACATTTTAAAATAATTCTATTCTGTTTCAGGGAAGTGAAGCAGTTAATTCACTTTGCTAAAGCTTCCAAATGTTCACCTGTTGCATGGCTTACACATGTACCTCTTGATTGTTTATGAAAAACATGCAAATATCACAGCCCATACAAAAATGCTATACTGTTCTGAAAATGTTTTAATTGGTTCTACTCTTAATTCAGAGAAACACTTGGGACTTCCTAGAGCCATAAAAGTATTGGGTCTGGAATATATAATTTATTTCTCAAATAAAGGTTTAATTTCCCTCTGACATTCTACTTCATAAGCAAGATCTCAGCCTGAGTTATCTTATAATTATTGTTCAATGAGTTTCATTGTTGTATTTATTGTGCTTATCACTAATGGAAGTAGCTTTTCATTTGTATTTATAATGTATTTATTTCATAGGATGTAGACAATTTAATTGATTTTACATGGTCTTAAATAAGGTTTATTAGCTTTGGGTAAGGTAAGTTTTCCAGTGGACTATATTTCACTTCAAAGATATTTAATATTTCAGAGGAAAAATATCTACGTTTTGGGAATGTTAAATAAAAAACCATATCACATTCCTTAGCATGCAAAAAGAAAATCTGAAAAATGTGTAATATTCCTAATGAATTTTGTAACTGTAAAAAATAGATGATTTTAAAAATGATTGGGCCTTTGTTTGGAGGTGGAAAAAAGGGACATGAATAAACTTAGTGAGAAATTCATACTTTCTTATAAAGTATGTGAAGATCATTAATATATCACTATGCCCCAACTCCTTTTGCAGTGAAAGTATATTTTGTTGACTGTGACCAAGAATACTACAATGAAAATTATAATTTTAAAGATGGAGACCTCATATTTATTGATGATTTCTAAACTTAGGTTATTAATCTTCTTCATAATGAAAAGTTATTTAATGGTCCCTAAGAATAAACTGAGGGGTTCTTTCAAAACATATACAAAAGTACAAGATGAAAAAGGTATGGGAAAAAGTCAGGTAACATGGATAATTTTATGGATTTCAAAATTCATTTAATGGATGCCACAAAGGGACAAAATTAACAGAAAAAAGGAAAAGAAACAAATTAAAATATGTAAGATAGAAAATGGGTTAAGCTGATGGCATGAAACTTTGAATTAGAAGTCCACACAGAGTGTCAGAATTAATCCTTTTAAAAACTTCCACCTAGATTAATCTTAATAAAATTTGAACCCTAAAATTACATATAGGGGAAACAAAATTTCTATAAAGAAATTTATATCTAAATTCTATCTAAATCCTACAGTTTAGATAGCCATCAGTCACAGCCACACACTAGAATATGTTAAATATAAATTAAATAGATGTCTTCTAATTTCTGAGGAAAAAAATTTTGAACCTAGAATTCCAAACTCTGTTAAACTCTCAGTCACTGTGAAAAAAATATATAGGTTTCTTTATATACAAAAGGAACGGGGGTATTAGCTTCCAAAATATTCCTCCTGAAAGAATTACTCAAATTTTTAGTGAGACAAATAGAAAAACAAAACAAAGCAAAAGATCAGTTATCAGTAGTGTTTACCACTGCTAGAAATCTGGAACCAAGGCAGGTGTACAGGAAGGAAATTCTAGGGATGTGAATAGATCAGAGCTGTGGATGTGAGATACAAGTAGACAGTAATAGGAATGATTACTCCAGCCTAAGGTAACAAATGTGAAAGGCATTCTTGACGTTTTACATTGCCTACCTCAGGATCCAACCAGGGTGATATATGAAATAAGAACCAGAGGCAGACTTTTTAGCCGGGAATTTATATTTGCAAGTGGCCACTGTTAGGCTTTCCTTGAACCTCAAGAACAGCAACAGGTAGAAAAATAGGAAACATGATATTAAATTAAAAAAAAATAAATTCCACTTCTCATTCTCTAGGATATGAGATGAACACTAAATTTCAGTTTCTTTTCCTAAACCCCAATGTTATTTCTTTAATTTATTTCTTCATGTCATTTTTTTAAATCTATAGCAATATACTCTTCTTCCCTTAATATTTCTCCATATGATCTTCCAGAAACACATGTCCAAATACTGTATTCCTCAGCTTGACATATGTAATTTCTTTCTCTCTAACCCAACCATGTTGGGTTAAATTAAATTCAAACTCTAACTAATGAACCAAATTAAATTCAGAATTAAATTCAAACTCTAACTAATGAACCAAACGACTTCTGATATCTGTCTTAGTCTATCTTACCAGCTTCATCTCTTGGTATATCCTTCCATTCTCTCATTTTTCCAGTCGGGTATATACAGTCTTAACTGTAACTCCCTGAGTGTTCTCTTGCCCTCCCCCATCCATTCCTTCTTCCACCACTTTTCTCACAGGGCGTCGATACAGGCTTTGCTGGTGTGCTAAACAACACTGGGTTTGAGTCCTGAGGAGCCAACTTGCTAAGCCAATATGACTAAGAAATGGGAAAAAATAATTTAAATACTCTGGCCAGAGGCAAGATGGAATGAAGACTTCACAAATAAGTAAAAGAGAGTATCAGAGTAGAAACCACCTAAAAAACATGAGAAAGGTCCAGTATGATGACTATGAAAATGGATTGTGTTTCACATCCAACAATACATTAGGAAACTCATTCACCATGATTGAGTGGGCTTTATTCTTGGGATGCAATGGTGGTTCGAAATTCATGAATCAATCAACATGATACACGAAGTCAGCAAGAGAAATGATAAAAACCACATGATCATTTCAATAGATGTAGAAAAAGCATTTGACAAAGTATAACATCCATTCATGATAAAAGCCCTCAACAAAATAGGTTTAGAGGGAACATACCTCAACATAATAAAGGCCATATATGAGAAACCCACAGCTAACATCATACTCAATGGTGAAAAACTGAGAGCTTTACCCCTAGGTCAGGAACAGCACATGGATGTCCACTCTCACCACTTTTATTCAACATAGTACTGGAAGTACTATCCATAGCAATCAGAAAAGAAAAATAAATAAAAAGCATCAAATTGGTAAGGAAGAAGGAAAACTTTCACTATTTGTAGAGACATGATACTATATAGAAAACCCTAAAGACTCCACCAAAAAACTACTAGAACTGATAAATGAATTCAGTAAGGTCACAGGAAACAAAATCAATATACAGAAATCCATTGCATTTCTATACACTAATAATGAAGTGGCAGAAAGAGAAATTAGGAAAACAGTCTCATTTACAATTGCACCAAAAATAATAAAATACCTAGGAATAAACTTAACCAAGGAAGTTAAAGATCTGTACTCTGAAAACTATAAAACACTGATACAAGGAATTGAAGACAACACAAACAAATGGAAAGATATCCCATGCTCATGGACTGGAAGCACAAATATTGTTAAAATGTCCATATTACACAAAAAATCTACAAGTTTAATGCAATCCCTGTCAGAATACCAATAGTACTTTTCACAGAATTAGAACAAGGCCAATCCTACAATTTGTATAGAACTGCAAAAGATTCTGAATAGCAAAAGCAATCTTGAAAAAGAAGAACAAAACTGGAGGTATAACAATCCCAGATTTCAAGATATACTACAAAGCTGTAGTAATCAAAACAGTATGGTATTGGCACAAAAAGAGACACATAGATCAATGGAACAGAATAGAGAGCCCAGAAATAAACCCACAATTATGTGGTCAATTAATCTTAGACAAAGGAGTCAAGAATATGCAATGGGAAAAAAAAAACAGTCTGTTCAATAAATGGTGTTGGGAAAACTGGACAGCTATGTGCAAAAGAATGAAACTGGACCTCTTTCTTATTCCATAGACAAAAATAAACTCAAAAGGGATTAAGGACCCAAATGTAGACCTGAAACCATAGGAATTGTAGAAGAGAGCACAGGCAGTAATTTCTCTGAAGTCAGCAGTAACATTTTTCTAGATATGTCTCCTGAGGCAAGGGAAACAAAAGCAAAAATAAATTATTGGAATTACATCAAAATGAAAAGCTTCTGCACAGTAAAAGAAACAATCAACAAAACTTAAAGACAACCTATTGAGTGGGAGGAGGTATTTGCAAAGGACATATCCAATAAAGAGTTAGTATCAAAAGTATATAAGAAACTTACACAACACCAAAAATATAAATAATCCAATTTAAAAATGGACAGAGGACCTAAATAGACATTTCTCCAAAGACATACAGATGGCTAACAAACACATGAAAAGATGCTCAACATCACTAATCATCAGGGAAATGCAAATCAAAAGCACAATGAAATAGCACCTCATCCCTGTCAGAATGGCTAAAACTAAAAACACAACAAACAATTAGTGTTGGTGAAGATGTGAAGAAACAAACAAGAACCCTCATGCACTGCTGATGGGAATGCAAACTGGTGCAGCCACTGTGGAAAATAGTATGGAGCTTCCTCAAAAAATTAAAAATATAACTACCATACAATCCAGTAATTCCACTACTGGGTAATTCCATTCCCCAAAGAATACAAAAAGGAAAAGACATGCACCCCTATGGTTATTGCAGCGTTATGTACAACAGCCAAGATATGGAAGCAGCCCAAGTGTCCATTGATAGATGAATGGATAAAGAAGAAGTGGTATATATACAATGAAATATTATTGTTTTCATTGCCATTTGCTACAACATGGATGGATATAGAGAGTATAATACTAAGTGAAATAATCAGTCAGAGAAAGACAAACACCATATGATTTAACTCATATATGGAATTTAATGAAAAAAATGAACACAGAAAAAAAAGAGACAAACCAAGAAATAGACTCTTAACCGTAGAGAACAAACTGGTGGTTACCAGAGGTGAGACGGGTGGGAGGATGGGTGAAATAGATAAAGGGGATTAAGACTACACTTATCATGATGAGCACTGAGTAATGTACAGAACTGCTGAATCACTATATTGTACACCTGAAACTAATAAAACGCTGTATATGGACAATGCTGGAATTATTATTTTTTTTAAAAAATCATGTCATTTGTGAATAAAGACAACTTTACTTCTTCCTTTCCAATCTGGATGCATTTTATTTCTTTTTCTTGCCTGATTCTAGTGGTTGAAAACTCCCATGCAATGTTGACTAAAAAAGTGAGAGTGGACACCCTAACCTTGTTCTGATATTAAGGGAAAGCAGTCTTTTACCATTAAGGATTACATTACTTTACATTTTTGACAGATGCCCTTTATCAGGATGAGGATATTCTCTTCTATTTCTCCTTATCTGTTGAGAGTTTTTCATGAATGGGTATCGGCTTTTGTCAAATACTTCTCCCATGTCTGTTTGAAATGATTGTGGTTTTTTATCCTTTATTCTATCAGTATGATTTGTAACATATATTAATATTTTCAAGTTTTAAATTGACTTTGCATACCTGGAAGAAATCCCACTTGGTCATGGTATAATCCTTTTTATGTGTTGCTGGATTTGGTCTGCTAATATTTTGTTGAGATTTTTTGCATCTATATTAAGGAAGATGATCTCTAGTTTTATTTTCTCATAACATCTTAGTTTGTCTTTTGTATTGAAGTAATGTTGTCCTCTTAGAATAAGTTGGGAAGTATTCCCTCTTCCCCACTTTTCTGTAAGAAGTTATAAAGTACTGGTATTTCCTCTTAAATTTTTTGACAGACTTCATCAGGGAAATAAATGGGTCTGGGCTTTTTATTGTGGAACTGTTTTAAGTTACTAATTCAATTTCTTTATGTGATTTCTTTATCTATAGACCTGCAAAGTGATCAGGGATTTGTGCCAGACTACAAATCAATTAATTGCTTCCTTCTTTAAAAAATTTTTGCTATAAATTTTTTTTTTAAGTCAGCTGAACTAAACAGTGTACTTAATGAAGTAATTAGTTTATAATCTGGTGTATGCTCCTTAAGTATGCACAAAAACTTCATGTATGAGTACCTGTCCCTGGGCCACATTTTGAGTAGTAATGGTCTACAGTATGAAGTTAGGATTAATCAAGACAGTTTGGCAACAACTTGATAATATGAGCTACTTAAAGCAGTAAAGGAAGGATTTATTATGTTATGCTGGGATGTATCATCGTTTTAGTCCATTTGAACTGCTCTATCACAGACCAACAGGCTTATAAACAACAGAAAATTATTTCTCACAGTTATAGAAGCTGGAAAGTCCAAGATCAACATGTTGTCAGATTCAGTGTCTGGTGAAGACCCACTTCCTGGTTCACAAATGGCCACTTTTTCACTATAAATTCATATGATGGAAAAGGTAAGGGAGTTCTCTGGGGTCTCTCACTCACAAAGGCTTCACCCTCATGACCTAATCATCTTCCAAAGGCCCACTTCCAAATAAAATCACTTTGGGCATTAGGGTTTAACATGAATTTGGGGAGGTCACAAATACTCTATAGCATTCATAGAACTTAAGGGTAGGCATATGGCCAGGTTCAAGATAGGGTCTAGAATAATGAACTGGAAGATTCTGTTAACCAGAAATACATTTTTTTTTTTCTCTCTCATCTTTTGTTGTTGTTTTTCCTGATTAACTTTCTCAGCTTCTCTTTCACCTGGTACAATGTAACCACCTCAAAATTCCCAGCATGGATATGTATCTATTTGTCCCAATGATGTTCACTTCCTATAAATGGATGGTATCATATAGTGCAAACATGTTTGGTGGCTCCAGTGTGTTGGTGGCTCCAGGAGAGGATGAAAGAGGCATGTAGCAGAGAAGACAGTCTGGCAGACACTGCCGAAGTGTGTCCTATTTATATTTTAATATGACTGATCTTAAGAATTACTTTTCAAACTAGTCTGAAAAACTTATGGTCCATTACTTTAAATGTCCAATGCAGGTAAATCTTGCAGGGTAAAATTCATTTTTTAGACAGCATATTTAATTTTATCTGAACTTGTCATTTGAGTCCACTGCGTTGTCAGGCTAAGGTATGTAGCCGTTAGCTGAAAAAATAATATGTAATTTATTGTATGGACTCTACTGATATGTAATCAGTCTGATTTCCTGTGTTGATTGTAAATTATTTGCAATTTACAAAGGAAGAGTCTCAAAACATTTGAGTGATGAAGATATGTATAAACTCCCAAGTACATCATTTAAAAGGACAATGTTTATTCAGATATAGGTATTCTTATTTGGGAAACTTAATAATTCACTCTCACTAATATTTGTCATTTGTTATATGCATGAACTTTGAGGTTACAAGCAATAGATGTGAATAAATAGTGCTTAATTAACAAAGGGAAAGGTTGACTTAAATATATACATATACACACACACATATACATATACATGTATAAGATATATATACACATAGATGTGTGTATATGTTTATAATATATATGTCACCTCATTAGCATGAATAAGACACTCCTCTCACTGAGAACAATTCAAAGGTTTTAGGAGTTGTGTGCCAGGAACTAGAGACAAAGATCAAATATATTTTTTTATTATACCATAGAAGTCCATTATGATTTTTATCTTTGTTCCTCTCTAGGTAAAATATATTTTTTCTTTGGCTTCTTACAAGAATTTATTTGTCTTCAGTATTCTGCAGTTTGAATATGATATGCTCACCTGTGTGGAGTTTTGGTCTTTATACTGCTTTCTACAGCTGTGGTTTGGTGTCTTCCATTAATTTTAAAACATTATTGGCCATTACTATTTCAAAAATTTCTTCTCTATTCTCTCTCATTTCTCCTGGTATTACAATTACATATATATTACACTTTCTGAAATTGTGACAGAGTTTTTGTATACTCTGTTATTTTCTAAAATTATTTTTCTCTTTGCATTCCAGTTTGTGAAGCTTCTACTGACTGACCTTCAAGCTCAGATGAATGAGTTAATTCCAGGTAGAAAAAAGTTAGATCTTTGATGTATTTATATTCATATTATTGTCTATGAGGAAAAAATCTAAAACACTACTGATTTACTCCATGTACATATGGGCTCAGAGAATTAAACACTTACAATGTTGCACTCTCTAAATGATTATAGCATATTTTCAGTGAACAACCTATATTTTATTAGCATGTTGAATAGAAAACTATAGTATGCAAACACAACAGTATCTATCTGACTTTCTATTTCAATAAATTAAAATTAATATGCACATAAAATAATGAACTCACACATACACAGGTACACACACATTTCGTAACTAGATTTATCCATTGGAAAAAAGATCGGATTTCCAAATTTAGAACCCAGACACTTATGCAGTGAATGCATGGTTCACAGTTCTTTTTTTTTTTTTTTTTCTGTTTGAGGGTCTTTGGATTAATTCACATTTGAAAAGGCAAGAACAGAATGGATTTTATTTATCTGTGATGTCGTAGTAGCAAAGTTCATGTTTGTTTAAAAAAAAAAAGACTAAAAGTATTTTCAAATGCTGAACAATCAGCAATTTAAGCAAAATCTGTCAAACCCAGATGTTGCTTTGACAATCCATCCTAAATAGACTTGTTTTGCATTCCTATCTCTGGTTTCAAAAAAAAAAAAACAGTGCACTGAAACAATGCAGTCCTCAGCAAAGGGTAGACTCTGTGGTAGTGAGTAAAGCTGGAACAAAAAGAAGGGAGGGGAATGAAATAGTAGGATTCCATTGTCAATGGATTGAATTAGAGTAAATTCAATTATTATTAATATCCAACATTATTATGATTACTTCAAAAAGACATAAACAATAATTGTATTTTTAAATTCAATTTCTTAAAGACCTTTTAGAGGGCAACACTTCTTTTTAATGCTTGAAAATGGCTACTACACATTCTTACTTTTATACATTTAAACTTGAACCCCTTAAAAAAACTTCAAAATAGATTCTAGTCTGTACCAATTACTTCAAACAATAAAGTTTAGGCAAATAATTTGAACAGTGTAAAAATTCTGTTAGTGACCAAAGGAAAAGGATAGAGAGAACAGCTTTCTCTGCCAGTGCCTGATTGGTTATGTTTGGCTGAAGTGCAAATTATCTTGCAGAAAATAAACACCATCGTAGTGGCCAGTTGAGCATTAATTTTGAAATTGAAGAAAATCAAACAGAGTAGAGCAGCAAGTGTTGCTAAGGAAACACCAAGCACTCTGTTGTAAAAAGAGCAAGGCAAGGGAGTGTTGCAAGTGACAGTATTCCCTGGAGTTGTACAATAAGCTAACCTAACAAAGGACTTTTATACTTGAAGGGAAGGGCAGTGAGTGCAATTCTGCCTAGTAGGTTGATAATTAAGCTGAACAAGTCACAAATATAGTTCTCTCTTTCCCAAGCTATAGACAGAGAGATGATGACTAAGAGGCAACAATACCAGAACAATACTAAATAAATCAAACTTTCTAGAACAATATTCAAAAAGAATTGTGAAGAAATTTAGATTTTTGTACAAGTTCAGTGCACAGAATTTAAAATCAATTATAGGTTTATTGAAGAAGAAAAAATACAACTCAACACCCAAAAAACAAATAACCCAATTAAAAATGGGCAAAAGACATGAATAGACATTTTTCCAAAGAAGACATATAGATGGCCAACAGACACATGAAAAGACGTTCAACACCACTTATCATCAAGGAAATGCAAATCAAAACTACAATGAGATATCACCTCACACCTGTCAGAATGGCTAAAATCAACAATACAAGAAACAACAGGTGATGGCGAGGATGTGGAGAAAGGGGACCCTCTTGCACTGTTGGTGGAATGCAAACTGGTGCAGCCACTCTGAAAAACAGTATGGAGGTTCTTCAGAAAGTTAAAAATAGAATGACCCTATGACCCAGCAATTGCACTACTAGGTATTTACCCAAAGAATACAAAAATACTAATTCAAAGGGATATATGCACCCTGATATTTATGGCAGCATTATCTACAATAGCCAAATTATGGAAACAGCCTAAGTGTCCATTGACTGATGAATGTATAAAGAAGATGTGTATACACATACAATGGAATATTGCTAAGTCATAAAAAAGAATGAAATCTTGCCATTTGCAATGATGTGGATGGAGCTAGAGAGCATTATGCTAAGCAAAATAAGTCAATACGAAAAAGACAAATACCATATGATTTCACTCGTACATGGAATTTAAGAAACAAAACAAACAAGCAAAGGGAAAAAGAGAGAGAGGGAAACCAAGAAACAGATTCTTCACTATAGAGAACAAACTGAGAGTTGATGGAGGGAGGTGGATGGAGGATGGGCTAAATGGGTGAGGGGTATTAAGGAAGACACTTGTGAAGAGCACTGGGTGTTGTATGTACCCAATGAATCACTGGATCCTGCACCTGAAGCTCATATTACACTGTAGGTTAGCTAATTGGAATTTAAATAAAAACTTGCAAAAGGGGAAAAAACTTAAATAACAATAATAATAGTGTAAGTGGTGAAGTCTGAAGAATTTTCATCTGTGTCTTTTAGAGAAGTATTGCTCCAGATGGCACTTCTACATTATCAGTTTTAGCTATTTCAGTTAGCTTCTTACATTTTCATGAACATTTTGTCATTAGAAAACAAGGTTGGTGTTAATATGATCTGAGAAATTCAGTTGGTTTTATCTGTCTACCAAGTACAACTTTTACCTTTTATTAGACTTGCTCTAATTTTACAATATTTATTACAAAAAATTGTTGGTTGAAGAGTTCTAAGATATGCATTCAAATGTGTTATCTAAATGTATTTCAAAATAAGTTATGAAGTAAATTCACTGATATGACTGGTGATATATGTTATAACTCTTGTGACATTTAAGAATTTCCAGGTATTTGCCAACTCAGAATTTAGCATATAGATTCTATGTTTGCTTACAGAGATCTGAAATAGACTTGTAGATTTGCAACAGAATGATGAACATCTGCAAATATCTAAATATCAAACTGTAGCATTTGCTTATTTCCATAGTTCCATGAGCCCATCCACTATGGCCAATTTCAATATTCATGAATCATCACTGAATGCAGAATTGGGAAGAGAGGTACACGCAGTTGAACACCATTATACAGTATTTCCCCTTTACAGATATAATAGGTATAAATAAGTCTAGGAGAATAAAAAACAGTTAAATGTAGTAAAACAATTAGGAAGTGATGACTTTTAAACTATGACAATTTTAGTATAGTTTATTTCATTATAAATTTATGTAATTTATTTTTAAATAATGATTGTGTTTAATAACCGACTCACAAAACTCCTTGAAATTTAACAATTAGCTCCTGCAAGCTGGTAGAACTGGCTCCAGTCTGCCGCTGACCAGTTCCATTAATGTGGAAGTTTCCTTGTCCTTTCCTTCCTTTCTTTCTACATGCATATTATGATTAGTTTGGAATTTGTCTAAAATATCTCCTCAAATCATCAGCTGCTCCAATAATGCCCTCTTCATTTTGCTATTTCCAGTATTCATAATTGATTTTAATAACTATTGAGCAACCAGGATGTGCTAATACTGTATGAAGCCAGCACAGTCACACATATCAACTAATTAGGGTGCCAGATGATTGAAACAGCTGCTTCTCCTGAATAATCAGTTCACTGGATATTGATACTTTGCCAACAGATGGTTTAAAAAGGTATGTCTTGAAGCTACCATTTGGGTAAATATACAACTCATCTGTACATACAGATAAACAGAATGACTTGATCTTGATCAAAAACAAAGAAGCAAAAAATAGTTTGTCTAAGAGTCAATCAGCACTAGAGGAATTGGATCTGTCCTCAATGTGTAGCTTACTTACTTAATCAATTTGCTTTTTGGAATTCTCCAAGAGATAAAACACTCACAGCAGTTTGGCTAAGAACTCCCTGCTTCAGCTAAATAATAATGTCAGAATCTATGAGTTATAATGTAACATTAAGGAGTATAATGACAGTTATCCTCCAGAGGATGTTTCAAAATCACAATGAAGTAACAAGCAATTTGTTGAGGATCCTTCCCTGCCAGTTGCCAAAGCATTAGCATTCCATCTGCCAGGCAGTGGGATTAGCATATCCCTAGTGAAGTTGTTATGGCAACTTTCAAAAGACTAAATCAGGACTTTGTAAAATCTTTAGGAAATCATGTGTGAAGACCGTATTAACTTCTTTCTTTAGGTATATATTATGTTAGCTTTTTTCCTTGTTGCTTATTTGTTTCTATTAATTTGTTTTAACATCTATGAGATGATAAATGGCAGCTCCACGAGACACTGTAACATTTTTTTTTTCCACTTGAGCAACTGAAAGCCATGGTCATAATATGTTTCTTCCTCTTAGAAATAGCCCAAGAGAATTGGTATTGCTTTAAGTCAAGTTTTTACAAAAGCTTTACCCACACTGAAGCATTCTGAAGAATAGGAGACACATTGTACATGTCTTTTCTGGGCTTGCATGTTTACACTGCCTGATACTTTCATCAATCTCCATTGATCCATAGCTGTGATTTTTTTTGTTGTTGTTGTTATTTGCAGCATATACTAAGAAATGTACTTCCTGTGGTGTTTTTCCTGAAAATGTCTTCTTATAAATACTTTCTAACATTTCAAAGGCACTTGAGATTAAGCCAAGGAGCTCTTCTCTCACTGGTTAGAAAGTCAGGTTGATAAAAAAAAAAAAAAAAAGGCTGCTAACATAGTCCACCTCTACTTATACATTAGAAGAATGTTTCTCTGCCTGGTGCACTCTGGAAATATTAACTTGAGATAGGAAGAGAGCTCAGAGTGGTGGATTTTATAAATTAATTACCACAGGCTAGCACTATTAGGATTTTGTATGCAAACAGTTTGAGAAAATTATGAGGCAGGTTTATAGTTTTAATAAAGAATAGAAACACCTGGCAGCTTGTAAGAAGTTCTTTAGTTACATTTTGTCTTCATCCTGCTCCATTTTTC
Source organism: Phoca vitulina (assembly GCF_004348235.1). Taxonomy (NCBI): domain Eukaryota; kingdom Metazoa; phylum Chordata; class Mammalia; order Carnivora; family Phocidae; genus Phoca; species Phoca vitulina. The sequence goes on from NW_022589704.1 coordinate 45,779,858, forward strand.
TGTTTTGTTTTGCCCAAAGTTACTTTAAATGTTCTTGATCTCAGGAAGTTATTAATTTCTGTTACCTCAACCAATTTTATAAAAACAAAGGAAACACCCTTTTATATTTCTTTCAAGACAGATGCGTAATTTATAACTGAGTAAGGAAAGGGTTAAAGTATAGGCAGGGAGAGATAAGAGGCCCCTGACTCCCCTGACTAGGCTCAGGCAGGCAGCTATGTGACCAAGCTCACAGAAATCCCAGATGTGGAGAAATGTGAGATCTTAACCAGAGAGAAGGAAACATAACAAATCCACCTTGTTTGTTCCAAATATAGATGGGATAGTTCATGATATTTACAAATTCACATTGTTTGTCTCAAATGTTATAGACAAGATAGTTACCAAGGTCCCTGGTCAGTTTTCTATAAAAGACTGACCAAAAAAGCCCTCAGTGGCAACCATGCAGGACCCCTCTCATTTTAGAGAGCTTTTTTTTCTTTCCTTTCTGTTTTCACCTCCACTTAATAAACTTTCACTTCACTTCACCCTTTTGTGTCCAGGAGCTTCATTCTTCAACTCTGTGAGACAAGAACCCTGCAACCCTGCCACATAACCCACTGATACAGCCTAATTTCTTTTAGATAGAAAACATGCTTATTTGTGTAACATTTTTTTTCAAGCAAACAATCACAAATTATTCTCTTTAGTGTAATACTCGCTGCAATGACAATAAGTGTATGATGGCTTAGTAAACGAGAGTAGCTTATTTTCTACTCTCCTGAAGTCCTCTTTTCTAAGACAGGACTCATATACCTCCCGTTTTGCTGCCCTACCATCATCCAACATATGGCTTCCAAATCATTTTGCCCACCTACATTAAGCCAACTAAAAAGGAAAGTGAAAAAAGAATCCCATGTAGAAGTCTTGGAAGTGGTATACCTCTGCTCATATTCCATTGGATAGAATGGAGTCGTATGACTACATCTAACAAAAAGAAAAGTTAGGAAAAAATAGCTCAACTTTGTTCATAAATTAAAAAGGAAATGGATCTGGTAACCAGCTAGCAATCTCTCCCATGGTATATTACAGAATAATACTAGGTCACTATGAAATCAAATGATGCATTCTGTGAAGTTTAAAATATTAATGTTTGCCAGTATTGTGAAGCAATGCTTCTTAATTATGTGAGCTACAATTCTAAATAAGAAAATAAATAAGTAAATAAAGATTACCTTTCCTTTTGTTCACATGAAAGTAGAAAATAAACTCTTTCGCACTGCTACCCATTCACTCATTTACTCATTCAGTATACCATAATAACTAGTTTTCATATTTTGTCTTTTTATGGGTTTTTTTTACCACTTTGTTTCTAATAATAGACCATGTCTTAGCAATCTTAAAATCACTAAAGGTTTATATGAAAAAATATTATAGTTCTGCAGGCTTAAAATACAAAATAAATTTCTTCATGCAAGAAAACATGTTTTTTTATTCTGTGTGTTTGCTTTCTCACTCATTTCAGTTGTATCTTTCGAATACATGGAGAGTTATTACTGCCAATACCCACAAGTTATGTATAATGTTATGTATAATGGCCTTTAGTTGGAAACTCTTTATGAACATATGTTCATTGGTATATAATTTACAGGAACTTTTTAAAGGTATTTTCTCATTAAAGATCACTTCAGTAATATTATGAATATAAATTTAATGCTGTTTCAAATCCTGAAAGAATTTAGTATGCTAATGTTATCTTCTTAGATTGTCAGTCTTATCTGTATTTTATACTAATAGAGTCTTTCTGTACTTAGCACAATATACAACACTTTCACATGCTATTAGAGAACATTATGAAGGATAAATAAAATTATAATTACAGTCAGGAAATTGATTACTAAGAATAGAAAGAGAATATTGATAATTTTATCTTTAGCTACTAATTTAGATGCTTTATATTCTTTTAGATGCTTTTATATACTTTGTCTACATTTAAGAATTTTAGTGGCCAGGTGTTAGGGGAAAATGTGGCTAGGGAGAGGCAGGGGATTAAAGAAGAAAATCATGAGCAACAAAAAACAAGACTAAACTATGTCTTTTTTCTGACTGGGATTTTGTACTTGCTCTCTAACGCCCAAAGAACCATCATCTTCTTTATAAAATATACACTATTTTCCTCTAAAAGTCTCTCTGTCTCTGTCTCTGGGTATGTCTCTCTCTGTCTCTCACACAATACCAAACCCCACCCCTAACACACTGGGCATGGTAAGTGGCACCAAATGTGCCCACAAACAAAACATTTCAGAAATTCTGGAACTGTTGGTCCTGAACTCATGTATAGGATGGCCTCCCTTCATTTCTTGCAGATCGCTGCTCACAGAAGTTGAAAAACTCACAATTCCCAATGCCATGGATGGTGTTCTTTAGCCATCTGCAATGTCCAAAATTTGAGAATTGTGTTGTATCATCTACCACTAAAAACAAAACAAAACAAAACAAAACAAAACAAAAAACCCATAGTACCTGGTAGATCTCTTTTTGTTGTGAAGGCATCATATTCCACACCTAAAAATATTGGATGAAATATAAAGCTGCCAGCTTTGAGTTAAACCTGGAGTAGAAAAGGTGAAAGCTTCCATGAAAGCAGTGCTGTTGCTAGGGCCATATGATACCAGAACTGAGGTATTAGGTATGTCAGTGGTGGGAAAAGATGCTGTGTGTTTTTGATGGAAAGCATCACTGGAAAAATTACAATGCAGTGCCCTGGAGATTTAGAGCAAGATTATACCATCCATAGTGGGGAATTATATGCTACCTGAGAAATAGTTCCTGGCCTGTTACTAGGCCTTAGTAGAGATAAGCACTTTACCATGTATACCAAATGCCCTTTGTGAGCTGTGTTTTGTTTTATCCTCCAAGTCAAAAAACTGGACAGGCCCAACAGCAGTGTATTGTGAGATGGAAATGGTACATCCAAGATCTAATCTCATTAGGACCAGAAGGCACAAATAAACTGCATGGGTAGGTGTCAGAATTCCCATATCACCCACCATAGTTGCACAGAGTCCTTCCCTTTGCTACTACATGTAGTCAAAAGAGGGTTCTGTACAACCAGCTAAAGGAGGAGAAAAGGTCCAAATTTGGTTTAACATATATGTTAGCTGGATATATGGATGCAAGCCAAATGGATGGCAGATGCACTAAAGTCACATGAGTGACTTCGATGAAGTCACAAAGAATTATAGTGTATCTGGTCACCATTTACTATACAATGAGAAGTGACCTGAGATGAGAATATATATATAGATTTCTGGGCAGTCACCAATGGCCTGGCTATTTTGTGAGTGGTCTAGAAGGAAAGATATGGAAAACTGGGCATAAGGAATTCTGGGATAGAGGCGTGTGAATAGATATCTGGCTGTGCACAGAGAATGTGAAGATACCTGCATCATACATTAACATTTACCAGAATATATTCACTATGACAGAGGCACTGAACAACCAAATAAACTAAATGGTTGGCCAGTTGCTGTCAGCCAGCCTCATCCATGGGTCACCATGGGACTGCGACAATGGGCACATGAACAGACTGATCACATTGACAGAGACTGATGCTACACATGGGCCGAACAGCATGGTATCCTACTTACAAAAGATGATATCTGAATGTCTAATCTTTCAGCAACATTAAGCCCCAGATCTGGCACCATTCCTTGAGGAGGTCACTTGGGTGCAAGTAGACTACAGCTTGGTCACTTGAGTGTAAAGCAACTATATTTGTCTCCTTCCATCTTGGAAGGGTCAGTGGTTTGTCCTAACAGGAATAGTTAATCTTCCCAATATGGATTTTCCCCTCCTGTCCACAGAATGTCACCTAGCACTATTATCTGTCGATTACAAAATCCCTGATCCACAAACTTGGAATTGCACACAAAATATCATTTGACCAAAAGACCTATTTCACACACACACACACACACACACACACACACAGAATTGTAGGAATGGGCCCATGACCATAGGATCCACTATTAATATCGTATTCTGTACCAGAGGCAGACAGACTCACAGAAGGTAGAGCTGAAGTGCCAGATCAGAGACAATATTCTGCTGGGAAGGAGTGTCACCTTTCATTTAGCAGTGATCTGAGAATCAAAACAACTACACAGCTTACTCTACATGAACATGACTTTGGCATTCCACTATGTTCATCAATTTAACTTTATAATTCCAGAAAACACCTGCCCAGGAAGATAAATATGGAGAATTACTTCATTGTTTATTCAAGTAATTTCCTAGAAGATCCATCAAACTCTTCAACAGAAAAGCATCAAGCAACAATTTCCACTCCAAGACTCTTTAGATTCCTTACTTCAATATCTTCACCTTGCTGTGTCCATTGACGCTGAACTATTACAGTTGACCTTTGAGCAATACTGGTTTGAACTATGTGGATCCACTTATATGTAGATTTTTTTTCAATGAATATATTGAAAAACTTTTTGGAGACTTACCATAATATGATAAAACTTGCAAACAAACCATGTACCCTAGAAATTTTGAAAAAAAATTAAGAAAAAGTTAGGAATGTCATGAATGCATAAAATGTATATGGATGCTAGTCCATTTTATAATTTACTACCATAAAATATATATAAATCAATTATAAAAAGTTAAAATTTATCAAAACTTACACAAACACCTATAGACCATAGATTATGCCATTTGCAGTTGAGAGAAATGTAAACAAATGTAAAAATGTAGTATTAAGTTATAACTGCATAAAATTAACTGTAGTGCATACTGTACTACCATAATAATTCTGTAGCCATTTCCCATTGCTATTGCAGAAAGCTCAAGTGTTGTGAGTATCCACTTAAAATGCCATGTGACACTAATCACCTCTGTGTGAGCTAATCATCTCACCTCTCTCTAATAAGTTGCATATTGCAGTAAAAGGTGATCTCTCATCATTCTTGCATATCATTTTAGTGCAATACTGTAAAACCTGAATAACACCATAGGCCCCCTATGAAGTGTCACTAGTGATGCTAGAAGTACTCCCAAGAAGCAGAGAAAAGTCATGACATTATAAGACAAAGGTGAATTGATTGATATGTACCGTAGTTGCCGGTCATTTCAAGATAAATGAATCCAGCATAAGAACCACTGTAAAAAAAGAAAAGGAAATTCATGAAGCCATCACTGCAGCTATACCAGCAGGCAAAAAACCCTGCACTTTTTGTGAAATACCTTTTTATCTTGTATTGAAAATGCAGCTTTTATGTGGGTGCAGGACTGCTATAAGAAAGGCATACCTATAGACTTTAATATGATCCAAGAAAAAGCAAAGTCACTACATGACAACTTAAAGCAAAAAGAAGGTAAAAGATCTAAAGCTGAATAATTTAATGCCAGCAAAGGATAGTTTGATAATTTTAGAAAGAGGTTTGGTTTTAAAAATGTCAAGATAACAGGAGAAGCAGATTCTGCTGGCCAAGAGACAGAAGACAAGTTCCCGGATACTATTAGGACAACCATGGAGGAGAAAGGGTATCTGCCTGAACAGGTTTTTAATACTGACAAAAGTGCCCTATTCTGGGGGGAAGAAAAATGCCACAAAAGACATTTACTCGTAAGGAAGAGAAGCAAGCACCAGGATTTAAGGCAGGAAAGGATAGAGTAACTCTACTGTTTTGTGCAAATGCAGTTGGGTTTATGATCAGGACTGCCTTTATCTATAAAACTGCTAATCCCTGAGCCTTGAAGGGAGAAGAGAGACACCAGTCTTTTTTGGTTATGCAACAAGAAGGCCTGGACAAGAACTCTTTTTCTGGATTGACTCTACTGATGCTTTGTCTCTGAAGTCAAGAAGCACCTTACCAAGAAGGGACTGTCTTTTAAAGTTCTTTTGATATTGGACAATGCCTTTGGCCACTCAGAACCCCAAGAGTTCAATACCAAAGGCATCAAAGTGGTCTACTTGCCCCCAAATGTAATGTCTCTAATTCAGCCTCTAGGTTAGAGGGTCATAGGGACCTTTAAGGCTCATTACATGCTCTAAGGAAAGGATTGTCAATGTTATGGAAGAAAACCCCAATAAAGACAACATCATGAAAGTCTGGGAGGATTACACCATTGAAGATGCCATCATTATTATAGAAAAAGCCACAAAAGCCATCAAGTACGAAATAAATTCCTACTGGAGAAAACCATGTCCAGATGTTATGCATGACTTCACAGGATTTACGACAGAGCCAATCAAAGAAATCACAAAAGAGATTGTGGATATGGAAAAAAAAAGGGGGGGGGGGTTTGTTGGGGGAGGGGTGAAGCATTTCAAGATACTGATCTTGGACAAATTCAAGAGCTAATTAACAGAATATGACTTGATGGAGATGAGTGCTTCCAAACCAGTGCCAGAAAACAAACTGACATTAGACAATCTGGCTGAAGGGTTCTGACTATGTGTTTGACTTCTTTGATGACATGGATCCTTCTATGATATGGACACTGAAACTAAAGCAGATGGTGGAAGAAGTACTAGCAAGACATAGAAACATTTTTAGAGAAAAGAAAAAGCAAAAATGTCAAAGAGAAATTATGATGTATTTCTGTAAAATTACATTGTTTCTGCCTCTATTGCCTCCCCTTCCACTTCCTCTATCTTTTCTGCCTCTGCTACCAGAGACAGCAAGACCAACACTTCCTCTTCCTCTTCAGTCTACTCAGTGTGAAAATGGTGAGATGAAGACCTTTATGATGATCCATTTCCACTCAATGAATAGTAAATAATCATCATGCCATACAGTTCATAAAATTATCTCTTTTGTATGTATGTGTCTTTGTGTGAAAACCTAATAACTGTGTAGCAAGAACTGTGTAAAACTTTTTTGTGTCATCATCATCGCTTAAGTAGTCGTCATTTGGAATGTCATGTGCAAGATGTGTATGGAAGTGCACAGCCTATCTTTATGTAAGCATAAGGTGAGTGATATTTAATATAAAATTAATAATGTGCTCATTTACTTACTATTTTATAACTTTGCTTTCCAAGAATTACATTACTATACAGTATGCCTCTCTCTCTTATAACTGGAAAAACTGCCTATCAGCCTATCATCACAGGTAAGTGGTTTTAAAAGACAGAAGCAATGTTTTCAATACTGTATTATGAAAATGACTGTAATACTATAAAAATTTTATAACAATTCCTTCATTATTGTATGGCTGGGCTACCATGAAGCAATCATATTGATTACACCGTACCATAAAACAATCGTATTTCTGTTTTTTCATTATCAATGCATGGGTCATTATACATATAAATAATAATGAACTCCTTTTTTTACATTATCTTTTCATTTTTGATGTCTAGTGTTAGTAATATATATAACATCTACAGTGTTTTGATTCATAGAAGACAATATTGATGATGATTCATCTTGTGAACAGATGACATAAACTTATGGTAACCATAAATACAGTATTGTAAATGTATTTTCTCTTCCTTACGATTTTCTTAAAACATTTTCTTCTAACTTACTTTATTGTAAGAATATGGTATATAATACATAAAATACAAAATATGTGTTAATCAAGGTCTATGTTATTGGTGAGGGTTCTGCTCAACAGTTGGCTATTAGTAGCCATATTTTTGGGGAATCATGAGTTATACATGGAATTTTGACTGTGCAGAGGGTAGGAGCCCTAATGTCCACGTTATTCAAGGTTCAACTTTATATCATGATCTTTACTCAATCTTAACCAAGTCTCCACATTGAAAGACCCGCCTTAGAAGGGACTTCAAAGATCTCAATATCTAATCTTTGTATTATTTTCTCTGAAATGATACTAAGATTCTGTTAAGATGGTATTCTTCTTTGCTACAATAAGCACAAATCTCAGTTTTATCTTTTCAATAGGTTGTTTTGTTGATATTTTGGGAGCTGGCATTCAACAGATCTTTGTATAAAAGATGAATATGCTGAATATGCTTCATAATGAAATTGAGGAATATACTATATATAAATTTATTACCTTTTCTTTAAAATGTTTTCTTCCTATGATTAAGCATGGGTCAGGTATAAAATGTATAGATAAATGAATCTCAGATCTCCAGTGTTTGTGTAGATGCAGGCTCTGATTTTGCCAGCTTCCTTGGCAAACTTTATTTGCTCCAGGAGGTGCTACTGAGATAAAAACCTTTGGTTATATTTATGGTGGCATATCTAAAGCAATCTGAACATATGTATAAAATAAAAATAAACATAAATAACAGATGTCAGATACAGCTTTTCTAGGAATAGTGTTAGAAAACATGTATTTGTCATCTGCTTAATAGCTTTGCTATTTGTAGATGCATGATTTTCTTTAGAGATTTACAGGAACAATCTCTATTTATTAATTTTAATAAGAATAGATGACAAAGAGTGTTATGAATTTGGTAAATTAGCCATGAAAAATTCCAGAGGCAGGTCATTCTTTTCATATAACCTGAGGTCATTTCTGCTAGGCTGTTCATTTATGCACTGCTGTAACTGGCCTTTGTAACTCTGAGAAAGTCCTAAGAGATATGACATTCCATCCTATAGGTAGATTTCTCTCAGTGGTGGGGAATAAAGAGCTAATTTGTAAACAGTTCTGATAAATGACTTTTACCTAGACATTCTTTTTTTTAACCTAGGTAGGGAAATATTTATTAAAATTGAATAAAGAATTTTTTCCATTGTTAATGTAAGGAAAAAGAACACCTCAATTATCATAATTGTCAAAATAGTGCATGTAAATCCATTGACCTAGTAATTTACAAAAAGAAAAGAATACAATGTTTTATATATAATGAGTTGGGTAACCTAAAATCAAAATAACACAGAGCAATGAATATACAATGGGGAAAAGACAGTATAGGATTGTTGAATCATTATGTTCTACACTTGAAAATAATTTAAAACATATAAAACTGTATGTTAATTATATTTCAATAAAAATGTCATTGGGATTTTGATAGGGATTTCATAATAGTAAAAAAAAAAAAAAAAAAAGACCATCTCTTCAATAAATGGTGCTAGGAAAACACAGCCACATGCAAAAAAATGAAACTGGACCACTTTCTAATACCATACACAAAAAAACAAACTCAAAATGAATTAAAGACCTAAATGTGAGACCTGAAATCATAAAAATCCTAGAAAAGAACAAGGGCAGTAATTTCTCTGACATCAGTCAGAACAACATTTTTCTAGATATGTATCCTCAGGCAAGGGAAACAAAAGCAAAAATTAAACTATTTGGACTACACCGAAATAAGAAGTTTTTGCGTAACAAAGAAAACCATCAACAACATAATAAGAAAACCTACTGAATGGGAGAAGATATCTGCAAAAGATACATGCAATAAGGGAGTTAATATCCAAAATATATAAAGAACTTATCTAACTCAACACCAAAAAAAAAAAAATCTGATTAAAAAATGGGCAGAGGACCTAAACAGACATTTTTCCAAAGAAGACATACTGATGTCCAACAGACATGTGAAAAGATGCTCAACGTCATTAATCCATCAAGGAAATGCAAATCAAAGCCACAATGAGATATCACCTTATACCTGTCAGAATGGCTGAAGGCAAAAAGACAAGAAATAATGAGTGTTGGTGAGGATGTGGAGAAAAAGGAACCCTCTTGCATTGTTGATGGGAATATAAATTGGTACAGCCACTGTGGAAAACAATATGGACTTTCCTCAAAAAAAATAAAAAATAGACATACCATATAATCCAGTAATTCCACCTCTGGGTATTTACCAAAGAAACTGAAAACACTAATTCAGAAAGATATATGCACCCCTATGTTTACTGCATTATTTACAATAGTGAAGGTATAGAAGCAACCTAAGTGTCCACTGGACTGATGAATCAATTAGGAAAATGTGGTACACACACACACACACACACACACATCCTGCAGCCATATAAAAAGGATGAGCTCATGCCATTTGCAACAACATGGATGGACCAAGGGTATTAAGCTAAGTGAAATAAATGAGACTGAGAAAGACAAATACATGATTTCAGTCACATGTGGAATATAAAAAACAAAACAAATGAATAAACAAGCAAACAAAAAGCAAAATCAGACCTATAAATACAGGGAACAAACTGATGGTTGCCAGAGTGAAGAGGATTTAGGATGGGCAAAATAAGTGAAGGGGAGCAGGAGATATAGGCTTCTAGTTATGGAATGAATAAGTCATGGAATAAAAGGCACAGCGTAGGGAATCTTGATAATGATATTGTAATAGCACTGTATAGTGACAGATGGCAGCTACACTTGTGGTAAGCAAAGCATAACAAATAGAGAAGTTGAATCTCTATGTTGCACACCTGAAACTAATGTAACATTGTCAACTATATTCAACTATGCTTTCCACTTTTTATACTGGAAAAAAATAAAGAAAAAGAAAAAGCAAGTGTGTTTTAATTTTTTCTTCTGATTTTATACCAATTATGTTAAATTTAAAAATAAATAAAGAGGGAAAGAAATTCCTAGGACAGAGGTGTTATGCTTTTTACAACTGTTATATTTATCAGTTAATAGCCTAGGCCAGTTGTTCTCAAAGCATGGTCCCTGGGTCAGCAGCTTCAATGCCAATGGGAGAACTTGTTTGAAAGACAAATTCTCAAACTCCACACCAAACCTACAGAAATTCTGGGAATGGGGCCTAGCAAACTAATTTAATGAGCTCTCCAATATGATTCTGACATACACTAGCCTAGGAAAAAATATAAGTTTATGTTCAACAAACACTGATCAATCAGTAACTATTTGGTAACTATTATTTGCCCATAGGGTAAAAAGAAAAATAGAAGGTATGTATCTGGAAATGAAAGCGATGTATTAAAATATAAACCTAAGGGACAACTGTGTGGCTCAATCGGTTAAGCATCTGACTCTTGATTTCAGCTCAGGTCATGATCTCAGGGTCCTGAGATCCAGCCCCTCGTCGGGCTCACACTCACCACAGAGTCTGCTTGAGATTCTCTCTCTGCCCTCCCCCACCGCCACCCCTGCTTGTGTGCTCTCTCTAAAATAAATAAATTAATTAAAAAAAAATCAAAAGTAAGAGAAATAAAATACAAACCTAAGTATTGCTACACTGAGCACCTTAGTTGTCTCGTCTTAAACATATGTGGAATTAAAGAATCTCTTGTTTCTTCCATTTCTAACAATCTATAATCATCTGGTTGAAAAAATAATCTAAACAAAATATGATAAACATACTTAACAGAAAAAAAACTATAGTTTAACATGAAATGATGAATCTTTGGGGTGAGAGGTTAAATTGAGGTCTGAAGAAAAGGTAAAATTTGAATACGTCAAGAGAAGAGGGGCACATTCCAGGTGGAAAAATGCTTTGAGCAAACCCATGGCAGATGCAAGGACCAGACATCCGGTGCCCTGGCAGAAAGCATGCTGGGACATGGTGGGACCCGGGGTGAGGGAGATCTCTAGGTCCACATGGCAGGTGGAGAAGTTGGCACTTGTCTCCGAAGCCCATGGGGTTTCCAAGCATACCACTGGCATGGGATAGTGGTATTTTTCCAACTTCACCTCTAATCGTTATGATTGATTGATGCAAGAAAAATGGTAGGAGTTTGTTAAACCAACCAGGCAAGAGATAATAAAGCCCAAAATGCAGTTATTTTAATGAGGATTGAGAAACGGAAAAGCAAAAAGAGAAATGAAAGGGTCTATGGCATTTTCATTATGAGCCTGTAGGAAAAAGAAGACTCAGTGGTGGTGCCACTAGTCCTCTCGGCCCCTGTTGGTTGTTTGGTTTGTTTGTTACAATCTGGAAGTCAAATTTATGTGATCTGAAACATAAATTGGAAAATCTAGCATATAAACCATATGATATCATTGTTTGAATATTTTTATGCTCCAATGATTAGAAAGTATAACACATACACAGACATTATCACATTGAATCTGTACTTCTATAACCACAATAATAGTTAAATGTGCTGATGCTAAAGTCAGATTATATAAATTAAACTCCCAGTTTAGTCACTAGCCAGCTATATGATCTTGGACAAACTGTTTCATCATTTCAAGAACATTTCTGACATTTTAATAATTTATTCTTAAATGATAGCCATCCTGTTCATTAATTCCCATTGTTACCTCAACAAATAGATTAATTCCTGATTTTATTTCCATTAATACACTTTTTAAAATAAAGAGGGTACAGAGGACAACTGCTATTGACTTTCTCTATAAAAATGATGTTACTCTATTAACTTAATTCTTTTTTTTTTAAGATTTTATTTATTTATTTGACAGAGAGAGACAGCGAGAGTAGGAACACAAGCAGGGGGAGTGGGAGAGGGAGAAGCAGGCCCCTCACCCAGCAGGGAGCCCGATGCGGGGCTCGATCCCAGGACCCTGGGATCATGACCCGAGCTGAAGGCAGACGCCCAGTAACTGAGCCACCCAGGCGCCCCATCTATTAACTTAATTCTTATTTCTCCTAGGAAGAGACTGTTTCCTGTGCCTTCCTAGTACATTGTCAGATGGTGGTTTTTCTGGTCTTCTTTAATACATCTATTTTAACAAGCTCACTTTTCTGAGCCTCTGCCAGCTTTCTCAATTCTGCTTAAGCAATTCTGACATCTCTGCCTCACTTACTTGGTGCTTCTATGCTTCAAGGAACAATTTCTTGAAACATATTAAGCTTATCTCCAGTATTCTTAATGCATTATTAAATTCAAAATGATGAGTGAGTGTCCCTATATGAACAAACAAATTTCCTATCAGCCTTTATTCACCTTCGCTGGACCAGCCCCCTCAAAATCCCTAGTATGTTCTTCAGATTCCTCCTGGTACATATGAGCCAGGACCTTTGGTACCGAATCTTCTTTCCATAGGAAGAACCATAGCTTTCCACTGGAGTTCTGTGAGACTTGACCCTATTAGTCTAGAAGCAGTGAGTGGAGATAGAGACACATCAAAAGAGGCAAAGAATCATTTTTCAAGGCATTAACTTCAGTGAGGCCTTTTCATAATCTCCAAGAAGCACGGGACTACTCTTCTCTAGCAAGGAAGATGGCATCTTCCTATCCTGCTTAGACTATCCAGAAACATCTAGGAGTATAAAGATCTCTGGCATCTCTACCCAAATATCCTGGCTTCAGGGTCTCATTCCTTCCTTATTAGGGCTCGGGCTTCAATATGAGGGACCAGTTACGGCTGTAAATTGAGTTTCTTTTGTGGTGAGCATCTCTTACAACTAAGACCTTTGTTTTCAACACACTCTTACTTCTAGCTACAAAAGATAAGGGTTTTTTAAAGTGCTGCCAAGGGTACTTTCTGCGTTTCACACTATATTCTAAATTATTTGATTTGCTAATCTATGTCTGTTACTGTCTTGGGACGTCAGTGATGTTAACAATCACCAACAACACAATGTGTATAATAAGCATCACACGCATTCTTTCAAGCACTAATGCCATTACATAAACCACTGCTAGCATTTCACCTGCGTTCTATACTAATCCATGCTAGCAACTGCACTGTATAGGATGCTATGGATTATCATACCAGTTACCATCAGCAAGGGGATCCTTGTTGACATCTGGATACCAAGTGATCCACCAGAATCTCATCCTTCACCACCTGTTTTAGGAGTTCCCTAGATGCATACTCCAAGAAAAACATTTGATTGCAAATTAACTGCAGGAAGGATCTGTAGAGGAGTGGGAAGTAAAATAAGGAAGGCAATAAAATAAGAAAAGGTGTTTTAATTAGATAGGTTTCTGTTGAAAGTAACAGGGACTCAGTTTTGGAGGGAAAACTATGCTATATGCTGGTTGTCTGATCCAATGAGAGATGATCACTAAAGGCCTAGTTTAGGTCATTTTCAGCCTGTAAAGTGCTGGGTCTGGAGAAAGCTCTCAGGCAAAAAGAAGGACATCACTTGACAAATCAAGTGTCTCAAGTGCATATGAGTGGGGCTCCAACAGCATCCAGTATACCAGTAGCGTCAAATCTGGGCAATTTGCAGTCTGGAGGTCAGTCATCTGGTTTGACACTTCCCAAATTAGCAGAAGCTTCCTAAGGATCCCAGAAGAAAATACTGACTTTAGTGTTGAATACAGGAAAAAAATGTATGTGGCAATCCAGATTACCTCTGAAGAAGTAGAGTACTCAAAGTAGATGGTACCAGCTCCATAGGACATTTTGGGAATTTATGGGGTCTTTGCAGGTAACACAAATGATATAAGGAATAACCCTGTCATTTAGTGATTTGGTACCAGATATTAGTTTCACTGCTCAAGATATTCCCACAAAGTATCTCATTTTCCACAGGAAATGCTCCTATTCATGTAGATGAAATATGTTTATAGTAATCAGAGAACATAATTCTGTAACAATTTTAGATATAAACACAAAGTGTTGTGTTTGGTTTTTTTTTGAGATTTTATTTATTTATTTGACAGAGAGAGAGAAAGAGGACAAGCAGGGGGAGTGGCAGGCAGAGGGAGAGGGAGAAGCATACTCCCTGCTGAGCAGGGGGAGCCTGATGTGGGACTCATCCCAGGACCCCAGGATCATGACCTGAGCCGAAGGCAGTCGCTTACCCATCTCGGCCACCCAGGTGCCCACACAAAGTGTTTTTAATATTTTTTCAATTTTCCAGAAATACAATTACTCTATATATTGAGAGTAGTCTGTTATTTATTGTATTAAAAAATTTACTAAATTTCATTGTTTTGGAAATTAAATCAATGCTGCTCTGCATGATTGGAATCAATATAACAATGAGCCTATATCAGTCTCTATTTTAGTTTTAAATTCACAATTGCTTTTTGTTTATACTTATTTATTATTGATTTTGAAATGTTAAGAATTTTAAAAAGCCAGCACTCTTCAGTTGAATATTATCTTGTTTTTCTCAAATCCAAATATATTAATTATAAATGCAAAACATTTTACTAATATAATATGTCACCTCATGAGCTACTACCTAAGATTTGTATTCTGAAATACATATTATTTTATTATATAAACATTAAGATTAGGGCATAAATAAAATTTTGTTTTCAATTTTATCTTAAATATTTATAAAAATAGTTTTTAGTGCTCCCTCTACAAACCAGAGTGAAATCAGTCTCTTGGGATTAAAAATTATTTCTCTATAAGAGTGTCCATCAGTTTTACTTGTGATGCTTTTAAAAAATGCTCAGGACCAGGTTCCATCTCCTACAGATTTTGATTTATAAATTCTGGACTATTGCCTGGGGGATTGTGATTGAAATAATTGATATGGTAGCCTCAACTATAGTATGATATATAAAATTATTACCAACAATTTAGGCAAATGGAAAATTCCAAGGTTTTTTTACCCCTTAAAATTAGTTTGCATAGGGGCGTCTGGGTGGCTCAGTCGTTAAGCATCTGCCTTTGGCTCGGGTCATGATCTCAGGGTCCTGGGATAGAGCCCCACATCGGTCTCCCTGCTCGGCGGGAAGCCTGCTTCTCCCTCTCCCACTCCCCCTGCTTGTGTTCCCTCTCTCGTTGTGTCTCTCTCTGTCAAATAAATAAAATATTTTAAAAAAAATTAGTTTGCATATAAAATCAGAACCCTCATATTTTCAATGAATCACAAATAGAACCAATGACTTCACTGCAATTAATTACAAAAAAAAAAACCACCCAAAACAAAATTCACAAACATTTATAATATATGCTTCTTGAGGAAAGAAAAATACTTTATATGTTATTGAAGTTATAGCACCAGGCAAAATGGCTTAAAGAACTAAATTGGTCACTTTAAAACTAGCACAGAATGATTTTAGAATCACAATACTCTCATATAATGAAGGAGGAGGAAATTCATTTTTAGAAACTAAACTACATTATGATATTTACCTTAGCTAAAAAAAAAAAAAAAGAAAAAAGAAAGTATTGGTTTCTATCATTAGTGTGTAGTAGTAAAAGAACAACATGAAATGGTTCAAAAGTTCAGTCTGAATAAACATTTTGATTCTTAGCCAAACCACCCAAACCTTTCAAGTCTGAAAAGGACTGGAATTCTTATAAAAACAGTCTGTCTTAGAATATTCTTGGCAGTTTTTAACCTCAATTCTGTAAGACCAGCAAAAAAGAAAAAAAAAAAAAAGTCCAAGTTCAAGCACAGTCTCTTTTAAAGTCATAATTCTGATAACGTTTTTTCTTACCAAGTTCAAAAAAAAAAAAAGAATTTTAAGTTAAAAGCATAGAGGTACCTGGCTGGCTCAGTCTATAGAGCATGTGGCTCTTGATTTCAGGGCTGTAAGTTGAGCATGTTGAGCATAGAGATTACTTTAAAATTTTTAAAAATTTAAAACATAAAATAAAAGCATAGACACCTATGCAAAACGTAAAATATTTGGCTCTATGTACTCTAAGTTTCATTTCTCTTTTTTTGCTTGTGATCTTCCACCCTCCACCTTCACTTTCTAATGCCCTGCTTTTCCCACCACTTGCACTTAAAAAAGAGAAGAGAAGTGTCAGAACATTTTCAGTTTAATATTCTTCCTAAATATCACTAAGTGTGGTATTCTAATCAGAAATATACTTCTGCTTCTGATTCTGGAGAAGTTCCAGATCATACTTCCATTTTTTTAAATATTAATGAAAATATAATAATGCTAATACTACTAGTTGTTAATATTTATAAATTCTTAATCATGCCAGAAGCTAAGTGCTTCACATATTAAAAATAAATTTTAACATCAACCTTTAGAGTTAGATATTTCTATTCCCTTTTAGAGGGGAAACACACACACACACACACACACACACACACACACACACACACACACACACACACAAACCTGTTTGGAGAACCTCATCCACTCATCCAAGATCACTCTATACTCTAACCATTTCAAATTATTTGCATGTCCCTGAAGTATCATGCCTCTGTTTTTTGTTTGGTTCTCCTCCATGAGAGCACTGCAAAAGATATGCCCTGTGCCTGAAATACCTTTCCTCAACCCCTCAGCTTCAATTCAGGCATCATTTTATTGATTCCCTATCCCTCTCCAGATTCATTTAGGTACTTATTCTTTGTTATCTAAGAGTACTTTGAAGTTTTCTGTATTGAATTTTCTTCCAATAGTCTGTGAACTTGTTCATGGCAGAGATTTCAAATTTTATCTCTGCATTCCTAGGCACTGGAATAGGGCTGCCCAATAAAACTTTGTACTGATAGTAGAAATGTTCCATATCTGTGCTTGCCAATACAACAGCCCCTAGCCACATATAGTTACTGAACACTTGAAATGTGGTTAGTGTGGCTACAGAACTGAATTTTTCATGTTATTTATTTATTAATTTCAACTTAAATAGCCCATTGGGCTACTGTAATTGGGCAGTGTAGTTCTAGAATACAGCTGACACTCTGTGCTCTGTGCGAATATACAAAGAGTGTTCCACGAATGAGTGAATGAGTAAGGGAATAAATTAATAAATTGAAATGACTGTAAGCTATCTGAGTGAAGAATGGAGAAAGGGAAATCTAGAGTTAGGGAGTTGTGTCAGAAAGTTTCTTCAGGCTTTTTTGTCCATCTGCACCACTTACACTCACTCGTAAACATCAGTCTTGTGGTGGAAGTGATGATGAAAACAAATGTGAAGTTAAACTCACGGTGCTTTCAGAAGCACCATTCCAAGATTATTTGACTCTTAAGAGTGATTTCAGGTCAGGAAAAATGGACACGTATGGCTCCCCATATTTGCCAACATCAAGGCTTGATTGACTGTGTGTATAAATAAATTGCATTTGAAATTCAGATCATAGTTTCTAAAATTTCTTTTCCATAGCAAACTGACTTTCAATACATTTGGTATATGTATCGTCTGATTCATTCATTCCTGTTAGAAATTAACTTCTCTAGCACAATCAATTATAAAATGTTTTAAATACTCAAGCTTTTAAGGAAGTAAGTCTTATTTGGCACTTATAGTAACAAAATTATTATAAATGTTATCAGTATGACTTTTAATCATCAGTATCTATTTACATGTTCACAAAAGAAATAATGCATATTGAAAATAAACCTTTTACAAGACAGTTTAGAAACATACTCTACTTCTGGGGCGCCCGGGTGGCTCAGCCGTTAAGCGTCTGCCTTCGGCTCAGGTCATGATCTGGGGTCCGGGATCGAGCCCCGCATCGGGCTCCCTGCTCGGCGGGAAGCCTGCTTCTCCCTCTCCCACTCCCCCCTGCTTGTGTTCCCTCTCTCATTGTGTCTCTCTCTGTCAAATAAATAAATAAAAATCTTAAAAAAAAAAACATACTCTACTTCTTAATCATTTTCTTTTTGCTTCTCAATAATTACTTCTTTGTTTAGTCACTTAGAATATCTTAATTGGAAGATTAAAAGGCTTATATTTAGAAAAAGTAGGGAAGATAAAAAAAATTACACAAATGAAAAACAACATAATTATAACTCTTGTTTGGAGTTTATCATCACCCCATAGGACTGTGTATATCAGTCTCCCATGTTCATTCAGTCCATAGTGCTTACTGAGTCTATGTTGCATCTTTACTCATACTCCAAGGTATGTTTGCTACAAATCATAAATCTCAAGTCAATTTCAACTCATCAGGTGTAAGGCATAAAAAATAAGCCTTTAAAATTTTTACTTCAAAGCATAACATTGGTATTTTTGTGACACTTAACATAATGTATTCATTTCTTAGCAAATGAATGATCTTATCCACTTATGATAAAGCATATCAATAACTAAACCGCCAGCAGCTTATGTACAAAGCACATCAAATCATTCATTTTGATGATTCCCATTCAATGAAACGTGATGACACATGGTAAGATAGGTCCTTCTGCACTGAATGATCCCTCTTCAAGGAGGAACATTTTGCCTGATTTTCTGGAAGTGTATGGGGAGGCAGCTGTCAGCCACTAGCATCTTCAAGGATTGCCTCAGAGGCAGAGATCTGCCTGGCCTAGGGTTGTATCCCTTTCAGGAGGGCTCACGTCAAGTAACTGATAGCAACATGAATAACAAGGCCCACGCGAGAGCAATTCTAACGGGCCATTTTAGCTTCAGAGCTCTGCCATGGGGTCTGCCAAGGCTGTCCTCTACCCTCCATTTCAACTGGAGTTTCTTCCTCTACCTAATCCAGCTTCCTTTGCCTCCCTGTCACAGGTGTAAAATACATAAAGATACTTTTAAAGCTTTATTTCTGAGGGTTTACTGCCATTTGCTTGCCTCATTCTCTCTTCATTTTGTTGACATTTATATGCTCTCTGATCACATCCTTTTATTCCCTTCAGCCTAAATGTCTAACTTACATTCTTGTTCTTCTCTTCATCCCACCATCTCCAAATTTAATCCATCCTTCAACTCTTTCTTCGAATCCTTTTCTGTTTTCTTGGTGAGTTTTTCCCCATTCTCCTCAGTGAACATTTCAAACTTTCTCCACTCTCTTCAAATTTTTACCTCCCTTTCCTGAAAATGTTCAGTCAAAGGTTTCTACAGAACGAAGAAAATAGGACTCTCTCCACTTTCTGACATCACTTCACAAGCATCTCTGTAATCGTCCCTTTTTCCTTCCCACCCAGGACAATGGAAAGAAGTATTCTTCTAACATCAAGGCTGCTACATCCTCTACTTGTGACCTGTATTTCACCTTGTGCAGCCTTTTCAAGGCACTTAGTTCCTGAGTTTATCTTCTGTATCTTCAGTCTCTCTCTTTCCTTCTTTCTTTCTCTCCCTTCTCTCTCTTTCCTTCTCCCACAAAAAACTTCAATTCCTCAAGGTATTACCCTGTATGAGACCATCTCACTCTTTCGGTTACCATTTACTTTCCTAAATAAGTATATTTTAGCTTGCATCTCTCCTGAATCTGTCTTATTTATCTAAAAGTAAGTTGGCGGCTCCATCTCACATACCCCTCAAATTCAACATGTCCCAAGATGAATTTGTTTCTTATCTTAGGGAGAAATGTCGTAATTTACCTATTTGCTTGAGTTAGAAATCTAGGGTCCATTTTTCTTTATTTGAACATTTTAATCCATCATTTAAAACATATCAGTTCCATCTTTTAAACCTCACCATCTTTTTAGTTGTCATTCAGCATCTTGTCTCCTGGATTATTACAAGAATACTTTGTTTAACCTTCCTCCAACCTATTTAATGCATTTAAACATTACCATTTCCCTCTCCTCCCTCAATAACTTCAGTGGTTCCCACCAGGATTCGGCCTAAAATCTCTAACTTGGTTCGTGATCTTCCACAGAATTTGGCTCTGCTTTCCATCACACCTTTCAGCCACTATATTATTCAGCCCCCCTCTACAATTTATAATTGTCTGAATGCACTATGCTATCTTTTATCTCTCTTGGTCTTTGAACATGCTATGTCTGCTGCTTCTCCTGGCAACTATCTACCTATATTTAGGTTATAGCCTAGATGTCCCTTTTTCCAAGAAATCTTCCTTGCCCATTTCCCTTTTAAGTTATGGGTAAGTGTTACACAAAGGAGCTCCCATGATAAGTTATACTAACCCCATCACAGCAAACATTGCATTATGTAATTACTGCTATTGACTTGAGGATTTTCTTCACTACTCTGTGAGCTC
Organism: Phoca vitulina; assembly: GCF_004348235.1. Taxonomy (NCBI): domain Eukaryota; kingdom Metazoa; phylum Chordata; class Mammalia; order Carnivora; family Phocidae; genus Phoca; species Phoca vitulina. The sequence goes on from NW_022589704.1 coordinate 45,800,490, forward strand.
TATAAGAGCATGAACCATGTCTACCTTACTCACAACCATAGCCCCAGAGCTGGATACATGGTAGGCAAAGAGTAATTATTTTTAGACAATGGAATACAAAATAAGAACGGAAAGAAAGAAGTGAGATGGAGACTACCCAAATAAAAAAGACATGAAGATACGCAACAAATCTGTGACCTCCATCCCAAAATAAAAAGCAAAATGATGTGATTATATAAGAAGTAAACTAGGAGGAATAAGGTTATGAAAAGTGCATATCTTCTTTGGGATATTAATTGAAGTTTGTAGTCTTCGCAAACCTTTGTCTACTGGCAAACATTTGGAGGCTTTTATGCTATGTGAAGATCAGTAAGTATTCAAATATCGTCCCTTGGAGCAGCAGATATACAAGTGTTTAGCTTATGAAGGGATAAAGCAATTGGTTCCCTTCATCTCAAACATAAATTGTAGTTTAAGGATAGTCACAAGGTTTACTTTGAAGAAAAGAAGAAGCACTTCATTAAGAATAAAGTTATGTAATATTTTCATCTATCCGGGTAAGATAGATATTGTCAATTCATCGTTCTCACCATGTCTCAGCATTATGAAATATGAACACGTAACTCACTTCCACATTTGATTGTTTTATTGATAGAGAATGACAGCACACAACATGGGAGCAAACTTGGTGTTGGTATACTTCCCAATATTTCCTCTTCTTTATTAGCTAAACATCCTCTCTTTTTTTTTCCACATCGGTAAAGATTCAAACTATTGGAATTTACTGAGCCTAACAGGATACAAGCCTAATAGGATACAATGCAAAGCAAACACACACACACACACACACACAAAACCAAAAAATGCATTTTTCCATTATTTTTCTGCTCTTATTTCTGAGAATACATGTATTATGCAATAATCCATTCTCTCACTTCTCCTTTCTTCTCTTTCTCTTCTATTTTATTTTTCTATCTTTTATATATTTCAAGTTATTTTCTTTTAAGTTATAGATGATATTTCATGTGAGGGAGGTAGCAGACAGGTAGCATGAAGTGTTAAGGCCAGTCAGAAATTTTACCCCCTGATTTTATAGACAGTGGAAATGACTAGTCTTAATGATGATACTTGTGACCAAAGTGGTGGCAACATGGAGCACTCTTTCCCCCAAAATTCAGAAGCCTCTCTCTTTTATTTCCTGCAGGTCTTTCCTCAAATGCCATCAATGGGATCTTCTCTGACCATTCCATATCTAATATTACTCTCCCCACCCGCCTTTCACCACCCCCATTTAAGACACATACAGTTTTACTTTTCACCATGACTCTTACTGTGATCTGAATTACTACATATGCACTGATTAGTTTGTTGTGTGCCTCCCACAGCTACAATATAATCTTCAAAGGGGAAAGACTGTGTTGGCCACAGCTGTACACCTGGTGCCTTGAACAGTTCCTGGAATGAAGCAGATGATTACTAGGTATATGTTGACTTGGTGAATAAACATCTTTTCTGAGGCTGAAAAGATCAGAAAAAGGTAAAATTGCAATAGAGTATTACCAAAAAAAAAAAAAAATCACTTGTCAGGATGGAGAAATTCCTTTTTTAAAAAAATCTTATTCTAAGTTAATTTCAAATGTTTATTTGAATCAGGCCAGATAGATTTTGAATCTACTTGTCCAATTAACATCAGAATCATGGAAATATGGCTAATTGCTATGGGTCAGAATAAATATTACAGAAAACTCATAGTCTTAGATTTCAGCTAAATATGCGTGTGTGTGTGTGTGTGTGTGTATCTATAAAGTACATGTATATTTCATCCTTACTGTCATTCTAATACACGTTTAACATTCTAAACTTGAAAGCAAAGTTTGTAACACTACATATTTTTTAAATATTTTACCTAAAATTTTAAAACATCATTTTATTGAAACTAGTCTCTTGAAATTCAGTGTTCATATACTTTTTATTCTTTATTGAAATATGGAAAAACTGTTGATTAAAATTTAGGGAAAACATTTTCTGTTGTTTTTAGCCAAGTCTTAGAAATGGGAAATAAGAGAAAATTATATTTGAATTTATTTTTAACTTTTTATTTAGTTCAAGAAATTGTAATGAAAATAAATATATATTGATTTACTCTTAATTCCTTGTAATTATAAATTATTGATTTTTTATAAGTCTGAAAGGATCAAAAGATGCTATGAATTTTTGCATTTTTGTTATGGCTCTGCCCAACAAGTGCTTAAAAATATTTTATATATCTAGGGGCACCTGGGTGGCTCAGTCGATTAAGGTCTGACTCTTGGTTTCAGCTCAGGTCGTGATCTGGGGTCCTGGGATTGAGCCCTGTGTCAGACCTCATGCTAAGTGTGGAGTCTGCTCGTCCCTCTCCCCCCCCCATTCTCTCTCTCTCTCTCTCAAATAAATAAATTTTTAAAAAATTATTTTATATATCTGTGAGGAAAAAAAGGAGGATACCATTAGCTACACAAGACAGAATTTGGTCAAAAGAATCTTTGGAAATAAAATCCACTGTGAAATGGTTTAAGATAAAAATGAATGTTAACCTAAAAAAAAAAATGGAAGGCATACTCAACAGCTTATTTTCTGGCAGAGTGTTTATGAAATTATTTAATACAAAGAAGCCATAATTCACAATGGGAAATTTTTTGAGTAACAAAGGTGAAGTCATTTATTGGAAGGACATAGGAAAATTCACGTAAAGAAAGGGAACACTCAGGAACTGGGCTCGAAAAATACAGGAAATGGATCAGTTCAAGGCACATGTACAGTAAAAACTAAGGAATAACTTTAATTCATAAGGAATTATTCTTAATTTACAGAGTTTACATTAATGTAAAAGTTTTCTTAATTATAGCAGAAATATGGGAAATGTCAGTGTTAGGTCAGATGCCCAACTTCTTTGCTAACATATACAACCCTGCAAACATACTTCTAAATATTTTTTTTCTTTCTTTTTTTTTTAACATGGCATAGATGATTAATCATGTTTTTATAACTCATCAGCCCATAACATCTGCTACACTGCAAAATTACATTTTCAAAAACTATATCATTTTTTTAATGTGAAACTTAAATATAACTTAAACCTAACATAATTAAAATTACACTAGTGCAGAATTCTACGTTGGATTACTTTTGTAATGAAATACTTATTTTCTAATTCATTTGAGATTTGTCTTTAATAATAAAAATATTAAACTATCATTTGAAATTTTTGCTTTGTTTTGCTGCTTTTATTTTAGTTTGACTTATAATATTTTGTTTATATATGATCTCTACCAAGATCTCAATTTTAAAAGCACAGAGTTCAGGCTGGAAGGAAAAAGAGTAAAGCAGAGCAAGTCAGTAATACAACTTACAGGATAACTCCTGCCTCTTTCTAGAGGAGACCCCTGAACCCAGCTCTGCTTTATGGGTGCACTCTGGAAATATTAGTCCAGTTTTGTCAGTCGTTTTATTTTTACAAAAAAGCTAGTTAATTATATTTGTAGTCAAAATTTTATAATGTTTAAATATTGTACACTTTTAAAAGATTTATTTATTTGAGAGAGAGAGAGAGAGAGAGAGAGAGAGAGAGAACGAGTGGGGGGAGGGGCAGAGGGAGAGAATCTTCAAGCAGACTCCCCACTGAGAGCAGAGCCGGAGGTAGGGCTCAATCCCACAACCTGAAATCATGACCTGAACCAAAACCAAGAGTCGGATGCTTAACTAACTGAGCTACCCAGGTGCCCCAATATTGCACACTTTTTTAAAAAAATCCTGGAATGGTAAACAAAAATGATCTGTAGACTGATGCTGCCTTGACTGGCACTGACTTGTGACTTTTGGTGTTTATCTTTAAGATCTTGCTCTGAAAGTAATCCCTGATCCAAGATTATATATTCAATTATGTTTTGTTCTGCTTTCATCTTAACACTGACAGTGTTTAGCTCATCTCTTATTAACTTCAGCAAATGATGTGTGGTAGGTATCCAACTTATTTTTTCCCATTAGCTAATTGTATCATTAGCTCCATTTTCCTTAGTGCTTTATAATGGCCCATTTTTTAAATCCCCAAATCGGGAGAATTGTTTATTTGCCCTTTTACTCATTTGACATATTTGTATATTCCTCAATGAGTATCCCTCTGTAGTTTTATAGTATAATGTTCAGTTTGGAGGGTCAACCCATATTCTACCATTTTCAACAATTTTATGATTAGTGCATAACTTTTCTTTAAAGTAGACTAAAAATCACCTTAATAAATGCAGTAATTTAAAAATTATGTATCACTTTGGAGAAAAACAACTTTATATGAAATCTCCCCATCTCTGTCCCTTTCTGTCTCTGTCTCTGTTGCTGTCTCTCACACACACACACATACACACACACACACAAACACACGCACCTCTGATACAATTTTGTGACTTTTTCTTAGGCTGACTTTCAGACTTTTTCTGAATTAAGGTCATAACTTAGTTACATAATTATATAATACTGAGAATTGGAAACAATTATTTAAAAAAAAATTTGTGAAATATTTCTATTTATGAAAGTGGGACTTCTAGGTTTCTGGATTGTAGACTGCTACTGTATGCATAGATATGCTTCAGAAACTCTTCAAATCTTTTATAACCCTTTCATATACATTTGTATAGTCCTGGAGATAAAGTCCATAGATTCCATTGGTTTGTCAAAGAGTATTATGATCTAAGAATAGTTAATGTCTGATGTCAACAATTTCCCTGATTTGTGACACATTAAAATGTCAAGTACAACCAGAAGTCTTAAAGTTCTTTGATAATTAACAGAGAAAAATTATCAAATACATGAAAGGCACTATATTCTAAAAATAAGACCAATTAATGCTGTAGTGAAACATTAGTTCACTAAATTAGGTAGGAAATGCTAAATTAGGTGGGAAGTGTAAATTACAGATATTTTCCCTTCATGTAGGTGATTATATTCCCCTCCTAAAAATAATGAATGTATTAATATTAATAATTATTGTAATAGTTATTGTTCTTACTGCTACCAATTTCTGAGCACTCACAATGTACTAACCACCATGACAAGTACATTGAATTCAGTATCTCATTTCACTCTAAAAAAGTCTCAATTATGAGGTATTCTTACCACTTTCATACAGAAAGTGATCTTAGGAAATTGCCCAGATGATTAGTAGCTGAGCTAGAAATAGAACTTTGACTCTATTTTTTTTTCTCTCTCAGGTTAAAAATAAGCCTTCTCTTCCCCATTTTTTTTCTCTCCTGTGTCTTGGACATATAGGATGAAGTGAGTTCCAATAGTGGCTTTTTATTAAACACTGAGGCTGTTAAAATGACAAAATTTTAGCAGTCGAATCCTTTTGAGATTAATCCATTCCTAGAAATTTTAGGGCTGTAATGAAATTATTACTTCTTTTCACTAAGAAGTGGCCAAAGCTACCTTTATTAAATAGTCAAAAAAAAAAAAAAAAACACATTCACGATTTTTCTTATTCACTTACTTCAGGGAGCTTTAGGATTGATAGAGCACAAATACAAAGCATCAGTCAATATTTAATTTCTGACATCTAGAAATGTATGTGTGAGACTATGGCCAGGGAATATTTTGAAAGATATTGTTGCAAAGGCAATTTTGAAGTCAATTGCTTGAGCTCCTCTTAATATCAACAGCCAATCATAATGGATTTAATCTTTAACCCATACAGTAGAGAGAACTCAGAACATGTGAGAGAAAGTTGGAAATCCCTTCTAGCCTCAAGAATCTATGGAATTGGAATAAAAGACAGGGATAAGACATGGAGGTAAAATGCCCACGTTCCAGCTTTCCGTCCTCTTGGGGAAGATTAGAAATACACATAATCCTGGAGCTGGGATTTGAAACAAGACAATCTGAAATTGGAGGCCACTCTCTAATGATGAAAATATGCAGTCTTTTCGGATGAAGAGGGATGACACCTGTTTTAGGTGGGTAGCATGAAATTATCAAAATAGTGATACATACAGGTGATACTTTGGAACTCAAGTAGACACAATCCAATTAATTAATTAAAAGAGTAGAGCAGGATGGAGGAATCACTGTGTGTTACCAAATTCCCGTGTAATGTTTTTATTCATCTAATATTTTTATCCATTATGGTGAGGTTATTGCTTTAGTACTTTAGTGTCTTTGAGTTATGTTCTACATTCTGAACAACTAAGTGAAGAATGTGTGTGGTAGGAGTTGACTTCTTAATTTGAGCTGCTAGAGGCCACTGAGGAATGGCTTGGAAAACCTGAAGATGGTAGGAGTAAATGCAATATGTCAACTATATAACATAGATATAGATAAAACCCAAGAAACTCTTCTCTAGAGTAGTTCTTTCTGTGGGGACAGCATAATAATCTGGGTTCTCCAAAGAAACGGAACTAAAAAAGTAAATGTTAAGCTAGCATATATATATATCTTCAAGTTGGAGAACGAGAAAAGCTAGTGGTGTAATTCAGTTCCAGTCTGAAGACCTAAGAATTAAGGTGACAAGGGTGTAAGTCCTGGTTTGAGTCTGGAAGCCTGAGAAACAGGAGAGCCAATGTCTGAGGGCAGAAGATAGTAGATGTCCAGTCTCAAGCAGAGAGAGCAAATTTGCCCTTACTCCACATTTTTGTTCTATTCAGCCTTTTAATCTACTCTCATTAGTGAGGATATTATTCTTCCACCTACGGATTCAAATGTGAATCTCTTCCAGAAACACCTTCACAGACGTGTACAGAAATAATGTTTTACCAGCTATCTGGGTATCCTTCAGCCCAATCAAGTTGATACATAAAATTAACTATCATAGTGGGGATGGGGTGGATTGTTTCATTCAATCCTGAATGCAGATTATAAATACTGGAACAGGCACAGCTTTTTAAAATTATGCATGTCCAGTCCCCACCACAGAAACATTGATCAGAAAATCTGATGATAAGTCCTGGATACTGGCACTTGCAGGTCTCCTTAGTGACTCTAATGTGAATGAATGTCATCTCTAGGAAACAAGGTGACACCTCTTTGCATTCTTTCTACATTTTCTGAAAATTCCAGTATGACTTTTCTTCACGGAAGGTGAAGTTTGATATTGCAGTAAATTTGTTTTTTTCAAATGTAACATGTCCTTACATGCTCTCCCACTAGCATACCCTTCCAATTCCACCCCCACCAATCCTCAGCCCCACAGAAGGGTGGAATGTAGCATGCTCATTTGGCTAGATTCTAAAATCATACATCTGTTTGGACTGAATCTTGTCAGCTCTGGGTAATAAATATGATTTGGAAGTAATGTGTATTTTATTTAACTATTGACTACAAATTAAAAATAAAAATTAAAAACAGGAAGTTTTATTTTCTTGTTGGCAACTTCCTTAAATAATTCTCCTTAAATAGAACAGCTTGGGTGGCCACTAGCCATTTTTTAGGTGGTTTTTAAAAATTATTTTTACAAACAGGAAAAAGACAGCAAGGGATTTCAGTGAATAAAGCCAGAACTGTCACAACATGATAACTCAGTTCCAAGGTTTTCAGAAAGATGCATTCTTTCTTCTAAAACTTTTACACAGGGTTTTTATAATATTTACATTCCTTTTTTCCTTTCTTTCGTTGTTTCTTTCTTTTTTCTTTCTTTCTTTTTTTTTTTTTACTTTTCAATCCTGAATCATAAACACAACTTATTTCTACCCTGGGAATATTCTTTAAGAAACTTTCTTATTAGTATTTAAAGTCCATAACTATAACATGCTGCTGTTGAGAAACTACAACTTGCAAGTATGCGATACTACATTTATAGGATAGCATTGAATCTATAAACTGCATTGGGTGATATGAATATTTTAACATTCTTCCAATCCATGAGCATGACATATCTTTCTGTTTGACATCCTCAATTTCTTTCATCAATGTTTCATAATTTCCAATGTACATGTCTTTTGCTTTCTTGGTTAAGTTTATTCCTAGTTATTTAGTTATTTTATTTTTGGTGCAATTATAAATGAAATTATTTTCTTAATTTCTCTTTCTGCTACTTTGTTATTACTGTATAGAAATGCAACAAATCTCTGCATATTGATTTTGTATCCCACAACTTTACAGAAATCATTTATTACTTCTAATACTTTTTTTGGTGCAGTCTGTAGGGTTTTCTTGTATAGTATCATGTCACTTGCAAATAGTGACACTATCAAAATACCAATAGTACTACTTTTCACAGAACTAAAACAAATAATCCTGAAATCTGTATGGAATCACAAAAGACCCTGAATAGCAAAAACTATCTTCAGAAAGAACAAAGCTGGAGGTATCACAATCCTAGATTTCAACATATATTACAAAGCTATAATGATCAAAATAGTATGATACTAGCACAAAGACAGACACATAGATGAAGAGAATAGAATAGAGAGCCCAGAAATAAACGCATGCTTACAAAGTCAATTAATTTATGACAAAGAGGGCAAGAATATATAATAAGGAAAAGACTGTCTTTTCAACAAATGATGCTGTGAAAACTGGACAGCTACATACAAAAGAATGAAACTGGATCACTTTCTTACACCATAGACAAAAAACAAAACAAAACAAAAAACACAAAATGGATTATGGACCTAAATGTGACACCTGAAACCACAAAAATCCTAGAAGAAAACATAGACAGTAAACTCTTTGACTTCAGTCTTAGCAACACTTTTCTAGGTATGTCTCCTGAGGCAAGAAAAGGGAAAGCAAAAATAAACTATTGGAGGGGCGCCTGGGTGGCTCAGCCGTTTAGCGTCTGCCTTCAGCTCAGGTCACGATCCCGGAATCCTGGGATCGAGCCCCGCATCGGGCTCCTTGCTCAGCGGGGAGCCTGCTTCTCCCTCTCCCATTCCCTCTGCTTGTGTTCCCTCTCTCGCTGTCTCTCTCTCTCTCTGTCAAAAAATAAATAAAAATTTAAAAATAAAAAAAATAAAAAATAAAAAAATGAACTATTGGAACTACACCAGAAAAAAAAGCTTTTGCACAATGAAAGAAACCATCAACAAAATGACAAGGCAACCTACTAATGGGAGAAAATATTTGCAGGTGATATATTTGATAAAGGATTAATATCCAAAATAAAAAACTTATACAACTCAACACCAAAAAATTAATCTGATTTAAAAATGGGCAGATGACCTGAATAGACATTTTTCTAAAGAAGACATACTGATGAACAATAGACACATGAAAAAATGCTCAATATCAATAATCATCAGGGAAATGCAAATCAACACCACAATTAGTTATCACCTTACACCTATCAGAATGGCTAATATCAACAAGATGAGAAATAACAAGTATTGGTGAGGATGTGGAGAAAAGGAACCCTCATGTACTATTAGTGGGAACGTAAGTTGGTGCATCCACTATTGAAAATAGTATGGAGATTCCTTAAAATATTAAAAATGGAAATAACACATGATCCAGTAATTCCACTACTGGGTATTTACCTAATGAAAACAAAAATACTAATTTGAAAAGGTATATGCACCTCTGTTTTCACAGCATTATTTACAATAGCCAAACAATGGAAGCAACTGAATTGTCCATCAGAAGATACATAGTTAAAGAAGATGTGGTACACACACACACACACACACACACACACACACACACACACACAAGAATACTATTCAGCCATAAAAAAGAATTAAATCCTGCCACTTGCAACAACATGGGCGGATCTAGAGGATATCGTGCTAAGTAAAATAAGTCAGAGAAAGACAAATACCATATGATTTCACTCATGTGCAGAATTTAAGAAACAAAGAAAAAAGAGAAAAACAAAAAAAAAATTCTTAAATATCAAGAACAAAAGGGGAGGTGGGTGGGAGAATGGGTTAAATAGATGAAGGGGATTAAGGGTACACTTATACACTTATTGTGGTGAATACTGAGTAATGTATAGAATTGTTGAATTGTTATATTGTACACTTGTAACTAATATAACACTGTTAATTATATTTGAATTTTAAAAGTGGTTAAAAAAAAGTCTGTCATATAAATTAAATAAAATTTGCAGATGGGAAAAAACTGATGAATGGATAAAGATGTGGTATATATACATATACAATGGAATATCACTCAGCAATAAAAAGAATGAGATCTTGCCATTTGTGACAACAGGGATAGACATATGGAGTATAATGCTAAGTGAAATACATCAGACAGAGAAAAGCAAATACCATATGATTTCAAGTGGAATCTAAAAAACAAACAAACAAAAAAGCAGAAACAGACCCATAAATACAGAGAACAAATTGGTGGTTGCCAAGGGGCAGGGGGTGGGATGGGCAAAGTGGGTGAAGGTGGAGTGGGAGGTACGGGCTTCCAGTTATGCAGTGAATAAGTCACAGGGATAAAAGGTACAGTGTGGGGGAATATAGTCAATGGTTCTGTAATAGCACTTCTATCTCCTTGGTTTGAAGTCTCCCTTTATAAGTCCTTACATTAAAATAAAATTTTTAAGTGTGTGGAAACATAATTCTGATATTCTAATATAAGTGTGTTGACTTGGGGGCACCTGGGTGGCTCATTCATTAAGCATCTGCCTTTGGCTCAGGTCATGATCCCAGGGTCCTGGGATTGAGCCCCGCATTGGGCTCCCTGCTCCGTAGAAAGCCTGCTTCTCCCTCTCCCACTCCCCCTGCTTGTGTTCCCTCTCTCACTGTGTCTCTCTGTCAAATAAATAAATAAAATCTTTTAAAAAAAAATTCAAAAAGTAAGTGTGTTGACTTAAATAAAGACAAAATTGAAACCTCTTTTTTATTTAAATAAGCTCTGCTTTCAGTACAATTCTTCATGATACAAACGATTTTTATTTTATTAAAAAATTCAAAATTCCATTAATTCCTAAACTTTCCTCATATATCCAAGTGTTTTCAGATCATTAATTACTGGACAGAGATATCTGAAGAAAACAGATCACATTTAAAATATTAGACATTGCCAACAGAGTATTAATGTGGAACAGGCTTTATTAATTACAATAAAACACATGGGAGAAATAAAGATTTGATTTATAAGCATTAATTTGCTCACAACTTCGAAGAACTTTATTTTGTACAAAATGAGGCACACCTGTATATCAGTTTAAAAGATACTATAACACCCAAAAAACAAATAATCCAGTCAAGAAATGGGCAGAAGATAAGAACAGACATTTCTCCAAAGAAGACATACAAATGGCCAAGAGACACATGAAAAAATGCTCAACATTACTCTGCATCAAGGAGATACAAATCAAAACCACAATGAGACACCACCTCACACCAGGCAGAATGGCTAAAATTAACAGGTCAGGAAACGACAGATGTTGGCGAGGATGCAGAAAAAGGGGAACCCTCCTACACTGTTGGTGGGAATGCAAACTGGTGCAGCCACTCTGGAAAACAATATGGAGGTTCCTCAAGAAGTTAAAAATAGAGCTATCCAGCAATTGCACTACTAGATATTTACTCAAAGATCCAAAGGGGCACCTGCACCCCAATGTTTATAGCGGCAATGACCACAATACCCAAACTATGGAAGGAGCCCAGATGTCCATCGACAGATGAATGGATAAAGAAGATGTGGTGTGTGCATACACACACAAACACACACACACACACACACACACACACACACACACACACAATGGAATATTACTCAGCAATCAAAAAATGAAATCTTATCATTTGCAACAACATGGATGGAACTAGAGGGTACTACGCTAAGCAAAATAAGTCAATCAAAGAAAGACAATTATATAATTTCACTCATATGTAGAATTTAAGAAACAACAGAAGATCATAGAGGAAGGGAGGGAAAAATAATGTAAGACAAAATCAGAGAGGGAGACAAACTATAAGAGACTCTTAACCATAGGAAACAAACTGAGGGTTGCTGGAGGGGAGGGGGGTGGGGGAATGGGGTAACTGGGTGATGGGCATTAAGGAGGGCACTTGAAGTAATGAACACTGGGTGTTATATGCAACTGATGAATCACTGAACTCTATCTCTGAAACTAATAATACACTATATGTTAATTAATTGAATTTAAATAAAAATTAAAAATTATAATAAAAGAACTACTAAATATAAGCTTATCAAGGAACCACCCTCTGCATAGCATTATGTTCGATACTGTAGTCATTTCAAGTAGATAAGACAACTTCACTGTCAAGATGGTTACTGTTTAGTAAAGGGACAAAAATTAAATAATCAGATTACAAAGCCAAATATTACAATAAAACAAAATCAATGCCTTAAAAAATGCAGAAAGTGCTACTGATTTACCATGGAAACAGTCTAGAGAAACATGGGATACCTGATCTAGCCCTTCTATCTCCCCTTTGTTTCACTCCTCTGCACTTCTTTTTAAAAAGAATCTCTATTGTATTAAAGTATTTGACAGCCGGGAAAGACACCTGCATAGCAAAATTTAAATTCCCATAATTTCCTTCTTTTTAGTGTTTGCTTTAAGGACAAGTGTGTGACTTAATTCTGACTGATAAAAACTGCGACAACGTGTACTGGTAGATCCTAAAGCATTTCCTTAATTTAAGAAAGGTTCACAGTGAGGGAATGTGTTTTCTTTTCCCTTTCTGACTTTTGGGCATTTAATGTGTGACACTAAGATGCCTGGAAACATTACAGACATTTATTTTACAGGAGAGTACAAGCTTAAAGATTAAAACCAACATATTGAGAATAGCAAAGTAGAAAGATGAAAAAACTGGAACTTTTCTGGAACTCATTGAACCACTAAATTAACTGCAACTAACCATCTCCAAAGTTCAAGTTACATGTGATGATAATAATAATAAAAACAATAATCCCTCATCTGTTAAGCATTTTTTAGTTGGAGATTACATATTTCAATATTAGAATCATGTCTAGGGCAGCATGATGTCATGCCCTCCATGTCCTAGTTATTTGAAACCATGAAGCTACCTCAACCTCTTGGTAAGGAAGTCTGTCTGAGATGTCCAGAAGGCTAACTGGATGTTCTTTATTTTGGTGAACACACATTTGACCATGCAAGTTTAAAGTACTGATTAGTTCTTTGAGGTTTTGCTATAACTCTTGCCTCATAAATGAATTTCCTTTATAATTGACTTGTAGGTAATCTAGGTCAGCAATTACTCTGCTGTCTGTATTTTAACATCTCAAAAATATGCTTAGATATTGCTGCTATGATTTCCATTTTCACTGGCCATTTCTCATTATAGGTTGATACTGTCAACTCTGCCTATAGAGCTTTTGGTGGGTCATTTCTATTAACATGGTGTTGCCTTGTCAGTCACTCTGCAAACTCACTGCCTCACCTCTCTTCCATTTCCTATGAGGTCCATGTTCTCATAATATATTTTTACTCATTCACAGTATTTCTATCTGCAGATATCTGGTTATCATCCTTCTAGACCTATAGGTTTTATATGTTCCTTTAAGGTTTTATGTGTTTGGGACACGATAATCTCCGGTAAGGCAAAGGTTAACTTGTCCAGGAATAAATTCCTGTAGGCTGGACTCTCCCTAAAATATACTGGCCTCCTGAAAATCTCCATAGAAACTGGTTATAGCTAAGGCTTTTGCACCAGCCTCATGATCACATGAGGGGATAGAGACTGGTGTTCCTCTACTCATTAAAGCTGACAGGTACAGTAGGGCTGACACCAAGTGTTTGCCATGCCTTACTGCTGCTGGATTCCAGTAACTGATCCCAACAAGGCAGTGGCTGGAACTATGTAGCCCATAGTTCAAGGATCTGACTTCCTTTCCCAAAGTCTGATGTCCAGTCCTGTTAGTTCTCTATGTGCTCTCCTAAAATGCAATGAAAATACTCAGTGTTATTTTTTCTTGGTGATTTTCTCCTAGTAAACATTACTCTTCCAGCACTCTTCTGTGTGTACTTGGTCATTTGCCTTTGATTGCTTGATACTTCCTAAATTGTGCACTCATATAGGGAACTGACTCCAAAAGAGAAAGAGGTCACTTTGGAGAGCCATCTGATGTCCTATTGTGAAACCCACTAAATGTCTTTTCCTCATCCACAGCCCACTTTGTCTTTTGGTTGCATTGATGCTAAAATCCATCTGAATCTGGGAGCGATAAGCTCATCCCTCTTGGTAGTCATTATGCTCACAAGACAACAGAGAAGCAGCCTGGGTAGAAAAAATGGTACAGATTGACGTCTTGAGCCTACTAATTCTGCATTCCCTGGCTCTCACTCTATGCCCTGGAAGCTCAGGACTTCTCTTCTTTTACCTTAACTTGGTTTATATCCCTTTCTTTCTGTACCTCTTTTACCACAGGACAGTTCTAGCTACCCTCTCCAAACCCTATATTCTGTTTATGACTAATTAGATTGGAAATTAGATTATAAATAATCCTAGCTTCTGTAACCAAATGTCTGATTGACATTACTAAAGACCCAGTGCCTCATGGATTATGACATTGATAAATAATCTGATGTTCCTGGTTGTTTTTGTTTTTTTTTTTCACTAGACCTAAGTTAGTTTTGAGGCATCATGTAAGGAACACCCTCCCAAACTATAGTCCAAGGGCAAAATCTGGAGTGAGAGAGCTACTGCTAGCAACTCCTGCCCCAGAGGAATCCCACCTTAGCAAGTAATAAAGAAGGGGAAGAGGGAACACTCTAAAGCAGGAATGCTTGGCTGTCCAGTTTACTTCAGAATGGCCAAGATGCCCATAGCAAGTAGAACTCTCAGGAATGTTCATTAGTGGAAATATTTCAGTGTTTGAAGAACATAAAAGCTGTGTGGCGAATATGTACTGAGCAAGGAACAAAACAACATTAGTCAAGATTAGAGATATAAGCAGGGTCCAAGAACATTTAGTGCCTGTAGGTCAAGATAAAGTATTGGGATTGTAGTCCAAGAACAGTGAGAGCCAATAAGAAGGTTTTATTTGTTGATTTATATTTGTTTCCCTACACAGGATCCAATTTTGTTTGTTTAAAATAGGTGAATTAGGGGATTTTTTTTTAATGCATGATGAAGTAGAAGATAGGGAGAACTGATAATGCAATATTAGAGAAGAAATAATTGCAAAGGAACAAAACCCCTGAAAACATAAGAGGAAAAAATTACAAGTAAATGTAGAAGTATTGGGCTTTGGGATGAGGAGGCATACTTTCTCCATGAACACATGAAGAAAGAAGGAGTAGGTGGGTGCAGATATAGCTTTATTTTTAGAATGAGCCATAGAAAAGTTTAGGGATTTCCTTCATGATTATTTTAATTTTCCAAATAACACGTGCAAGAAAGATAAAAGGACTGTAGGATATCACTGAGTTTCAGGATTATAATTACACAAAAATGCTAGTCTTCCTGGTTGTATAATTTTCTTAATCAATGCTCAGCTTTATGTGTGCAGAAATAGCAAAGGGGATATATATATGTGTGTGTGTATATATATATATATATATATATATATATATATATATATACCCACAGGATTTTTTTTCAGGCAAGTAAGGAGAGAAATGGGCAAACAAATAAAGAACAGAAATGATGGATCCTAAGATGAAAAGGAAGAGAAGTAATTACAGAATGGATATGCTGATTAGCAAAAAGGTGGTAAAATGAACTGACTAGAAGTTTCAGCGAAGTGAAAAAAATATTTCTTATAAGTATTTTGAGTAGGTAAATTAGAATGATAAAAAATTATTGGTGAAAAAGTCAGATACATAAATATGTGATCTTGGAAGTAGCAAATATAACTAGTATATTGAATTTATTTCAAAGAAATTAAACACTTTAACAAGGGCTATTTCTATGAAGGCTGCAACCTCGATGCTGTCATCCTTGGATCCACTCATCATCTATGAAAGGATACTGTCTTACTTTCATTCTTCTTAAGATCTTCTGAATAGCAGTCCTCACTCCTCCCTAGAGAGGTCACCTCATCGCTTTGAAAGAAGAAGACAGTCTCTTTTACCAGAAAGGTACCTTGGCAGTAGCTAGAAGTGGTTCATTCTCTATCTCTGATGTGAAGAGGAGTTTATTTATACTAAATATATACACTATTTTCAGTGGTATATCACATATGACTTAGTGTTCCAGGTTATGTTTCTAAAATATCTATTTTTGTTTTTTAGAGAGGCAGAGGGAGAGTGAGAGAGAATCGGAAGCAGGCTCCCTGCACGGCGCGGAGCCCAGTGCAGGGTTCGATCCCACGACTCTGAGATCATGACCTGAGCCAAAATCAAGAGTTAAACGCTTAACCGACTGAGCCACCCAGGCACCCCTGTTTCTATAATATCTAAAGGGAAGTCCCCCAAAATGCTTTTAAAGCCAAAGTCTATACATAAAATGCCATTTTTGCTTTACTCACATTATATATTTAAAGATATTGTACTTGTTAAAGCTTTTGCTCCCATAGCAATAAAAACATAAAATGCTCTTCAAATTTTAAAGTACAGATTTAGAGAAAATAGTGTATTTACAAATTTCTAATACCATATGAAATATCACACATACAAACTAAAGTGTAAGTAGTAAAAATATAGAGATAACTATAAAATATGGTGGTCCATTAAGATGTATTCTGTACTCTAATCAAACTGTAAGCTTGCAAAAATATCATTTGAGTTATTTCTTTGTTCAACAGTAGGTGAATATTCCAGTTCGCTATTTGATACCTGAGATCTGTAGGAAAAGTTGTAATCTGATTGAAAATGCATTAATAAGTAATTTAAATTCAAGGTAAGGGCTATACTTTTATGTATTAATAGGCAAATTTCTAATAATTTGCCTAATAATAAGTGAAAATGAATTATTTGTCATGGATAAATATAGAGATACAACTTAATTGTTCTATAAGCTTTTTAAAAATCATCATTTTACCTGAAAAGTCAGTATCACAACTCCAGAGGCCAAATACTCCATACCAAGTTTCATTATTTTTAATGACCTAACATTTATAATAACTCAATGGTAACAGTCAATCTGAAAGACCTAAGATATGTGTCACAATTTACATGCTTATCCAACTGTAGTTACATGAATAGGCCTGATATGCATAAAAGCTACATCATAACACTTGAGAAACACCCTGTATTAGTTTCCTAGTGCATATCATCACAAATTTTGTGGCTTAAAACAATGTGAATTTATTATAATTCTGGAATTCAAAAGTCAAAGCAGGTCTTATCTAGCTAAAAAAAATTAGTGTCCTTGAAGGGCCGTGTTACCTCCTAACGCTCCAGTGGAGAATTCATTTCCTTGCCCATTTCCAGCTTTTAGAGGCCAGCCTGTATTCCTTGGATCACAGCCCCTTTCTCCATCTTTAAAATGCTTCCAACCTCAGCTTCCATCATCACATCTCCTTTTTTTCCAACTGACCATCTTGCCTCCCTTATACAAGAGCCCTAAAAATTACATGGGACCCATTTGGGTAATCCAGGACAATCTCTCCCCTTCTTAAAATTCTTAACTTAATCACACATACAAAATCTTTTTTACATGTAAGGTAATATATTTACAGATTCCAAAGATTCTGGCATGAACATTTGGGGAGTCATTATTCAATCTACCATACACACACACACATCAGAGAACATGCTTCAGAATTTAACATTTTTATAGACTGATTTTATGATTAATAGTTACCATTTAGCTGTCTGAACTGTAATTAGTGAAAATTGTTAATGCTTTCCCCTGTGTTATAAACCTTATTCAACCTTATATTGTAATCCATCTGCATTGCTAAATAATTTCAACTCAGCTAACCCAATTTGAATATAAAATACTGTCATGATTTTGTGAAATAATATACTCAATATTTATTCTATTGAATGGCACATTTTGGGTTAAGTCATTTTGTGGGGGATATAGATACAAAGATAAATAAGAAGGGAACTCTGTCAGACAAACCATGAGAGACTATGGACTCTGAGAAACAAACAGGGTTTTAGAGAGGAGAGGGGTGGGGGGATGCGTTAGCCCGGTGATGGGTATTAAAGAGGGCATGTATTGCATGGAGCACTGGATGTTATATGCAAACAATGAATCATGGAACACTACATCAAAAACTAATGATGTAATGTATGGTGACTAACATAACATAATAAAATTAAAAAAAAAAAGAAGGGATCTCTGTCAAAGATGAACAAGAAGAACCTGAGGGGCAGATAATGTAAATATAATGTAAGGGTAGTAATGTAAATTGCTGTAATGTAAAATAAATTAAAATAGTATAAAGGAACAGACAAGTTTTGATATGGAATACTGATAAAGACTTCACAGAAGAATGAGTGTGGTTTTGATTTTAAAAGATGAGAAGGATTTTGACTAGTGGATATAGAGGAGAGAAAGAATGTATTCTAGGGAACAAGAACCATTTGTGAGAAGATATAAGAACAGAAAGCATGTGGTTGGAAACATATTAGCAGCCAAACTGAAGCAAAGCCTGGATGATGTGCATAACCAGATGTTATGGCTTGAAAGACAGGTTAGGATCAAATTATGGGGAAATTTTAATGCCATACCAAGGAGTTGGAATAATATCATGATGTGAAGCCACAAAAAATTCTAAAATAGGATATGATTTTTTTGAAAGGTGATTTGTTTTGAGTTCCACTCCATTGTAGGTATTACTCTTGGTAATGGGAATACAGTATTGACCATATACTCTGATGGCCAGTTAATAGGTCATGGGATCTAGTCTTTTAATTTGATTCCTGACGTGGTTTGTTTTTTATCATTTAATACTTCCAATATAAACAGATCATATTGTATATATTTTACTGAATAGCATGATAACATTGTGTATATGAAGAGGGAGAACTGAGTTTCTTAGAGGAATTTCCTTTACTCCAGAAGGGGGCAGCGCAGCCCTCGTGTAAGTAGGAAGACTAGTATTTCCTGGAATGTCTCTACAAGCGTTTGGAAGATGAAAGCCTAGATTTCATCATATTTCTTCTCAGCTTTAAAAAGAAAATCCCTATGGAAATAGTGACCCACTTAAAAATACATAATTAGTTGAGACCAGGGTCCATCTAGTACTGTAGTAATTCATGCTCATTTTTCCATCTGAGTAAATGATGAAAAATATTCTTTTCCCCCAGACACCATGATAAAATTCTTTGTTTCACTCTTCCACACTGATTTCCCATGACACTTAGCATATTGATAATATTTTTTGGTCCGATTTACCTTCACTTATATTAAATCAGCATTCGGAGTCATTTGATTATAAATGTATAACAAGATTCATAAGACTTTTGTCCTATTCAGCCTTTGATGTAAAATCATGCATCATGACAAGTTTTCCTATCATTTGCTAATACATGTTCTTTCTCCAGAATCACACTGATCAAAGAGATTCTAGATGGTAATACTAAAAGTCCTCATACATCTTCATGTAAATCAACAACTAAACCACTTACAAATATGTCTGTCTTTAAGCTTTGCTTTCAGACTCTCTCTCAACCTCTTTTGCACACTGTATATCTAGTAGTCAGGCAATTCAAATAACCCCTGTCCAATCTCTTTGAAATGCCTTTTCTTGTCTCACACAGTGTTCATTATTATGGTTTCCAACTTATTTCTTTTGCAATTATCCCACATCCTGCTTTTAAAGCCAGAAGGCACTCGCTACGATGACCCCAAAGCTGGTTTTATAGAGAATCCCCAGCATATACAAGCAAACATTAAAAAGGAATCTATGGTTTAATGTGAGGATACATGGAAGAGTTTGGGAGCATTATCTGTTCCTTGAAAGTACCTCCATGATCCTTCTGAAGAGACTAAAAATTGAACTTTCTTTGGACTTTAGTTTCTTCATTAGCATAATGATGGGGTTTGAAGAGATGACCTAGGCTTGCTCTAAAATTGTCTAAGTTTCATGATAGATCTGCGCTTTGGCATACTCAGGGAATACTCATCACTTTTGTATATTTATCTGCATAATGAATATGTATTTGTCAGAGCTCTACACTCTGCCTTATATTCAAACCAAGATGATGGTGGGTCTGTAGGCTAGTTTACTGGCTGACCTATTCATCCACTTTATTTTTCAGAATGTGTGATTCATTTTCACATTTCAAAAAACTAACATATTTTTGCATTTGGAAATTATACGGACATCACTGAATGATTCAATAGGCAGGTATCAAAGGTCTATCAACTAACATGTAGAAAATAATATGCTACCACATATTTCTTCAGACTTCCATTTTTTATGTCTTCATTGGTCACATTTCCTTTGTTCTTGTTAAAACAAATTTTTATATTTGTTTAATATTAATATATTTGTTTAGTCTTAATAGTATGGCATTTATCATACAGTGAAAAATGTATGTCTTGCCAATATTTTTCTCAAATGTTAATGATAAAGTTAATTTAGAATAATGATTTAGAAATGATAATACTTAACAATGACCTTGAACACACAAAAAAGCAATTTTGCAAATACTTATATATCCCAGATAAATGTATGCAATGTGGCTTCTATTTTTATTTTAGATTTTATTTATTTGAGAGAGAGATAGAGAGACAGCACAAGCAGGGGGAGGGTCAGAGAGACAAGCAGACTCCCTGCTGAGCAGGGAGTTGGATGTGGGGCTGGATCCCAGGACCCTGAGATCATGACCTGAGCTGAAGGTAGACGCTTAACTGACTGAGCCACCCCAACACTCCAGAATGTGGCTTCTATTGAGAGTTGGGAAGGTAGTTTGCTTTAAGATTCACTAGACCATTTCAACCTTTTTTTTTTTTTTTAAGTAAGTTTTACACCCAACGTGGGGCTTGAACTCACAACCCCAAGATCAAGAGTGGCATGCTCTGCTGACTGAGACAGCCAGGCACCCCTCACTAGACCATTTTAAAGTCAGCAAGTCAAAAACATAACTATAGTTGTCAAATGGAAGCATTTCTTGTGAAATGCGGAATACAGATTTAGTATCTGTGTATTAATTGGGAAAAATATCTATTTTGCTATCAGGCAAATATATTCCAAATAGAAATGCTTATGCATTATAATTCTGCAAGATAGTGTATCTATATTATATATAATACTCTTAATTCTTCCATACAGTTCATAAGCAGTAAGTTAAGAAAAAGAACAAAACAAGTTATTTAATATGTTTTATGCTTTTCTCAGTGACAATATTAAAATTATGTCCTATTTTCTCCATACTAGCTTGAGTTGTTAAAAAAAAAAAACAACATAAAAATCATAATTGCCAAATCTGTCCAGTCTGTAAATCAAACTAATTACTTTCTCAGTCATTTCACAACTTTGACTGCTTCACTTTTAATAAGTAGTATTGTTTACCAGGCCAAAAATGAATTTTCAATTAATTTGGCTTTATTTTGTTAATATGACAGATTAACATTGATGAATTTTTAAATATTGAATCAGTCTA
This sequence comes from Phoca vitulina, assembly GCF_004348235.1. Classification (NCBI taxonomy): domain Eukaryota; kingdom Metazoa; phylum Chordata; class Mammalia; order Carnivora; family Phocidae; genus Phoca; species Phoca vitulina. The sequence continues at coordinate 45,821,890 of NW_022589704.1, forward strand.
GCATCCCCAGAATTAATCTCACTCAATCATGCTGTACAATATAATGGATTGGATTTGAAGTATTTTATCCAGGATTTTTATGTGTATTTTCACAAGAGAGCTGGTCTATAGTTTTTTTTTTCAACTTTTCTTTTTTTCTGTGTGTGTGTGTGTGTGTGTTTGTGTGTTGCCTTTTTTTGGTATTGGTATTAGGGTAATGCTAGCCTTTTATATAAAAAATTGGTAGGTTTTGGCTCCTATTCTGTATTTTGGAAGAGTTTGCATAGAATTGGTGTTAATTTTTTAAGAGTTTGGTAAATTCTCTAATAAAATTATCTGGGCTTTATGTTTTCTTTATTGTAAGCTTTCATATTACCAATTCAGTATCTTTTAATAGTATTAGACTATTCTGATTATCTATTTCATTTGATTTCATTTTGGGTGAGTTTTAGTCATCTGTGTTTTTTGGGGATTTGGTCCGTCTTTTAACTTGCCAAATTTATTTGCCTAGAGTTGTTCCCAGTATTGCCTTTATCCTTCTGATGTCTGTAGTCTGCAATGATATTCCCTCCCTTCATTCCTGATACTGGAAAGTTAGGTCTTTCTCTTGTTTCCTTGCCTGTCTTGCTAAAAGTTTATCAATTTTCTTTTTAAAGAACCCATATTTTCTTTCACTGTTTTCTTCTGTTTTCAATTTCTTTGTTTTCTGCTCTTTATTATTTCTTTCTTTGTGTTGATTTGGATTGTTTATTTGTTTGTTAATCTTTTTCTGGCTTCTGGAAGTCAAAGTACTCAGCCATGCCAAACCATACTGGAGACTGAAGCAAAAGAAAAAAATCACTAGTACCGATCCTCTCTTTAATTAAAATGCAAATAATTCTTACATCATAGATTTTTTATATTAATTTTTTAAATTATTGCATTAAAGTATTACTTATCTTAATTATTGAGGCTTTGGTGACCTTAAAATTTTGCCTCTTTGGTAAGTTCTTCACTAGCCTAGCCCTAGTACTGGTCCTCCTTAAATCTAACTTATTTTATTAAGAGATATGTAGGATATGATTTTGCCTTGGTAATACCTTTAAACACCTCACTAAGGATAGTATATTAGGGAACTGCTTTTCAATCATTTCACAACACCTATCAAATTAAGCTGAGTCCTCCAGAAAGCAGACTCTGAGGAGTGCGTTTCTGGGCAAATCATTTATTTAAAAATTATTCCCAGGAGCTGCAGTTGAAAGAAAAAGGAAGAAGGACAAGGGAGGGGAAGAAGCCAAGAAAGAGTGCAATCTTAGGTAAAATCACAGGGAGGGGGGCTTTAATTTGATCTTGCAGGGGATCCTGGGAGTGTAAATTATGCCTCGGAGTTATGCCTATTTAAAGGAGGGAAGATGACTTTCCATATATTTGAATCCATCTAAAGTCAAGGGTGGATGGAGAGTGAATTGGGGATAAACTCCCAACCACATTGACTCTCTCTGCCCTTGAAGGCAAAGCAGTTCCATTAGCTTGAGGCCAGTCTTCAGAAAGACTCAAGATACTGACCTGGCCATGGAAAGCAAAAGGGCCAAGTAGCAGAAGTGGCATAAAAAAATGGTAAAAATCAGGGAACCTGGACAGATCTCCAAGTGTGGGCTATGTCTATTATGTAAGAATATACCAATTATAAGTACAGAAGGAATTTCAGGAATCTAGAGATTTACTGTAATACAAACTAAAATGACTAAATTTGAATATGTATGAGCTTTAAATACACATACATGTACATATATTTATGTATACACTCTCTATATACATAGACACACATGTACGTGCACATAAGCACCTCTCACTCACTCACTCTCTCTCTCTCCAAGGACTCTCCAACTGGTACTATTTCTTTAAAATAAAACTTTGATACATTTTGGAAGAATAGATAAGTTGTCAGTAGTGTGGATAAATAAAAATATTAGAAGGATAGCTGGAGAAGATATTAGGAGAAGTTTCTACATCTTCCTGAACACATTCTTATAAGTCAAAATTCACTTTGTGTTGTTTTTGAAAATTTTGCTCTTTAACATTTAAAATAATTTTGAAAAACTATGTAAAAACTCAAGCATTTTTAATTAGACATCTATATTTTATCACTACAAAATTTAAGATAAATATTCTATAACACTTTTAAATGAATCCATTTAATATGTATGTATGTATGTACAGTAGCATGTTACATAATTGTTTATATAAACACACTCATATAAAATGCACTATATTAAATATACTAGCAATTATATACTAATTTTTATATATTAATATAAATGAAAGTTGTATCTATCTATATATAATTGTGATTTGACATCCACCAACATCTATATAAGAAACAATTAAAAAAAACCTTTCCTTAAGAGTCAGGCATTTTACTTTGTTCCCTTTCTCCTTTGAATTAATATTTCCATTCCACTATTCCACTTGCCAATAGAAATTTATACTAATAAATATTCTATGATATTAAAAAAATTGTTCAAGCAGATTTTTGAAAACAACATATTAAAAAATTGGGTATCTTAAAATGTATTCCCTTAAATTTATCCATATTCCTTTTCCACCTAATGTTATATTTTTAGAAATACAATTATATCCTTAAATTGAAATCTATTATACATTTATATTATATATAATACACATTATAAATGTAAATCTATTCAAAGGTTTTACAAACAACTTTTATATATTCTTTAAATTATCTTGGTTGTGGTATAAATCATATCTACATTTTCCCTTCTCAATCCTAGAAAATTACATCTCCATAACTGGGCAAAATCTTTGCACTTTTGACTGTATGTTTTACTTAAAAATAAAAGCTTAAAAATTTATGACAGTATGAAATACAAATGTTTATTCCTCCTTTTTCTCAAACCAAACTTCCACCATCCCAGCGACATACAATATTATCATCATTTAAAAGAAAAAGTGGGAAGTAATGAGGATTGATACCTATAACATAGGTGATGCTGTGGTTTTTTGTTTTTGTTTTTTTTTAAGTCCCTGCTGATACACACTGTTGTATTATTTTCTTTGTAAACTGGAAGCCTTCTTTAACTGTTGTTTTTCATCTCTCCTTAATTCAGTGGAACTTATAATTGTCAGTATGTTCTAACACCCTCCCCCCATGAATACAAATAATTCCAAGGATGATTACAATTAAGATTTTTAGCATATGAAAAACTTAGTAAAGTTTTCAAACAATTGTGTGAATTACAGTCTTGAATCAAATTTATATTGAAGAATATGTGCATGACCCAACTCTGTTAGGAAAAATCCCACACATTTCCATAGGCTTCCAAACTAAATTAGTGTGCTAAGATATAACATGGATATGACCATTACTTTTTCTTTAGAAGATTAATGGTCTTTATTTAGGTAAGTAAATGATTCATATTGTTTCAACTATAACGTTTATCCCTTAGAAGAATTGGATGTATGAGAATTAGCCCATTTAATCAAAATATAATTTGTTTTAATTATAAAACAATAGAAAAGCAATATAGTGCTGAGAATTCATAAAAGTTAAAAATTGAAAAAACATAATAATCTTATTTTGTCATTTTGCTGCCTCTAAACATTTCAGAAACAAAGCAAAAAAAGTCCATCATACTGAAAGAGTTATATTAGCAAATTATACTAAGGGGAAGGATGTAATGAGGTCAAATAACACAAACAATTAACTTTCAAATATTGAGGCATTATTAGAATGCTACTGACTTTCTGGATCTAATTAAGGTGTCAAAGGAAAACACATCTTAAACTCACAGATCCTAAAATAATTTAATTTGTAATTTTGCTTCAAAGAGAAAGTCTAAATGGCCTTCCCATTGGAATAACAAAACAAACATCATTACATTTATTTCTTAATGAATTTATAAAATTACAGAAATCAATTTTTAAGAGTTCATTTAGAAACAAATGAAGTAAAATCAGGGATACTATTTGGAGACAATATATTTTTATTGCATTAGACTGTAACTCTGAAAAAAGTTTCTGATATGTATTAAGATACTTTTCTAGGTTAAAGATATCTTTATTAAATTTTTAAATCAGACAGTTATCCTATAATCAATTATTTTATATATGAGAAACTACAAATAAATTGTGTGGGAAAAGAACAGTAGCAAAAGAAATCTACACAAATATTAAGGAAGAAAAATGCTATTGGCATAATCATAGTATAAATAGGATAGTATAAATACATCTAATATTTAAATAAATATCTAACACCATATCTAATATTATATCTAATAACATACCTAATATTTCAAATAAATATTTTATCTAATTTATAGATATGACATAAACATATATGAATGTGTGTATGTATATATATAAATGAGAAAGAGAGAACAATAGAGGTCTTATAAAAGACTCTATCCAATATCCATTTTTCTTTCTCTCTGAAAAGCAAAATGTTTGTTTAGAGCAGCAATTGCTTAAAAAAAAAACAACAACAACATCAAAATCCAGGCTTCCTTATGGCTAGATCTGGATGTGTGACCCAGTGTTAAATAATGGAATATAAATAAAGTTGAAGGAAAGAATGTCCTAGAAAGTTCTTTTAAAAGGGATTAGTGTGATTAGCTTCACCTCAACAACTTTTGCTCTTTCTCCTTTCTTCTTCTTTCTAGACAGAGATATGATGCCTGTCATAGGCAGGTGATAACAGAGATGGATCCTTGATTTCTTAAGACTTATTATGTAAATCCTTCCCCACCACACATTACTTGAATAACCATCAGTTCAAGATGAAATAAGGAATGATTACCTTATTCTCTCAATCTGAGATAGGGGGAAACTATCTTTATTGCTATTATGAACATTTGAATATTTTGAATGGTTTTGATAAAATATATACTTATGAGATATTCTAATATATTTTCTGAAGTAAATCCCAATGAACGCAGTTACAAAGGAACAAGATAGGTTTACCTATTTGATAAAATTTTTCACTGAATTTTAGCTTTCAATATTCTCTGAAAGACATTAAATACAAATCATGCATTTGTAATGTGTTGTCCATGTTTGCCACAGTGGAATCCACGTACCTTCTGTACTTCTGAGTGTGAAGTGCATTGTTTGTTTTTCCCTCCAAGATTCAATTATGCTTAGTTTTGTTTCATAACAAATGATGAGATAAAATTAAAAATTCATTTTATACCTCATCTGAAATATAAGAGGTTCTTGAGGTCATATATTATTTGGGAACCATAATGTAGCTAATTATTAAACATTTCATTATGGTAATAATGTGATATGTAGAAACACTGCCTCCATTAACTCACTAAGTCCAGAAGATGGTGTTTATGTTGACTTGTATACTGAAAACAGTCTTTCCCTAGCCTCCACAACCAATTCAAAAGCTCTTGCATATCTGTCATGCTCTAAACCTGTCCATTTATTCAAGAACAATGCCCCTATTCCTTCTTCTTTAATTGGTTAGGGCTCTGACTATAACACCAGTTTCATAATAATTTTGTTCCAATCATACATTCATATCTAGGTTTGTGGTTTTAGAATACATCTCTCCCTACAACCTAATCTGGCTAACAATTGTTTGTTGCCGGCTCTGCTTTGTCTGGCTAAATCCTTGGACCTTCAAATTGATATATATCTTGGATAATTATAATAGATTGAATTATTGGTCTTAATTCTTCCCTACTCCCTATATCCTTGTCCTTTGACAGTTAATTTTGTTGTTCTTTTGCTACTGACACAATGTCCTTCCCAGCCCACTGACCTGGGGCTCTGCCATTTGACTTGCTTTAGGAGTAGAATATGGTCAGAAGGAATAATGTGCAGTTGCAGCCCAGGCCCTAAGAGGCATTATGTGTTTACTTGCCCTCTTGTGCCTCCATCAATACTATAAGAAGAACTTCCTCTGGAATCCCAACAGCTTAGGCCCAGAGTGAATAAATGTGAAGCAGACTATATCCAAACCCCCTGAGTGGCAATAGCCAGTTTGACCTAGAGTTTGAAGCAGAGTCAGACAGCCTAGTGGAGCTAAGTCCAAACCAACCCAGAGATGCATGAAAAACAGATCACTTTTGTTCTATGCCTCCGAGACGCTGTGGTTGTCTACTATGCAGGAAAAGCTAACCAATATGGTATTGTTTTCCTTACATTTTTTTCCATCAGCTGTTAGGGCTTCAGACTTAACTTCTAACATAGCTCTTTAGGGAATGCATGCGCAGAAAAGCTTGAATTCACCTGGCCAAGCCTAAGAGAAGTTCAAATGTGTGTGGTATTTAGAAGCCAGGCCAAACCTTATTAATCTGGCAAAGAGGTCTTTGATATCAAAGTCCTTGGTTGCAAGCAACAGAAAGAGATTTTGAATAAATTTAAAGAGAAGTGTGTTGTAAGTTACCAAGTAGATCAGATAATCTGTGGAAAACCTTGAGAGCCTTTTTCAAAAACTGGCAAAAACCAAGGTGGCTGGGCAGCAAGGAATAGTCACTCTCACATCCCAGAAAAAGTATTAATTATGATGCTACTGTGAACAGCACCAATACAGAACACTGGGTGGATGGTAAAGGCTGACTCTGAAGACGTATTCCCTTTTCTTGTAAATTTTTGTAGTACTCCTTTGAGATTCAAATTTCCAGACTGGATACCTAATTGGTTACATTTAGTTCACATGCCTACATCCGGTTTTAGTATTTGTGCTGCCAAAGAGAGCAGTACACATGCCTGCACTCTGGATGTCAAGAAGTAGACAGAAGTGCCTGTGTGTGTGTGTGTGTGTGTGTGTGTGTGTGTGTGTGTTGGAAAGTGGCAGTGGAGGGGATGGTTTTGGAACCGTAAGTTTCTGTGTTGGAAAGCGGAACCCTAACTTCCACCCCAAATCATACAATTGTGCAAGGACAGTCAAAATACAAAGGACGTTCAAATGTGGGGTGTTAAACAACAGTAACAGCAATGAATGATCTCTACAGTATTCCTGGGATATCATATTTAACCAAAATAAAAGAACTGAAATAAGACATAAGGGAATGAGGAAAAGAGATAAAGTGGTAACACAATTTGGAAGGATAAAGTGGCCACAGAGTCAAACAACAAATGATGTGTCAAATCAGGGCTGTTCTGGAAAAAAAATGAAGTTCAGATGTGCTAAAGAATATTTTGGGGACTTAAATTTATGAACGTGTGGCCCTTCTACCTAAGGATCCCTCAGACAAGTGGCTTCCGTGTTATGCATGTATCCTACCATTCAAGTAACTAAGCCACTCCCCCAATCACCTCATTTTGCAGAGGATTAAAGAACCCTGCTAATCAGACTAAATGAACAATAACATTTGGTACTTAGCAGCCAAGATGAGATCTATTCCATTCCTTCATGAGATACTCATTTTTAATTTTTCCTCACTAAAAGATTCTCAGTATGGCAAATTGAGGTTAATAAAATAAATTTAACCTTGCTAACAGAGGGTGTAAATACATGCACAGCTACTCAGCACGTAAGCCTGTGCAGTACCACTTTGACGTGCTGGCAGTTTCTAATGAAGGTAGCATTTATCTGTTAAAGTTTTAAGAATCACTCTAAATTGAGGCTTAACCTATTTTTTTTTTTTTTAAAAAGCTATTGATTAGGTGCTCATAGATTCTTAATAGCCAAAGAGACATAAAAACTCCCCTCATTTCACAGAAGAGACTTCTGAGGCCAATGGAACTTTAATGACTTGACAATTGTTAGACAGTAAATAAGGGGTAGATCTGGGATTAAAACCAAACTCTCTTCATTGCTTCTCCAAAGAAAATATTTCATTTTCAGAGTATATATTTTGCATACTGTTATTGTTCGAATTATTTATACCAGGAGCTAAACACTCAGCTCTAACGGGGCTAGTAAAGTCATAGACATGAGAGAAGAGGAACAATGCAAATGTGTAGGTATGTACTGTGTGAATAGCAGTGCAAACTAGAAAGCCAATGCACTATCTGAAGAGGCCGCCTCCACTCAGCTCCAGCTGGCTATTGCCATTGACAGCGCATGCCCAAAGTGACCACATGCGGTTTTTCATTTCAAATACCTCTATTTTTAGAAGTTGTATTTAAAATAAAAACTGAACAAGATGAAGGCCAGATAAGACCCATCTAGGAGATGAATTTATTTTGCAGGCTGTTAATCTGTAATTACAACTTTTACTATCTATTATGCAATCATAGGGAATACTAGCAATAGTATTCCCTGAATTTAAAAACAAGAAATATTCAGTATCACTGTCCTCAGTATGAGAACCTATTAAAAAATAAAAAACAAAATATATTTTTAAAAACTTCTAAATCAATTAGTATAAATCAATTTGTCACTGTTAAAGCATATTCTTTTAAAGTCTACAAACACTACACAGGGGTGCCTGGGTGGCTCAGTCGATTAAGTGTCTGCTTTCGGCTCAAGTCATGATCTAGAGGTCCCGAAATCAAGCTCTGCCTTGGGCTCCCTGGGCTCCCTGCTCAGTGGGGAGTCTGCTTCTCTCTCTCCCTCTGCCCCTTCCCCCTGCTCATGCACGCCTGCTCGTGCTCTCTCTCTCAAATAAATAATCTTTAATTTTTTTTAATTTTAAAAAATAAAGTCTACAAACACTATATAAAATCTTCACTTTAATATGAACAATGGTAGTGATAATTAATCTTACAAATAATCTAAGAAAATATAACTTGGAACAGGTGATTGATACACCCACAAAAGTTTGATAATAAATCCATTAAACTCATGCATGAAATATAGATAAATCTCCTTAGCTCTTGATATAAATGAGTATCTTGTCAATTTCCTCACTAATAATTCAGTGTTGATTAACTGACTGGCAGTTTCTCTCAGAAGTAGTCTTTGATTATCAGATACAATGATGCCATTGACAAGTAATTTTCCTTTAACTAGATGTGGTTGCTCTATTGTATAAAATTTAACATTCAGTTGAAATGGCAAAATAAACAAAGCCATTTCTTATTTTTTATACAGTTGACTAATCTACCAATGAAACCTAGTTTTCTTGGGCAAATAGATTTTATATAACAACACACAGTTTGTACCAAAACAATGTTTTTAACCTCCTCCCCCAAAAGAAAACCTAAATTATATGTGTTCCATGAAAAATGGAATTTATGTTTAAAAAGTTTGGGAGATGTTGCACCCTAAGTTCCTCTGGTAGAAGTTCATATTGCAAAATAATGTGCCAAAAATTCTGAAATTTTCCCACAATGAATCCTATTTTTTAATGTAATATTTTTAAAAATATTTCATTTTTTAAATTTTATGTTTAAAAAAAGTTTATTTGAACAAGGAGCCACTTTTCTCCTTGATTTTGAGCAAAAACAATTTGGAGAAGGCTGATACAGAAAGGAAATAAGTTACCCAAAGCCACACACTGATTAAAATCAGATTTAAAATTACTTGTTTTTCTGGTTCCTACAATATTTTCAAAAAGGCATTTTAGGACAAATTATGTGGATTTATTTTCCTCAGTCTTGGTGAATATTAAAGGAACATATCTTAATCATGCTAAAATTCTTTTGTCAGAAGCATGCAAATTTCTAATATTTACCAATCAACTTATTTTAATTCATCAGAATATTCATGAGTGCTAAAAATGGAATTTCCTTCAAGGGAAATAAATGGTGGAATGGGTGACAAAAGGAAAGATGACCTATTAATTTTCAAACGTAACCTGATTTCTGTAAAAAAATGTAATAGTGCAGAAAATAGTTTTCTGTTTTGTTTTTGTTTTTTAAGTGAAATTATCTCTCCATTGCTTCCTCCACCCCTAGAGGAAGGTTATGCAAATTGCCAAGAGAGCACAGATGGATTACAACAGACTCCAAAACTTTCTAAAGAGACGGCCTTATTTGAGGTCACAACTGTCTCTCCAGCTCCAAGAAGGACGTGAAACAATTGCAGGCTACCATTTCTCCAGCCTGTGGTGGAGAAATTTCTCTGCCTATGCCTCCTACACAGCGGTGAGGAAACTAGAACTTTTCCAGCTTCCATCCATTCCATGCTGCCTTTATTTTCATTTCATTTTTGTTTGTTGTTTGGTCATTCATTCATTCATGGTACAGCAAAGCATTTTCTTTCTTGATACTAGAACACTAGTGTCCTTGGGACACCTGGGTGGCTCAGTCGGTTAAGGGTCTGCCTTCGGCTCAGGTTATGATCCCAGGGTCCTGGGATAGAGTCCCGCATCAGGCCCCTTGCTTCTCCCTCTACCTGCTGCTCCCCTGCTTGTGCTTGCTCTCTCTCTCTCTCTGACAAATAAATAAATAAAATCTTAAAAAAAAAAAAAAAAGGAACATTAATGTCCTTCTTTGGCTCTACCCCCAGCTTCTAGCTATAAAAAACAGCAAGTCAGTCTTATTTTCCCTTACACCCAAAGAGCAGGCAAGCTCCTCATTTCCTGAAAGACTGCACTGATCCCTTCGAGGCTATATATGCATCAGGACTTGGTGAGGATCGGATCATCACACACACACACACACACACACACACACCAGGTTTTTCCTATATTCTTCGTAAACTTTGTACGGAAGTATTTTTATAGACAAAGATACAAAAATTCACAAATTTAAGTGTGCAGATGCATAAATTTTCACAAACTACATAAACACACTCAGGCATAGCACAAGATTTGAGAATATTATTTGTTTCAGAAAAGATCCCCTCCATGTCCACTATAATCACTGTTACCTTTTCAAAAGTAACTATGATTGTTATTTCTAACTCTATAGGTAAACCGTGCTTGTTTCAGAGCTTGATTTAAATGGAATAAAACAGTACTGTACTGTTTTTTATTTATTTTACTCAACATTATGTTTCTGTTGCATAAAATTGTAATTTGTTTATTCTCATCTCTGTACAGAATGTAATTTTATTAAAATACCTCAAATTATTTACCAATTCTAGCATTGATGGATATTTAAGTAGATCCAGTTACTGTTTATTATGAATCCTGTGACTATGAATATTTCATACATGTGTTTTGGTGAACATACAAATGCAGTTCTGATGGGTTATAGCAAGAAATAAAATTTCTGGGTCACAACAGATCTGGCATACTGGTTAGTAGTTGCTCTAATTCATAATCCTATCAGCAACGTACAGGTGTCTGGTTCTGTACATCTTCACAAACACTTGGTGGACAAGTTAGAAGCCCTAGGAATATGAAGCTTTGTGGTGGGGCTGTCCTGCCGAACCAAAGGCCTTTATCATTAAAGTAAACACACATATCTGTCCCAGGAGTCACAAAAGTTAGGGGAGAATCTAATAGAAGGTGGAGCATTTGCAGGCCAAGCTGCTGTTTACGATGTCAAGGTGAATCCGCAGATCAGTGACATGTGTGAACTATGAAATGGCTATTGCTTTATAATCAACCCCATAATCTCACTCAAGAAGCTCTTCTATGGCCCTCCTTATTCAGAAACAAACACGAAAGTGAATTCTGGGAGATGAGTTTCAGCCTAGACATGTTGACACATAACAGAACTATGAAATTTGATAGGGTCACTCATTTTTATTTTAGCCATTCTGATGTGTAGAATTTTTTCAAAATGTCATCTGCCCATGATCTACAATTTTTTTTGTCATTTTCATTTTGATTTTTACATATTTGGAGACTTATCATATTTTGGGATTCCATCTCACTCTTCTTTTAAAGATGTATGTATAGCCGGTATCACTTTCTTATTTTATGTCCTGACTTTTCATACTTTTAATGGTTTCTTTTGATTAACAGTTTTACTGAAGTTCAATTTATTATTCTTTCTTTTACATTTAGTAAATTTCTGTCCCATTTAAGAACCCCCTTGCCCATTCAATGCCATTCATTGAAAAGACCATTCTCTTCAGATTGACTTTTTTCACTTGGTAATATGCATTTAATGTTCCTAGACGTCTTTTCATGGCTTGACAGCTCATTTCTTTCTAGCACTAAATAATATGCCACTGTCTAAATATAATACAGTTTATTCATTCACTCACCTACTGAAGGACATGTTAGTTGCTTCCAAATTTGCCAATTTAAATAAAGCTGCTATAAACATCTGTGTGCAGGGTTTTTTTTTTTTTTTTTTGAGAGGATATTACAACTTTATTTCAATAAATTTGAAGATTGAAATGAAATGGGCAAATTCACAGAAAACATTTAACATTTCAAAAACACTTTAAAACACTCATATTATTAGGGAATTGTGTGCAGGTTCTTGTAAGTTTCCAATGCATTTTGGTATAATACCAAGTAGTGTGATTGATGAATCATATAGTAACAGTATGTTTAGTTTTGTAAGAAACTATCTTCCAAAGTGGCTGTACCATATTGCATTCCCACCAGCAATGAATGAATGTTCCTGTTGTTCCATATCCTTGCCTGGCTACACACTGTATGATTCCAGCTACATGACATTCTGGAAAAGGCAAAACTACAAAGACAGTAGAAAAATCAGTGGTTGCCAGGGCTAGGGGAGAGGAAGGGATGAATATGCAAAGAGGATTTCTAGGGCAAACTATTCTGTATGATACTACAATACGGATATATGTCATTATACATTCGTCCTAATCCACAGAAAATATATGACTCCAAGAATGAAGTCTAAAATGTGGACTTTGGGTGATACTGATGTGTCAGTGAAGGTTCATTGATTATAACAAATGTACCAGTGTGGTACAGGCTATTGATAGTAGGGGAAGTTGTATGTGGGATACAGTGGATATATGGGAATTCTTTGTACTTTCCAATCAATTTGCTGTGAACCTGAAACTGCTCTCAAAATAAGTTCTTCTTTTTTAAAGATTTATTTACTTATTTTAGAGAGGGAGGAGGGGCAGAGGGAGAGGGAGAAAGAGAATCTCAAGCAGATTCCCCACTGAGCACAGAGCCTGACACAGGGCTCAATCTCACAACCCTGAGATCATGACCTGAGCTGAAATCAAGACTCAGATGCTTAACCAACTGAGCCACCCAGTTTTCCCTCAAAAATAAGTTCTATTATAAGACCATTCTTTGTCCAGTGCATAGCAGCATCATCACAAGTGATAGGACGATATATGCAGGAGTCAGGTTCTGAACTCTCAATTCTCTTCTCTTGTTTTTTTTTTTTTTTTTTTGTATCATTGCATCAGTAGCCCACTGTTTAAATTATTATAGATTATAATAGGTCTCAATAGCTAGTGTGTAGCTTTACACACAATAGTTGCTGGAGGTAATTTGGAGATATTCTCTATCAGCTTATTGATCACATTTATTCTCATTTCCTGAGAAACTTTTGTTTAGTTTTGTTTTTGTTTTTTTCCCCTTGAATAAATGGTTGTTGAATTTTACCAAATGCTTTTCTACATATACGGAGAAGTTCAAATGATTTTTATTCTTTTTTTTTTGGTTAATGTTGTGAACTATGTTGACTGATTTTAGAAACTGAATCCTCCTTTGCATTGCTGAATTAAATCACACTTCATTGGTATTTCCATTCTTCTACACTCCTTTCAAGTTTCATTTTCTGTTATATTTCTAGCTTCTGGAGTTAAGTGCTTAAATCATTGTTTTCATATATCACTGGATTTAATTCTCTAATATTTTGTTTTTATATTCATGAGATTTTTGCATCTATATTCATAAGAGAGATTGCTCTAATTTAGTCTTCTTGTATACTTGCCAGGTTTTGGCTTTTTTTTTTTCCTTAATGAGCATTTTTAGGAATTTCATCTATTTTGGCTAAAAGAGAGCTGAAGCTTGACTTTCAAATTTTCTTCATTATACTTTTTTCCAATAATTTATACTCTTAGCTTTTAATTTTTTTCCCTTTTATATTATATTAGGTGTAACCTTCTGTTCTTTACCTTCCTTCTTAGAAATTCAGAAAATTGTATTGTTTTTTCTCATTTATACATTAGAAACTACAAATTTCTTTCAGAGCAATGTGCTAGCTGCATTCAACAAGTTTGTTATATCTTGTCTTCATCGACATTAACGTTATTTTTAAATTTTCATTGTGATTTTTCTGTGGCCATGGGTAATTTATAAGCACATTGTTTAGTTTCTTGGTAGTTGGAGGGATATTTTAGTTATTTTGCTACTAAATTTTCCCTAATTCCACTCTATTCAGAGAACATAATCTAAATGATTTCAATCTTTAAAAATTTGTTGAGGATGGGGTGCCTGGGTGGCTCAGTCAGTTAAGCATTTGCCTTCAGCTCAGGTCACGATCCCTGGGTCCTGGGATCAAGTCCTGCATCGGGCTGCCTGCTCAGTGGGGAGCCTGCTTCTCCCTCTCCCACTCCCAGCTGTGCTCCCTCTCTCTCTCTGTCAATTAAATAAATAAAATCTTTAAAAAAATAAAATAAAATAAAATCCGTTGAGGTTTTCTTCATATGTCACCATTTGGCCAATTTTGGTAAATGATCCTTGAGCATTTGAAAATAATGTGAATTCTGAGGCTATCAGGGACAGTATATTAAGCACACAGCAATTTGCTAATGTTTGTTAGCTCTTCTTTTTTTTTTTTTAAAGATTTATTTATTTATTTATTCGACAGATAGATAGAGAGCACAAGTAGGCAGAGTGACAGGCAGAGGGGAAGGGAGAAGCAGGCTCTCCGCTGAGCAAGGAGCTGGACATGGGGCTCCACCCCAGGATCATGACCCGAGCCGAAGGCAGCTGCTTAACCGACTGAGCCACCCAGGTGCCCCTGTTTGTTAGCTCTTCTAATCTCCTATAGCACAGAAGATTGATAATTTAGTTTTTGTCTTCTTATTGTTACCAGGTATTCAGTGAAGTTTATTTAATGTCTTCTACTTTGATGATCAATTTGTCCATTTTTCCTTTTAATTCTATTGATTTTTGTTTTATATATTTGAAACCACATTACTGAATGCAAGCAGATTTAGAATTGTTATTTGTCTTTTTCCACTGACTTGTTTACCATTGTGCAAAATTCTTCTTCATCTCCAGAAATTCTTCCTTACCTGAAGCCCACTTTTTCCAATATTAGAAAAGCTACCCTCATGTTTGTTTCCTTGGCTCAATTTTACTAGTATATCTTCATTCATCCCTTTATTTTCAATGTTATTTTTGTGTCCTTATCTTTAAGATATGTCTCTTCTAGGCAGTCTTATGCAGCATGGAGCAATGAAAGTATTTTGTTTGTTTTCTTGTCTCCCACTACCAACATCGCCATCCAGCCCCACATACCTATAAAAAGCTCCAGTAGGTTTTCTCTCTCCCTCAGTAGCAGACTTCTTCCTGTGTCTATTCCAAAATTTTAGCTTCTAGGCAAGGCAAAGGATTAATAAATGTACTCAGGGACAGCAGAAGAGACCCAGATCAACTATGAAAGACTCTCTAGAATTTTACTTTCTATTGATACAGTTGTAGATCTCCATCTGTATGTACAAATATATGTGTATATATAGGTACGTTTTCACATAAATATGGAGATATATTCATATATATGTTTTTTAAGTGTTTATTTGGCTTTTCAGATTATTCTTAGCAGAACTGCTTTATCCTACCTGAATACAGAGATCAGCACAATTTTTAAAGGCATTTCCAATTATTACATATATGATGTCGATAAAGTATTTTAATAGTAGAGCCCTCATATTAGGTTAGCAAAAGAATTTTCATCGGAAACTTATAGCCAATGGCAAACTAATGATTATTGGTCAATGTATTTCAGAGAAAGTAAGCATTAACTGAATCATAAGTGATCTGTTTCTATTAAGTGTATCATATTTAATTTTTTAAGAAAAATATTACCATTGTTATTGACATAATTAAGGAACTTTTATGTGTTTCTTTCAGTTGTTAATATAATATTTTGAGGGGCGCCTGGGTGGCTCAGATGGTTGAGCATCTGCCTTCGGCTCAGGTCATGATCCCAGGGTCCTGGGATCGAGTCCCGCATCGGGCTCCCTGCTCCTTGGGAGCCTGCTTCTCCCTCTGCCTCTTTCTCTCTCTGTCTCTCATGAATAAATAAATAAAATCTTTAAAAATATATATATATATAATATTTTGATAATGAAAAAATCTTGCAAAACCAACCAAAGATATGTGGCATGTTCTCTGTATTCCATAAAATTAAAGGTTCAAAATGAGTAAAAACTACTTGATATCTTTTTCAATAGCATTAGGTGATGTTTACTATCATAACTAATATCTAAGGGCTATCACTATTCAGAAAAGTAGAGGAACCACAGACTACCAGTGATAAAATTCAAACATCACTTTCCACAAGAGTTGTTGGATAAATTAATTAAAAGATTCAGATGGGATTCAATTGCTAGAGAAAACTCATAGGCATCAAAATGACTTATGAATATTTATGAATCTTTGGTTTAGTTCAGGAAGAATGCAACATAGCAACAGCATTAAAGTAGGGATATGCATTCCAGCCAAAGGCTGCTTCATGGTAATACCTCAAAAGGTTGAACAGAGATTTACTTCCCTCATATGTCATATGGGGGTAGGGTCATAGCAGATATTCTTTCTCTCTATGATGAGGAATTACCTATGTCTGCACAGAACACCTTGGAGCCAGAAAGCACAATCTGCCATATTGACTGGGGCTTATACTCTTTTGTTCCCGTGGGCACAGTATTGATACATAAATAGTCTGAAGGTAAGAACTCTCTCCATCTCACCAAACAAAATGTAAACCATCAATATCACCACTATTGCTCAACAATACTGATAAGTTGAAACATCTTCACATCCATATAAGACTAAAAAGATATTTAGTTATTCAAAGTTTATTAATTTTTAGTTAAATTTAGATCTTCTGTAGTAAACATAGGAGGGCGTTATTTGAAAATCTGTAATTATCCATATTGTCAAACTTGTTTGTTCTTCCAATATATTTTTCAGATGTTTACTCTCACCTTTTAATTTTTTTAAATTTTTGTTTATTTATTTTTTGCAGTATTTTCCTGTTTATTGATCCTTAAAATTGTGGTAATACATGTTTTAATCCTGATGCTTCTTTTTTAAGTTTTTATTTAAATTCCAGTTAAATACAGTGTAATATTAATTTCAGGTGTACAATATAGTGATTCAACACTTCCATACAATACCCAGTGCTCATCACAACAAGTGCACTCCTTAATCCCAATCACCTATTTAGCCCATCACCCTCGTTCACCTCCCCTCTCATAACATCAATGTGTTCTCTATAGTTAAGAGTCTGTTTCTTGGTTTGCCTCTCTCTCTCTCTTTTTCCCCCTTTGTTCATTTGCTTTGTTTTTTAAATTCCACATATGAGTGAAATCATATGGTATTTGTCTTTCTCTGACTGACTTATTTAGCTTACCACTCTACTCTCTAGCTCCAACCATGTCATTGCAAATGGCAAGATTTCATTCTTTTTTATGGCTGAGTAATATTCCAGTGTGTGTGTGTGTGTGTGTGTGTGTGTGTATACACGCATACACATCTTCTTTATACATTCATCAGTTGATGGACATTTGTGCTCTTTCCATAATTTGTGTATTGTAGATAATGCTGCTATAAACATCGGGGTGCATGTATCTCTTTGAATTTCTACTTTTGTATTTGGGTAAATACCTCATAGTGTAATTGCTGGATCATAGGGTAGTTCTATTTCTAAGTTTTTGAGGAACCCCCATACTGTTTTCCAGAGTGGCTGCATTAGTTTGCATTCCCACCAACAGAGTAAGTGTTCCCCTTTCTCCACATTCTTGCCAGCACCTGTTGTTTCTTGTATTGTTGATTTTAGCCATTCTGACAGGTGTGAGGTGATATCTCATTGTAGTTTTGATTTGTATTTCCCTGCTGATCAGTGATGTTGAGCATCTTTTCATGTGTCTGTTGGCCATCTGTATGTCTTCTTTGGAAAACTGTTTATTCATATTTTCTGCCCCTTTTTTAAATTTTGGGGGTGTTGAGTTTGATTAAGTTCTTTAAAGAGTTCGGATAATAACCCTTTATCAGATATGTCATTTGCAAATATCTTCTCCCATTCAGTAGGTTGCCTTTTAGTTTTGTTGGTTGTTTCCTTCACTGTGAAGAAGGTTTTTATTTTGATGAAGTTCCAGTTTATTTTTTAAACAAACACTAGTAAAATTTACAATTTTGCCAACTAAGAACATAACATATATGTTCTAAAACTCACGGCACTTTGATGTACACCAATAGAGCTAACAAAATTAATAAAGATTAATATTTTTTCCTCTACATACAAAGACATGTTTTTCTCTTCCTTCTTGTTGTATTCAATTATCTAATAATTATCAAACATATTTAATATATAGCAGATCTTACATACCACTTATTTGTAGTATTATATATTACATATAATTATATTCTTATAATAATCTAACCAAAATAGCATTAAATAATTATCACATTTTGTTGTTTAATTCAAACCATTTTCAAAAATTAGACAAACCTGAAACTTAGAAAAAATAATTTAAGAGTATACATCTAGCAAACGTGCATGCAACTGCTCACCAGTTCTCTTAATTAGTGTCACAGTTTGTTTCTAACAATATGGGAGAAATTAATTTACAAAAAGCTATTTAAAGAGTTTTTTTAATAGAAAATGCTACACATAGATATATATCAAACATGTAAGCAATTGATATTTATAGAAGGCATATTATCAGAATGGATTTTTTTTACTAGAGTAGATTTGATTAGTAGAAAGACAATACTACACATGTATTATAATAATAATAAATTAGAAGAAAAACATCAAATGTCTGCTAATAGAGAAATGATAAAATTGTATTGCATGTACTATAAGGTTTACTCCATAATGTTAAAGAAAAAAACATGTAGTATTGGCATGAAATAAGCAAATACATATTGTTAAAAGAAAAAAATTCCAATTGCTAAAATGTGTGTGTATGTGTATGAGTGTGTGCATGTATAATAATGATAAAGTCTGGAAGATATGATACATTTTTTTTAAAACTAGTGATTGCTAGTGGAAATAGAATGGGATAGGACAAAGACAAAGATTTAGGGGGATTTTCTGGTTTTCTCTCTTCATATCTGCCTTGCTTAAGCCATCTTTTTCTTATTCTTAGCATCTAATACAATGCTACCTGCATATAAAAACCATTAAAAAGTTGAAGAGAACATGTGAGGAATAGAGGGCAGTATACACAAACTCAAGAGAAGTTCAAACCCATAACAGCTATGTCAGGGAGTTTGTCCTGGTAGCATTAGAGAATGTATTTCAAAATGGAGTCCTGCTAAGAGATGGGAGCCTTAGATGGGAGTTCTTGCTGAGTTGCTTAGACTCTATTTTGTAGGTAATGGAGAGTGATTTCTGGATTCCAGATAAAGGGGAGGCAGGGACACTAACAAGTTTAAACTTCAAACTGAGTAAACTAGATAATTACTCTGAGCTGTTAGAGGAGACAATGAAATGGGGGTGGGTGGGGAGTTGAGAGTTGAGACAAGAAGATTACTGAAATAGTCCAAATGAGAAATGATTAGGACCAGAATACAACAATGAGAGTAGGTAGAGTAGATGAAGAGAGTGCTGAACCTGTTGAGTTTTGATGACTATATGTAGCCAATGTTGATATGTTAGCAGGTTGTTGGATACATGTCTGATGTGCAAAGTGAAGTTCAAGATGAAAAATAAAGATCTTAGCATTTTCCAGCCCTATGTAGTAATTACAGTCATCTGTAGAGTAAATAAAGCCCCTCTGGGAGAGCATTAGAGAAAGAACAGTGAAACCAGGGCAGAACCCTTAAAGTACTGATTGTGCTCGGCTGAGGAAATAATGCCCATGAAATGGAAGAGCAAGAGAGAAAAGAGGAAGAAAACCAGGGAATGGAAGTATCACAAAAACTAAAAATGATTCAACAGTACACGTAAAAACATTCCAGGAATAACTGGAAAATTAATAAGCATATAAAAAAATTGTGTTAGGCAGTTAGAGTTTTAGTCACATTATTTATCCTGGCTTTCCATTTTTTGTGACTATAATCTAAATAGAAGGGTTTAATTACTATTTAAAACCTCGAAACTTACCTTAGATTTCCACCAGAAACCTCCATTTTAACAAAATCAGTGGATAAAGGGAAAATCAGTTGTTGGATGACTATACACACTCCATTTGAACAAGTATGTGTGATATTATCGCTACTTAAATATGTTAGGATAAGTAAGCACTTGGATTCTCTACCTAAGTTTACCCAAAAGGTAAAATCTCCCAGAGGATGATGTTTAGATTTAACAAGACCAACTAAATTTAATTAGGTCACAACCTGCATGAGATTATTAGCATAATTAATTTAGATTTTGAAGTGCCCCAAAGGGAGGCAGTATTTGTGTATTTTCAAAGGGAACTTTAGTAAAAAAAAGGAATTAGGTTTGAGTATTTAGTAAAAGGAATAAAGGAATTAGGTTTGAGTATTAGAAAAGTGACCTAAAGTAATTTGTCGTGGCCATTTTTGATATAAAAACTTGTTTTAGTAAAATTTATAAATACCAATCAAAATTATTCAGAGACACTTTTCCCCCAAGTTCTGCTCTGTCTTAGGATGATTATTCTTGCCTCCTTCCCTCACTTATATGAACTTCCTACTACAACAGTGAGAAATGTGGCTCCCATTATCCAGTATCCATTTACTTAATTGTTTAACCCCAGTATAAATGTAGAGTAGTGGTGGAATTCCTAACACAGAATACAGTAATATAGTGTATAGTTTCTTTTACCTTTAATTTTACATATTCTACTAAATTTCAAAGTTACTTAAGCCAGCATCCTTTCCTTATTCCTTTCATTATGAGGTGGTTCCATAAATTTATTAGACAGTTCAATTGTTTTATCACATTCTACATTCCATCCTGGGATCCTCTGACATTCAAAATTATTATTTTTTTAATTTGTGTACATTAAAGTTCACTCTTCCTGTTGTAAAGTTCTATGGGTTTTGACAAATGCACAGAGTCATCTGTCAACCGGTAGAGTAACATACAGAATAGTTTCACTGGCCTAAACAATCCCTCGTGCTTCATGTATTCAACCCTCTTAAAGTCCCCTAAAACCCTGGCAACAACTGATCTTTTTATCATCACTATACTTTTTCCAATCCCAGTATGTCATATAATCAGAATCCTACAGTATGTAGCCTTTTCATATTGGTTTCTTCCATAAAACAATATGCATTTAAGGTCTCTTGTCTTTTGTGACTTCATAGCTCATTTCTTTTTATTGCTAAATAATATTCCATAATGTGGATATGCCACAGTTGGTTTATCCATTCACTTACTGAAGGACAATTAGTTACTTCCAACACTTCATGATTATCAATAAAGATGCTATAAACTTTTGCATGCAGGTGTTGTGTGGATGTATTCAAATCTGTTGGACAAATATCTAAAAGAGCTATTGTTGGATTGTATAGTAAGACCATGCTTAGCTTTATAGGACTGCCTGTCTTCAAAACAGATGAAACCAATTTGTGTTTGCACTAGCAATGAATGAGAGTTCCTACTTCTCTGCATCTTCCTAACAATTGGTACTGTCAGGTTCTTAGGGATTTTTTTTTTTTTTTTGTCATTCTAATGGGATGTAGTGATATCTCCTTTTTGTTTTAATTTGTAATTCCTTAATGGCAAATAATATTAAACATCTTTTCATATACATTTGTCATTTGTGTATCTTGTCTGATGAGGTAACTGTTCAGATCTTTTAACCATTTTTCATTTTTTCCCTTATTGTTGATTTTGAGAGCTTTTTGTATATATATATTTTTAATTTTATTATGTTATGTTAGTCACCATACAATACATCATTGGTTTTTGATGTGGTGATCCACGATCCATTGTTTTCATAACAATAACAATAACACCCAGTGCTCCATGCAGTATGTGCCTTCCTTAATACCCATCACCGGGCTAACCCATCCCCCCACCCACCTCCCCTCTAAAACCCTGTTTGTTTCTCAGAGTCCATAGTCTCTCATGGTTCATCTCTCCCTCCAATTCCCCACCCCCCATTTTTCCCTTCCTTCTCCTAATGTCCTCCATGCTATTCCTTATGTTCCACAAATAAGTGAAACCATATGATAATTGACTTTCTCTGCTTGACTTATTTCACTTAGCATAATCTCCTCCAGTCCCATCCATGTTGATGTAAAAGTTGGGTATTCATCCTTTCTGATGGCTGAGTAATATTCCATTGTATATATGGACCACATCTTTAACCATTCATCTGTGAAGGGCATCTTGGCTCTTTCCACAGTTTGGCTATTGCGGACATTGCTGCTATGAACATTGGGGTGCATATGGCCCTTCTTTTCACTACATCTGTGTCTTTGGGGTAAATACCCAGGAGTGCAATTGCTGGGTCATAGGGTAGCTCTATTTTTAAATTTTTGAGGAACCTCCACACTGTTTTCCAAAGTCGCTGTACCAACTTGCATTCCCACCAACAGTGTAAGAGGGTTCCCCTTTCTCCACAACCTCTCCAACATTTGTTGTTTCTTTCCCTGTCCATTTTTGCCATTCTAACTGGTGTAAGGTGGTATCTCAGTGTGGTTTTGATTTGGATTTCCCTGATGGCTAATGATGATGAGCATTTTTTCATCTGTCTGTTAGCCATTTGTATGTCTTCTTCAGACAAGTGTCTTTTCATATCTTCTGCCCACTTTTTGACTTGATTATTTGTTTTTTGGGTGTTGAGTTTGAGAAGTTCTTTATAGATCTTGGATACCAGCCCTTTATCTGTAGTGTCATTTGCAAATATATTCTCCCATTTTGTGGGTTGCCTCTTTGTTTTGTTGACTGTTTCCTTTGCTGTGCAGAAGCTTTTTATCTTGATGAAGTTCCAAAAGTTCACTTTTGCTTTTGTTTCACTAGCTTTTGGAGATGTATCTTGAAAGAAGTTGCTGTGGGCGATGTCAAAGAGGTTACTGCCTATGTTCTCCTCTAGGACTTTGATGGATTCCTGTCTCATATTGAGGTCTTTCATCCACTTTGAGTTTATCTTTGTGAATGGTGTTAGAGAATGGTCGAGTTTCATTCTTCTGCATGTGGCTGTCCAATTTTCCCAGCACCATTTATTGAAGAGACTGTCTTTTTTCCATTGCATGTTTTTTCCTGCTTTGTCAAAGATTATTTGACCATAGAGTTGAGGGTCCATATCTGGGCTCTCTATTCTGTTCCATTGGTCTCTATGTCTGTTTTCGTGCCAGTACCATGCTGTCTTGGTGATCACAGCTTTGTAATATAGCTTGAAATCGGGCAACGTGATGCCCCCAGCTTTGTTTTTCTTTTTCAACAGTTCCTTGGCGATTCGGGGTCTTTTCTGATTCCATACAAATTTTAGGATTGTTTGTTCCAGCACTTTGAAAAATGTCATTGGAATTTTGATCGGGATGGCATTGAAGGTATAGATTGCTCTGGGTAGCATAGACATTTTAACAATGTTTATTCTTCCGATCCATGAGCATGGAATCTTTTTCCATCTTTTTGTGTCTTCTTCAATTTCTTTCATGAGTGTTTTGTAGTTCCTAGATTATAGATCCTTTACCTCTTTGGTTAGGTTTATTCCGAGGTATCTTATGGTTTTTGGTGCTATTATAAATGGAATTGTTTCTCTAATTTCTCTTTCTACAGTTGCGTTGTTAGTGTATAAGAAAGCAACTGATTTCTGTGCATTGATTTTGTATCCTGCCACATTACTGAATTGCTGGATGAGTTCTAGTAATTTGGGGGTGGAGTCTTTTGGGTTTTCCACATAAAGTATCATGTCGTCTGCGAAAAGAGAGAGTTTGACTTCTTCTTTGCCAATTTGAATACCTTTTATTTCTTTTTGTTGTCTGATTGCTGTTGCTAGGACTTCTAGTACTATGTTGAACAATAGTGGCGAGAGTGGGCATCCTTGACGTGTTCCTGATCTTAAGGGAAAGGCTCTCAGCTTCTCCCCATTGAGGATGATATTTGCTGTGGGTTTTTCATAGATGGATTTTATGAGCTTGAGGAATGTTCCCTCTATCCCTATACTCTGAAGAGTTTTAATCAGGAAAGGATGTTGTATTTTGTCAAATGCTTTTTCTGCATCAATTGAGAGGACCATATGGTTCTTCTCCCTCCTCTTATTAATGTGTTCTATCACATTGATTGATTTGCGAATGTTGAGCCACCCTTGCATCCCGGGGATAAATCCCACTTGGTCATGGTGGATGATCCTTTTAATGTATTGTTGGATCCTATTAGCGAGGATTTTGGAACCCATCAGGGATATCGGTCTGAAATTCTCCTTTTTGATGGGGTCTTGGCCTGGTTTTTGGCTTAAGGTAATGCTGGCCTCATAGAATGAGTTTGGAAGTTTTCCTTCTGTTTCTATTTTTTGAAACAGCTTCAGTAGAATAGGTATTATTTCTTCTTTGAATGTTTGGTAGAATTCCCCAGGGAATCCATCAGGCCCTGGACTCTTGTTTTTTGGGAGGTTTTTGATCACTGCTTCAATCTCATTACTGGTTATTGGCCTACTCAGGTTGTCAATTTCTTCCTGTTTCAGTCTTGGCAGCTTATAGGTTTCCAGGAAGGCCTCCATTTCATCCAGATTGCTCAGTTTATTGGCATATAGTTGTTGATAATAATTTCTAATAATTGTTTCTATTTCCTTCATGTTAGTCGTGATCTCTCCCCTTTCATTCATAATTTTATTAATTTGGGTCCTTTCTCTTTTCTTTTGGATAAGTCTGGCCAGTGGTTTATCGATCCTATTAATTCTTTCAAAGAACCAACTTCTAGTTTCGTTGATCTGATCTACTGTGTTTCTGGTTTCTAATTCATTGATTTCTGCTCTAATTTTAATTATTTCTCTTCTAATGCATGGCTTAGGCATCGTTTGTTGCTTTTTCTCTAGTTCTTTAAGGTGTAGAGTTAGTTGGTGAATTTGGGATTTTTCTATTTTTTTGAGTGAGGCTTGGATGGCTATGTATTTCCCCCTTAGGACCGCCTTTGCAGTATCCCATAGGTTTTGGACTGATGTGTTTTCGTTCTCATTGATTTCCATGAATTGTTTAAGTTCTTCTTTGATTTCCTGGTTGACCCAAACATTCTTGAGCAGAGTGGTCTTTAGCTTCCAAGTGTTTGAATTTATGCCAAAATTTTTCTTGTGATTGAGTTCCAGTTTCAAAGCATTGTGGTCTGAGAATATGCAGGGAATAATCTCAGTCTTTTGGTATCGGTTGAGACCTGATTTGTGACCCAGTATGTTGTATATTCTGGAGAAAGTTCCATGTGCGCTCGAGAAGAATGAGTATTCTGTTGTTTTAGGCTAGAATGTTCTGTAAATATCTATGAGGTCCATCTGGTCCAATGTATCATTCAAAGCTCTTGTTTCCTTGTTGATTTTCTGCTTAGATGATCTGTCCATTGCTGAGACTGGAGTATTGAGGTCTCCTACAATTAACGTATTGTTATCAATATGACTCTTTATTTTGGTTAACAGTTGGCTTATATAGATGGCTGCTCCCATGTTGGGGGCATAGATGTTTACAATTGTTAGATCTTCTTGTTGGATAGACCCTTTAAGAATGATAGAGTGTCTCTAATTACAGAGTTTAGTTTAAAATCTAATTTGTCTGATATAAGAATTGCTACCCCAGCTTTCTTTTGAGGTCCGCTGGCATGGAAGATGGATCTCCATCCCTTCACTTTCAGTCTGGATGTATCTTTAGGTTCAAAATGAGTCTCTTGTAGGCAGCATATGGATGGGTCCTGTCTTTTTATCCAATCTGCAACCCTGTGCCGTTTTATGGGAGCGTTTAGGCCATACGTTGAGAGTGATTATTGAAAGATATGAATTAATTGTCATCATGTTGCCTGTGAAGATGTTGTTTTTATAGATTGTCCCTGTAAATTTCTGTTGTATATCACTCTTTGGGTCTTTCTCCTTTTATAGAACCCCCCCTTAATATTTCTTGCAGGGCCGGCTTAGTGGTCACATATTCTTTCAGTTTCTGCCGGTCGTGGAAGCTCTGCATCTCTCCAGCCATTCTAAATGACAGCCTTGCCTGATAAAGTATTCTTGGCTGCATGTTCTTCTCATTTAGTACCCTGAATATGTCTTGATAGGCCTTTCTGGCTTGCCAGGTCTCTGCGGATAGGTCTGATGGTATTCTGATGTTCCTCCCTCTGTACATAAGGAATCTCTTCCTCCTAACTGCCCTTAAGATGGTTTCCTTGGTTCTAAGATTTGCAAGTTTTACTATTACATGCCGGGGTGTTGGCCTGTTTTCCTTGATCTTGGGAGGGGTCCTCTCTGCCTCTAGGACGTGAATGTTTGTTTCATTCCCCGGATTAGGGAAGTTCTCAGCTACGATTTGCTCAAATACATCTTCTAGTCCTCTCTCTCTCTCCACTCCCTCCGGGATTCCAATTATTCTGACATTGGAACGCTTCATGGTGTCACTTATTTCTCTATTCTGTTTTCACGGATTCTGAGTTGTTTTTCCCTGGCGTCCTCTTTTCCCTTTTTATCTATTCTATTGTCTTCCAGGTCGCTTATTCGTTCTTCTGCCTCAGTTACCCTAGCTGTTAGATTATCTAGATTGGATTGGATCTCATTGATAGCATTTTTAAGTTCTGCCAATTCACCTTTCATTTCTGCCCTTAGAGACTCTATGTTGCCATTAATTGATTTCTCCATTCTAGCCATTGTCTTCACAATTGCTAGCCTGAATTCCATCTCCGACATCTTGGTTATATCTGCATCCATTTGTAAATCTGCAGCCTAAGTCATAATCTCTGAGTCTTTTCTATTTTGGGGGCTCCTCCTCCTAGTCATTCTGTTGATGGGTGTTTGAGAGAATGTATAGAGTCCAAATTATTGACCAGAACCCAAGCAAGATGCACCTGTTTTCTCGGGACCTTAGGGTTGCTGGCCTCTTGTTTTCCCAGCCTGTGTTCTGCAGGAGGGGCCTGCCACGCTGTTACTCAGGCAACCCTGTTTGGGCGGAGTTGCCCTGCCCCCCTGTGGCGGGGGATGGGCTCAGCAGGAATCAGTCTTTGGGGCTTTTGTTCTCTGGCGCCTTTCCCTGGCGGCTTTCTGCGTCTCTTCCGCAAGTCAGAGCAGAAGAGACCGTTTCCAACCCTCTGCCTCAGAGCAGAGAGATCGCAGTCTGTTCTTCAGTGAGCTCTCCAGGACACACCGTCTCCGTTTCTGTCTGTGCTGCTATAAACTGCAGTGTCCTGGGTTGTGCACCCCACCGCAGCACTCCCAGTCCGGCCTCCAGGTCGGGGCACGTCTCTGCCCTTTGTGCTTCTAAAACCACCAGCCGCTCCCAGCTCCGGCGCCTGCGCGACCCCACCGCTCTGGGTTTCCACCCCGCCCTAAAGTCCTTTCCCGCTGCTACCGGTCTGCGAGTCTGTGCCCTGTCCGCATTGCGCGAGGCTGTGGCTCACCAGCGGTGTAGGATCCCCACGGCCAGGCACCCTCCCGCCGCCGTTTATCCTCCGATATCTGCCCGCAGAATCACGGCTCTCCACTTCGTACCTCAAAACCAACCTCCTGCGATATTCTGTTTGTAGAGATCCAGATCTTCTTACATCTCAGGCTGGTTTCGTGGGTGCTCAGAGTGGTCTGGTAGATATCCAGCTCAATTCTGGGGACCAGGTGAAATAGGGTCCCCTACTCCTCCGCCATCTTTCCCCCCTCCCCCTTTTTGTATATTTTGGATACAAGTCTTTTATCAGATATGTGCTCAAAATACTCTCTCCATGTCTCTGGCTTGTCTTTTGATTCCCTCAACAGGGTCTTTTAGAGGGCAGAGGTTTTAATTTTAATAAAGTCCAAGTTATCAATGTTTTTCTTTCATGGACCATTCTTGTATCTAAAGACTCATCACCAAACTGAAAGTCACATAGATTATCTCCTGTGTTTCCTTAGAAGTTTTATAGGGCTGCATTTTATGTTTATATCTATGATCCCTTTAGAGTCATTTGTAAGGTCTGTGTCTAGGGTTTTATTTTTGTTTTTTGGGGTTTTTTTGCATACGGACTGGAAAGACAACTTCTGAGTTGTTCATATATTGGATTATGTAAAAAGGGTCCCAAAATACATTTTTTTAGAGGGGGGTGGGCAGAGTGAAAGGGAGAGAGAGAATCTTAAGCAGGCTCCATGCCCAGCCTGGAGCCCAACACAGGGCCTGATCTCACAACCCTGAGATCATGACGTGAGCTGAAATCAAGGGTCAGATGCTTAACCGACTGAACACCCCCAAAATACATTTTTAAGTAGAAGAGAAAGAGAAGGGAGTAGTAGGTTCTGTATACATAATCAGCAGGATAGATTATATATTTATACATATAAAAATATATATATGTTGAGTATACAAATATAATATCCATTCATATATATATGAAGTTTTGAATACTAATATATTCTTTCCTGAAGAAATTAAAAATAGAAAATTGTGTAAATTATTTTCATTTTCCAAATATCATCTATTTTCTCTGTGTGAATATTTCTCACTTTATGTTTTCCCCTTTCTCAATGTCATCCTTTTTCCTGACAACTAACAATTTGGAATATTGTTTGGCATAATATTGGGATATTCTCCATTACAACTGATGAGTTCCTGAATATGTTTCTGGTTTGGGTCTCTCCTTTTGTATCTTGCACATAATATTCTGGCAGTAGAAACAGAATCATAGAAATTGTTGCTCTTATATATAATCACTTTGAATAATAGTGCAATGGTAAAAGTTTGATAGGTGGTCCTAAATGGACTCTGTATTCTCTCTGTAAATGAAGTAACAGTGATATTGGCCTATTTACATGTACAGGGATATGATGGAATGTGTCTATATCTCTTACTAGTTTTGGAATGACTTTTAGAAGTTTCTAGAACAAGTTGAAATATTATTGAGATATCATGAATTTCATGAGGATTGAATTTGTTAAACTTATATTTGAATTAGCAAAGAAAACACTGATTTTTTATTTATAATATTGCAAGTAATTATTTCTATGGATTCTAAAATTGACTAGTAAATTTAAATTTTATTTTTCAGTGAGGCTGAATATGCCTCTAACACTTATTACAGACACCAAAACTGATTGATTTCTAGAGGCTCCAAAGGATTTAAGTTCTAACTCTAATATTTTTGTTGTTTTTTCCACAAAAAGAAACACTGGTTTATAACGCTTTTTAAAGTATAATTTGTAGTTGAGAGTCAAAGTTGCAAGTACAAGAAGCTGAAATGAAAAGCATCATTTTAGGCAGGCTCCTTTAGATAACATTTCCCCTTTCCTATACTATCCTGCTCAGTTAAGGCTACCTTACAATCTAAGTGAAAGCTGCAGGTATACTTGACAATTTAATAATGCTGAGCAATACACATATCTCCACATCAACTTGACAGCACACACAAATACATATCATCCCTGTAACACTTACAATGGTAAAATAATAGTAGTGATAAGAACTGATCGTAACTTGAGTAGCTATGTTGAAGAATACTAAGCCAACAAACATAAAAACCTTCTAAAAGATTAGTTCGTATAAGAAGACAGCACATTGTTTCTACACACTTTTAATAGAGTATTATGCCCACTGATGAGAATGCACCATATATTTTTTAGAAAACTCTTCAAAACATGGTTGAACAATTTTTCTCAAAGTCACATCTTCAGAGTCCGAGGCTATTATTTATAGCTTAAACCTATTTTATTGTGACTTTGGTAGGCATAAAGAACATCTAGTCACAGACTTCTCTGTTAATTGACCCTTTCTATTTGAAAGACTGTTGTAAAGTCAGACTGTAACTAACCTCAATTTCTTTAATCTTTATAGATTTCATTTTCAAATCCTAAATACTAGACTTAAGGGAAAAAAAAGAGCTGAAAGATATGATTCAATTTGGCAAACGTGTATTGAATGATGACTTTTTGACAGGTACAATAGCAAACTCTAAGGCTATAGAGTTGAATACGGTAGGCCCTAACTCTACATTCTGATAAGTAATACACTGGCAAGTTGAACAAAGTAATTTGAAAGCAGAGAAAATACAGCAATCATTCTTTCAAATTCATCTGGAATTTTCATTTTGAACTGCATCTTAAAGGATGAGTAGGATTTGGTAATGCAAAGAAGAGAATAAAGTTTTAGAATTCTGTCATAACATCTCTCATACCAGTTTTTTATCCCCCTCTTCTCTTTCAGTCCAGGTGCTTGTGATCTATCATTTAGAATACTACTGTAATACTATAAATACTAAGCAGTCCTCTGGTTTGTGCATCTCCAATTCAGTATCAGTCCTGCTGAAAGGGTTTACAATATGCTGTTACCAGAGAGGGGTAATTGTTATAACAGGCCACATTTCTTTTGTTGTTTTGTATATGTTTATTTTCTTTCTACAAATACATTTCTAAGTCCTTTGAAAACATGAGAGAGTATGAATTTTACTTTAATTATTCTTCTTAGTACAGCATAAGGCATTCAAAATTTGATCGATTGATTGTGAATTCCAAACAGATAATACATTGTCTTTTCAAAGTCTGTCAGGAAAGTATCCTACCCCCAAACTTAAATGTCCACAAGAAGCTCAGCCTTCTTGTTTTGCTTTCAGAAGAGGTTCTAAGAAAATGGTTATCATTCTCTGAGTATTGCCCCATACAAACCTAAAGACCATTTTTCAAATACAACATTCCTCTTCCTCACTTTCTTTTCCCAGCTAAAAAAATCAGTTTCTCATAATTAGTTCTTTAGAGTAGATTAAGTTTTTGGTACTTGCAAGTTCTAATATAATTAATTCCTTGAGTTGTATATAAGAAAGAGTCTTGAACTGTGAAGGAGCATGGAGTTCCAATGAAGGCTCTACTGCTTATTGATGGTTTTGGTCAAGTGACTGAGCATTTCTACATTAGGCCACATCTCTTATGGGACCATCAATTAAAACTAACTCAATTTCTAATACGAGCAGAACAAAAGAGTAAGATAGGAAATTACCCTTTTCTTTGTGCTTTCTACAGAACTGGATCTGAAACAAGGGGTATTCATGGGGTAGAATTTGTTCTTCTCATCCTACATTATAGAGTTTTTTCTAAACTATTTCCAGCTGTAAAACAACTAATTATAATTTGCATTTGAGCTTCAAGTCAACTATTTTTAGTAGACATTCCCCCTAGACTCTTAAAAATGATTGACACAAATTTCATATTTTCAAAGTTATTTCCATCTCAAGTTTGTTAAGAATCATTCAAAGGAATTTTAATGAATATTTAGAAAAAGAAAGATAAAGCAAAATGTCTTGATGCCATCTGAAAGCAATATCATATCTACCTGAAGATTCCTGAATAATTTTTATAGAATTCTTATGACTTCTCTCATTAATTATATTTATTCACATAAAAGTCTTCTTTTTTTTTTTTTTTTTATGATTTTATTTGTCAGAGAGAGAGCACACAAGCCAGGGGCATGGCAAGCAGAGGGAGAAGCAGGTTCCCTGCTAAGCAAGGAGCCTGATGTGGGGCTCGATCCCAGAACCCTGGGATCATGACCTGAGCCGAAGGCAGATGCTTAACCAACTGAGCCACCCACGTGTCCCGATTCACATAAAAGTCTTAAGATAATTTTTTTAAGAGAGGGTGAGACAGAGAGAGAGAGAGAATCCCAAGCAGACTCCACGCCCAAGACGGAGCCTGACTTGAGGCTTGACTCCACAACCCTGAGATCACGACCCCAGCCAAAATCAAGAGTCCCATGCTCAACCAACTAAGCCTTCCAGGTGCCCCACAATTTGCTTATTTAAGAAATAAAAAAGGAAATAAGAGAAGAAACAACAACAACAACAACAACAAAACAATCTGAAAAAGAAAGAGAGAGGGGGAAAATAGGAATAAAGTAACTAGCATTTCCATCCACAACTTTTTCCAAGAAGCTTGTTATCAGCGTAGGTTTAATAATCAAAATATTACTGTAGAAACAGGCAAATGCAGATATGAATAATTTACTCCGGATATCAATTGCTGGATATGGAAAATGGCCCCACCCCAATTCCACCTTGGTTGCTACTGATGGTCTCTCAAATAATGTACCCCACAATATTTTCTAATTCATGACTGATTCCATTTAAATGGCTTTCTCTTGGCTCTACATGGCTTTAGCATAATTGATATTTCATTATGCTATTGCCTAAAATACAAAGAGAACTAGCATCCTTAACATAGATTCCCTTAACAATAAAACAAAGAAACATCCAAAGGACATAAGGTTAAACCATTCAGTATCTTCCTTAATCTTCCTAGAAGCATAAAATCTTCCTGGAAGACGTAAAAGTGACCACTGGTGCAAAACCAAGTATAATAGTCAGGTAGTTTGCCTCAATGAAACTATCTGATTCATTTTAGTGGTGACTTTTTTATTGGAGGAGTGTGATACTGCATAGGATATATAGATGCCAATTAAAGACAAATTAGTACCAATATTTGAAATTCTCATTTATGAATAATCTAAGAACTAGCTCTTTCTCAGGTGAGATCACTACACCTGTCAAAGAAAAGCAGTGAAGTTCTGGATACCATGATTATTTTTAAGCACTCACAGATCTTTCCTAAAACAAGTCAGTTTCCATGGAAACAGGAATTATCCACTGAAGTCTGACCTTTCCTTTGCATAGTTTAGTTTTGACAGTTATGTGAGCACTGTTTTAGAAAGCACATATAATCCAGGAAACCTTACAAAAGACATACAAAGTAGAAAGTAATTAAAAATGATAAACTTTAAAAATGCAGTTAAGATTATATATTTTTAAATGTGATTTTTCATGTCTTCAAGAGTATGTGAGTTTTATATTAAACCAGTGTTACCTTGTAATGTTCAAAAGTAAGAGACAGAACAAGGTGGAGAACTATTATTATTATTATTATTACAGGTAAATTTTGTTACATAAGTAAATATTAAAAGAAAAATGCTTGTACAAGAAAATATCTCTAAGCATATAATGGATACTCATTAATAATAACTTAAATGTGAGGGTACCTGGATGTCTCAGTTGGAAGAGCATGTGACTCTTAATCTCAGGGTTGTGAGTTTAAGCCCCACACTGGGTGTAGGGATTACTAAAAATAAATATAAACTTAAAAAGTAACCCAAAAAGTAGAATAAAATAATAACTTAAATATACAAGCAAATATAGGCAGTATATTTCATATTTATTACATTACCATAATAATCTAACTACTACAACTCGGGAAAGTATGTGTCCTTATCCTATTTTTCAGTTGCAAAAGGATAAAGCATGCTAAATGATTTCCCAATGTCATACATTAAGTATTTAAATGCAGGATTTATGTCTTCGGGATTCCAAACTACAAATTCTTTTAATTTCAGCCTTTAAGATCATGAATGAATGAAGTAATATAGAGTGGTATAAATATTTTAGCTAAACTATTGAAAATCATCTTCTAAATTTAGTTAAATATTATGATTTGATAAATTATGGCCATATTTCTATCTGCTTCCACATCTGGGAAAGATTATTTTTAAAGTGTTTTTATTAGTTTTCATATTTGCAAAGAAATTCAGTGACTACAGATTTGGCATTGTGGTAGTAAATGAGACAAAATTATTTTAAAAACCTGATAGATTAGAGTTTTACAACACAGAATCTCAGAAACAGATTATATACTTACGGCGGTTGTCATTAGAGGTTTAAATTCAATAAATAAAACTTATCAAGTGGAGGTGAGGACAAGCCATAAAATTATTTTACAAAAAAGACAGTTAATTCTATTTATTAGTTTTAACTTCCAAAGTAAAGAGTAGAAAAGAACATTCATTCCAACATAATAAATGTGTCATGAAGAAATAAAAGCTATCTATCTGAGATGAGTACCATGAAGGCAAAATCTAAAATAAAATTTAGTAACGAATCAAATGTAAAATAAGTGAGTTTTCAATATTAGATTGACAGCCTAACCTTAAAGAGCCTTGGAGGACATCCCAATGTAATTTCATTTATTTTAAGAAACAAATTTTAAAGTCATAAATTATAAAAATGTAAAAATACTTCATTTTAATAATTTTAAATCATTAAAGATTATTACCTTTTCATGTTTATGATAAAATTTAGAAACTATATTGACAAATTCCCTCTCCCTTCCAAGTCTATTTGATGTGTTTATACTTTCTGATTTTATGACTTAAGTAAATATATTTATGTATCATCTGTCACAAAACTAAAACATGTAAAAGAAATAAAGTTATAGACTGAATTTCTATAGTTGTAGAACATACTTTTTTTCCTGAAATGAATAAACTTACATATTTTTAAGCTTTAGCTTCTATTCTCCTCCTCTTAAATTTGATAACTTAGTCTTAGAAGAAGTAAATGACAACGTTATAGGTTTGAAAACTGGCATCACAAGAAAGATACAAATTAATGGGCTATTTTAGTTAGAACTTGGTTGAAATGCATGATGGCCAATCTAAACTCAACAGAAATATAGTCTGTAGTAAAACAGATAAATTTATCTGCGTCTATTCTGATTCAGAAAAATTTAGAGTGAGCTGTAGGAAACAAATTTACCAAAATATTTCATTAAGAAAGAAGAGAAAGTTTCATTATAGTTCTCAGCATTTAGATTATATTTATCTTTTTAAAACTGATCTAGAAAGGAACCAGGACCCCTAGGAGAAATGCTTGATTCCAGGACTGAGGTATAGAAAGTATATGAATATAAAATACCTTTTTTTGTGCTGCAAAGTAAAAGGATATTCAAAGAATGATGGAGACATAACAAAAGGATACAGGAGCCAGCCTGAGCAAGTAGTCGCTGGACAAATCAGGGAAATTTTGAGAATCAAATAGACTGCAAGGAAAAGATTCAACCGGCACAAGACTGAGGAGTGGGAAATATTTTGGGTGTGTCACTCTCAAAAAGGAGAGGCTAATGCTGCCTTTGTCTTAAATTAACTCTGTGTCCCTGGATAAGTCACTTTGAGGTAAATTCCTTTCTAAAGGAATTTCCCTCCTTTCTAAATGAAAATGTTTGTCTAAACTTACATCCAGTTTTAAAAATCTATAAACAGAAACAACTTTTAGAATAGAGGTGTGAGGAGTGCACTAGAACCTCTCTAATAAACACTTTAACTAGAAAAAATTATAAAAAACCCCATAAATTTAAAGTCTCTGGAAATTGTCCTAAGCGCATATAGCAAATGTGTAACATCCATTCAAATATATTGTCTAATTCTCAGTGGTCTGTAATATTTGAGCCACAATCCACCTTCCCCACCCTTCTGACTCCTGCCCATCCCAAGCTACATCTTATAGAAACTATTCCAGGAGTTCTAATACAGGAAGGTGCAGCTGTGAAATTGAGTTCTCTCTTTCCTCACGTCCCAGTAGGGTTTGGTTTCAAACTGAGAAATATAGGGTGAGGACAGGGGAACAGGTAGCCTTTAAGAATTTCTCCTCTTACCCCAAGCACCATGTTGCAAGAACTTGTATTCTAAGAAGAGGTAGCTGAGAGGACCCTGGCACCCTTATTCCAACCACCTCTTACTCATGGGGCAAAAGCGATCAGAGCAGGATTTGGAGAAGAATTAAAAACATTTGTAAACCACAAAGAGATTAAGTCCCACAAAGGGATTTAAGCACAACCTCTGACCAACAACTGGCTGACCAATAAGCTACTCTAACATAGGGTGTTATGGACTGAATGTTTGTATTCCTCCAAAATTCCTATGTTGAAACTCCAACCCCCAAAGAGACTGTATTTGGAAATAGGTCTTTAAGGAGGTAAAGTTAAATGAGGTCATAACGGTAGGGTCCTGATCCAATAGGATTTTTGTCCTTGTCAATAGAGACATCGGAGAGTATTCTTTCTCTCTCTCTCCTCTCTCTCTCTCACTGCTGTGAGAGAACATAGTGAGAAGTTGGCCATCTGCAAATCAGGAAGAGAGTGCCCACCCAAAAGTGGCCATGTAGGACCTTGATCTGGGGCTTTTAGCCCCAAAACTGTGCAAGAAAAAAAAAATCTGAGCAGGGATATCAAAGGTCACATGGTCATACTCAAGAGGGAAATCAACTTCACAGAATCAGTTCACTCAAGTCACTAAGCAAAGAAATAAATGACTAGTCCATCAAACAACATGATTCAGGAGTGGAAGAATAAGCATCCCATGTTACTGAAACATGTTTTCTAAAATATATTATTTTCAAGAAGAATAGTCCAAGACACGCAAAAAACAGAAAATTGTGACCATACACAGAAAACAAAGAAACAAAAACAGACAATAGAAACTGCTTTTGAAGTGGCCTAGACATTGCAGTTAGCACACACAGGCTTCAAAGTAGCTATTATAAATATATTCAAAGAACTAAAAGAGACCATGTCTAAAGAACTGAAATAAGGTATGGTAACAATATCTCATGAAATAGAAAATATCAAAAAAGGGATAGAAATTATTTTTTAAAAAGAACTAAACAGAAATTCTTTAGCTGCAAAGTATAATAACCAAAATGAAATATTCACTAGATGGCTTCAATATTAGATTGAGTTGGCAAAAAGAAGGGAACTGGCAAAATTGAAGATTGATTAAAAGAGACTAGGTAATCTGAAAAAGAGAGAGAAAAAAATAATAAAAATGAACAGAGCCACAGAGAAATGTGAGGTACTAATAAGCACACTAACATGCATAATGGGAGAACCATGGAGGAGAGAGAGAAAAAAGGACAAGAATTATGATAGTATAAATATGAAGTCTATTTTGATAAGTTAAGATGAAATCCCTAGAACTAGCACTAGATAATAATAGAAAAAATAATTAAAATTATTAAAACAATTAAAATTTTACACTAAAAAATATCTATCAAATTGAACAGAAATTGGGTAAGGAAGAACAGAGAGACAAAAAAGATGTGAGACACAGAAATAAAAAGCAACACAGCAGGTATAAATGCAACCATATCAATAATAATATTAAATGTGAAGAGATTAAATATTCCAATGAAACAGAGTTTATTTTTTAAAGTCTTTTTTAAAAAGATTTTATTTATTTATTTATTTATTTATTTATTTATTTATTTATATATTTGAGAGAGAGAGAGAGCACAAGTGGGGTGGAGGGGCAGAGGGAAAGGGAGAAGCAGGCTCCCTGATGAGTGGGAAGCCTGATGCCTGGCTTGATATCAGGACCCTGAGATCATGACCTGAGCTGAAGACAGACAACCAACTGAGCCATCCAGATGCTCCTGAAATACAGAGTTTAGACTGGATAAGGAAAAACAAGAGCCAATCTATATATTGTTTTAAGAAGGCAAACATTAGATTTAAATACACAAATAGGTTGAAACTAACTGGATGAAAAAAGAGAGATCATGAAAAAAGCAACCTTAAGAGGGCTGGAGTGGCTGTACTAATACCAGCAAAACAGACTTTAAACAAGAAATGTTACATATATAAAGAGGGATATTTAACAATGATGATAATCCCAATCCATCAAGAAAAAATATACATGGTCCTAGCAATCAAGTCCCAAACACATGAAAAAAATCTGACAGAATTGAAGGGTGAAATAGCCAATTCGAAAATAATAATTGGAAACTTCCATATCCTGCTTTTAATATTGGATTAACAACTAGGTAGAATATCAACAAGGACAGAGAAAACTTAAACTACACTATATACCAACTAGACCAACTGTTATCTCTATAGTATATCCACCACAATAACAGCAGATACACATTCTTCTTCTTAAGTGCTTATGGAACATTCTCCTGAATAGAAAAAAAATGAGCCTTAATAAATTTAAAGTAATTAAAATCATATAAAATATGTTCTCCAACTGCAAGGGAATGACTTTTGAAGTCAAAAACAAAAAGAAGTTTGGGAAGTTCACAAATATAGGGAAATTAAACAACATATTCCTCAATGACCAATATGTAAAGGAAAAAAATCAGAAGGAAAATTAGAAAAAACTTAAAATGAATAAAAGTGCAAACACATTACATCAAAACTTATGGAATAAATCTAAAACAGGCTCAGAAGAAAATTTATAACTATAAATATTCATATTTTTAAAAAATACCACAAATCAATAATCAATCTTTGCATCCTGAGATATCAGGAAAAAAAACAAACAGCAAACTAAACTCAAAGCAAATAAAAGAAGGGAATAACAAAGATTAGAGTAAAAATGAACGAAATACAGGCATATCTCATTTTATTGTGCTTCACTTTGTGTTTTACAAATATTGCATTATTTACAAATCAAAGGTTTGTGGCAACCCTACATTGACCAAGTCTATCAGCACCCTTTTTCCAATAGCATTTGCTCACTTCATGTCTCTGTGTCAAATTTTAGTAATTCTTTCAATATTTCAAACTCTTTCACTATTATTATATTTGGTATGGTGATTTGTGATCAGTGATCATTGATGTTACTACTGTGCATGTTTTGGGGCTCCATGAGCCATGCCCAAATAAGATGGTGAACTTAGATTTTATCCATTTATTTGTCGAGTGACAGAGAGTACAAGCAGGGGGGAGCGGCAGGCAGAGGGAGAAATAGGCTCCCTGCTGAACAAGGAGCCTGATGTGGGACCTGATCCCAGGACCCTGGGATCATGACCCAAGCTGAAGGCAGACACTTAACCGACTGAGACACCCAGGCACCCCTAAGATGGTGAACTTAATTGATAAATGTTTTATGTGTTCTGACCAGTCCACTCACTGGTGGTCCCCTGACTCCCTCTCCTTGGGCCTCCCCATTCCCTGAGACACAACAATATTGAAATTAAGCCGATTAGTAACCCTACAATGGCCTCTAAGTGTTCAAATAAAAGAAAGAGTTGTGCATCTCTCACTTTAAATCAAAAGCTAGAAATGATTAAGCTTAGTAAGGAAATCATCTTGAAAGCAGAGATAGGCTGAAAGATAGGCCTCTTGTACCAATCAATTCACCAAGTTTTAAATATTAAGGGAAAGTTCTTGAAGGAAATTGAAAGTGTTACTCCAGTGAACACACAAATGATAAAGCAAAACAGCCTTGTTGCTGATGTGGAGAAAATTGCTGATATGGAACCTGGATCTGGCCCTCCTCAGCCCCTTGCCCCTCCAAGGTATCTGAAAGGGAGAAGGGAGGACCTGCCCAGCATCAGCACAAACAAGGGAATAAACAGGCATTGGAGGTCAAGTCTTATCATTTAAGAAATACATTTCATAAAGCTACAGCTGCCATAGATAGTGATTCCTCTGGTAGAACAGGACAAAGTACACTGAAAACCTTCTAGGAAGGATTCACCATCTTAGATGCTACTAAGAAGATGTGTGATTCATGGGAAGAGGTCAAAATATCAACATTAACAGGGGTTTGGAAGAAGGTGATTCCAACCTTATGGATGACTCTGATGGGTTCAAGACTTCAGTGGAGAAAGTAACTGCAGATATGGTAGAAATAGAAAGAAAACTAGAATTAGAAGAACCTGATGATGTGACTGAATTGCTGCAATCTCATGATAAAACCTCTGACAGATAAGGAGTTGCTACCTATGGATGAGCAAAGAAAATGGTTTCTTGAGATGGAAACCACTGCTGGGGAAGATGTTGTGATGATTGTTGAAATGACCACAAAGGAATTAGAATATTGGATAGACTCAGTTGATACAGCAGCAGGGTTTGAGAGGACTGACTCCCAATTTTGAAAGAAGTTCTACTGTGGGTAAAATGCTATCAAATAGCATTACATGCTACAGAGAAATTGTTCATGAAAGGAAGAATTAACCTATGAGCAAATTTCTTTATTGTCTTAGTTTAAGAAATTGCCACTGCCAACCCAACCTTCATCAATCACCACCCTGATCAGTCAGCAGCCATCATCATCAAGGCAAGACCCTCCACCACCAAAAAGATTACAACTTGCTGAAAACTCAGATGATAGTTAGCATTTTTAGCGACAAAATATTTTGCAATTAAGGTATTTACATTGTTTTTTAGGTATAACGTTATTACATAATAAACTACAGTACAGTGTAAACATAATTTTTATATGCACTGAGAAACCAAAAAATTCATTTGACTTACTTTGCTGCAGTATCTGCTTTATTGCATTGTTCTGGAACCAAACCCACAATATCTCCAATGTATGCCTGTAGAAAATATAAATACAATGAAGAATGTCAACCAAACCAAAAGTTGGTTCTCAAAAAAGATCAACAAAGTAGAGAAAATTATAGGTAAAAATAGACAAGTTAATTAGAGCCTCAAATTACCAATCCTTTACAAACTTCCAAACTAAAAAAAAAAAGGATTGAATACTACCCAATTTATCCTATGAGGCCAGTATTATTGTAACACCAGAGTTAGGTAAATATATCACAAGAAAAGAAAACTACAATTCAGTATCCCTTTTGAATATATATGTAATAAATCCTCAATAAAATACTAGAGAATTGAATCCAGCAAAATATATAAAAGATTATACACCATGACTAAATTAGAGTTACCTAAGAATGCAAGCTTAGTTTAATATATGAAAATCAATCAATGTAATATATCATCTTAGTAGAATAAAAGACAATCTTCATGTGATCATCTTAATAAGTACAGAAAAAGCATTTCACAAAACCAATACCCTCTCCAAATAAGACACTATACAAATTAGAAATAAAAGTGAATTTTGTCAACGTGGGAGAATATATCTATATAAAACCCACAGCTAACATCATGCCTAATAGCAAAAGACTAAATGTCTTATCCCCAAGACTAGAAACAAAACAAGAATGCTCTCCACTTTTATTCAGCATCGTTCTGGAAATTCTAGCTAGGACAATTAGGTAAGCAAAAGAAATAACAGGTATCTATACTGGAAAGGAAATAAAGCTATATTTGCAGATGATATTATTTTATTTATAGAAAATACTAAGTAATCTATTTTAAAGACTATTAAAAGAAGTGAGTTCAGCAAAGTTTAAGGACACAAGGTCAATATACAAAACTCAATTGTTTCTACACATTAGCAATGTATTGAGTAAATAATCAGTATATCATGAAAAGGATAAAACCATTAGGCATAAACTTGAAGCAAATACAATTTCTGAACACTGAAAAATACAAAATATTGCTGAAAGAACTAAAGAAGAGCTAAGAAAATGGGAAGTCAATGCATAGTCATGAATTGGAAGACAATATTGTTAAGATGACAATACCCCCCAAATTTATCTACATTCAACATGCTTCCTATCAAAATACCTGTCTGCTTTTTTACAAAAATTGACAAGCTGATCCTAAAATTCATACAGAAATTCAAGAGAATCATAATAAGCTAACAAATCTTGAAAAAAGAAACCCAACTTAAAGGACTCACGTTTATGCATTTCAACTTTTAGTACACAGGTGCAGTAATCGAGACAGTGTGTACTGATATAAGGATAGATATAGGTCAGTGGAATAGAACTGAGAGTGCAGAAATAAACCCTTACATTTATGATCAATTTATTATTTTTTTTAAAATACTTTATCTATTTATTTGACAGAGAGAGAGAGAGAGAGCACAAGAGGGGAACAGCAGAAAGAGCTACAGAGGGAGAGGGAAAAGCAGGCTCCCCACTGAGCAGGGAGCCCAATGTGGGGCTTGATCCCAGGACCCTGGGATCATGACCTCAGCTGAAGGCAGCCGCTTAACCGTCTGAGCCACCCAGGTGCCCCCA
This sequence comes from Phoca vitulina, assembly GCF_004348235.1. Taxonomy (NCBI): domain Eukaryota; kingdom Metazoa; phylum Chordata; class Mammalia; order Carnivora; family Phocidae; genus Phoca; species Phoca vitulina. Next base: position 45,863,533 of record NW_022589704.1, read on the forward strand.
TTTATGGTCAATTTATGGCACTAAAATCATTATGATTTTATAGTAATAGTAACATATATCACCTCAGGTGTGAAAATATGGTTCAATCTACTGTATCAGAAGTAGCTTAAAATAAAAACAATCTAACTTTGTCACAAGAAGCTTAATTTGTCATTCACAAAACAAAATAAACCTAGAGAATATATAAGAATATTAAAGAAAGGAAATAATAAAAAGAAATTTTAGGAAATACAAAATCAAAGCTGTCCCCTGCAGATACCCTAGCTATTAAAAGGTAGTAAGAGAATATTATAAACATCTTTATTCCAGTAAATATTTACAAATTAAATTAAATAAATAATTTAAGTAAACAAATTTACCAAGTGGGCACAGGAAGAAATAGAAATAATAAACTTTGAGCCTTCCATGCAGTACCATTCCATGAGGAGATCAACACCCACATGCTGGAAGCTTGGTTACCTTGAATCTCTTCCTCTCTGAAAAGGGCAATGTCACTCTGTAGGGGATATATTCTGGCTATAAGCTTCCCTTTCTAATCAGCAGTGCCTCAGCCAGCACCACTAGCCAAAGGTCCACAGGGCATGCACACTACCAGTGTGGGATCCCACATAACATCACCTTGGGCCAAGGGATCCACTCCAGGGCAAGGGATGTAATCATGGGCACATAATTATGGTATTCACTGGTTCTAATACATACAACATCACCCGGAGGCTGTTGGCTTTATAGTGTTGGAACAGTTTCTTGAAATACGTCTGAGTATCTGCTTGACTGTGATACTCTGCAAAGATAGTACACTGTCCTTCTGTGTTGCTACATACCTTACACCAATATTCATTATATAGTTCTGTTTCCTAATATGTAGACTACCTACGTATAGAAAACAAGGGGTAGAAATAGGAGTGACCCTGCTCTCCAACATTCCTGTTAATGTACCTGGGGAATTTGGGCTTCTTTTCCCTCTAACAACAGGTTCTGTGCTTCTAGAAGATTGAATAGTTCCATTAGGGGACTCAGTAATAATCCCACTAAATGTAAAGCTATAATGGCCTCCTCTTTACCTTGGGCTCCTTGTATCGTTAACTAGCAGGCAAAGAAAAGAGTCTCTCATCATCAGAAGAGGTAGGTCTGTTACTATATAATGAGGGTAAAAAGAAAAACAATGAATAACTAAGTGGTAAACCAGGATACCACTTTATATTCTATTTCACAGTTGTCTTTACATGGACAGGAACAACAAAAATGGCTCTATACAGGCATGATAATTGGGATTCAAACACCTCAGGTCTGAGCGTCTGGTATACTCCATCAGACAAGGCACCCAAACCAACAGAAATTTTCCTTGAAGGAATGGAAATCTAGAATTTGTAGTAGAGAGAGAATGAATATCAGTAACAGCCTTATTTAAAATCAGGGGTATTATATATTCTTAAAACACTTAACTTGAAATTTTCCCCAGATATTGTGTCTGAAGAATCCTAGAGAAACTGTGCCCAGATGGAAGGAACTAACGTGAGAAGTAAGATGCCTTGAGCAATGTAAGCAGTAGACTATAGTAGACGTTGTTGGGGCCCTACCCACACAATCCCTTTATTACGAGCGCAGCCATATCTTAGCTGTTGTGAATACTGGCATCTGATGGCTCATAGCTTTCTTTTCCTTCTTTTCTTCTCTGAAAACTGCTCGTGTCCATACCAAGAAAGGCATGGAAACTTATGCCCTTTACCTAGGAAGTGGCCTACAGACAATGACTTACTTGATATGGAGTACAAAGAGTTGTGCCTCTTGTCTCAAGTTTCGGCAATTCTATGATTCAGAGCTTCTCATTTGATCAATGTAAGAGTAGAATAAACTGAAATACATATTTGATTAGCTCCTTGCCCCAGTTCTATCCTGCTTCCCTCACTTCCTTAACAGGATTCTTCTAAGAGCATTTCTTCAATAAATCACTTGTACCAGAATTCCATGTCAGGTTCTACTTCAGAACTAATACCCACCACTCAAAAGATTGAGTCTCTAAGACTTAGCAAAACAAAGAAACTATAATATTTTATGTAGTAAAGTAGTATTTTAAACAAATGAATACAAAGTAGTTAAAAATAGTGATGCAAAAATGTATATCAGATAAATTAGCCAAAAAAGGATGTTTCTGTAACAGTATTAAACACCAATAAAAGGCCAATAGACATGAATGGATGAACAAAGAATGGTCCAACTACACAGTGTTCATTGGGCAATAAAATATTTGTCAAGTTGAAGTGTGTATGAATAAAGAATCAGGGTAAGAATAGCTGATTCTCTGTTTGTCAAATGACCTTGGCACTACTTCTTTTATTTTACAGACTTTATTTTCTCCACTTCCACAAGGTAAATTTGGGGATTTCCACATATCTCTAAGCACATACTAAAAGCAAAGAGTGGAATCTATTCAATCTCAGTGATTCATGAATATGTTAAGACAACTGTTTCATTCCAGAGTACAATGTGAAATTTGCACAACCCTTTTTCTTACTAATTGTGTCAGCTGAGGCTAATTATTTAATTTTTTTGAGACTAACTTTAATCACCTTTGTAATGGGAAAAAATTCCTAAATTGCAAGGCATTAAAAATCACGTATGTTGGGGTGCCTGGGTGGCTCAGTTGGTTAAGTGTCTGCCTTCAACTCAGGTCATGATCTCAGGGTCCTGGGATTGAGCCCCATGTCAGGCTCTCTCCTCAGTGGGCAGTCTGCTTCTCCCTCTGCCTGCCGCCCCTCTCCTCCCGACTTGTGCAATCTCTCGCACTCTCTCGCACTCTCTCTCTCTGTGTGTCAAATAAGTAAAAATCTTTAAAAAAAAAATCACACGTCATCTCTCAAAGGCATATATTATAATCTCTCAACTGATACCTTCTCATCCTCCTTTTTTCTTCTTCTTTCGAAGTAAAAAAAAAAAAAACCCACTTCATATGATTGTTTTTTTTTCCCTCTCTCAGACCAATTAGATGTGAATTTCTGTGGGTGGAGCTTAGGCATTGTTCTTTTATTTTTTTACAACAAATTATTTATTTGTTTGTTTGTTTAAAGTATAATTAACAATGTTGGACTCCTGAAACTAATATTACACTAGATGTTAACTAACTTGAATTTACATAAAAACCTGAAACGAAAACAAAAAAACCCCACAATGTTACATTAGTTTCAGGTGTACAACTTATTGATTCACAATTCTATACATTACTCAGTGCTCACCATGATAATTGCAGTCACTATCTCTCAACATATAACATTATTACAATATTATAGACTATATTCCCTATTTTATGATTTTAATTCTAAAATTTTAATATTCTAAAATTATTTTCTAATAGAGCAATAAAAAAGAAAATAATAAAATTTCATTTCAAAAAGAATTTCAGTATTTAAAAATGTCTTCAGTATTATTCTTACTATTTTAGATGCTCATTGAAATATGAAAGGGCAGAATGAGATGTACAGATGAAATAGAACAACTTCTTCGAGTTACACAAGGTAGAAGATCTGTCAAAGAGAATGTTTATATTTTATTGTAATATTTTCAGAGAGATAATAAAATATTTCCACATGTCAGCAAGAACACAAAGGGGTATCTCTAGTCTGTTCATACTATAATTCTGTTTCCTCCAAACTCACTGGAGAAAGATAGAGAGAGAATATCACTTCATGTCCCGAATGAGATGGAATTATGTAAGCTAACGGAATAGAATTCCTCATGTAAAAAATTCATGATCACATTCTGGAAAAATCCTCTTAGGAGACAGTATTTCTCACTGCCTCTGTCCCTGGTCAAAAATAGCAAGAATAGCAAATACCAGCCCTCCAGGTAATTGTAATAATAAACAGTACCAGAATTTTGATCAAGTAGTTAATTCTTATCTTGAGGAATAATTTAAGCCCCTAAAATACCAGGTTTCTTTGTTGAAAATAAGTAATGGCTACTAAGACACAGTTCTTATGTGTGTGGTTTTTATTTTAAGATAATCAAACTTACTTTCTATCTAGACTCTTTGAAATTGTAGGCAAACTAAACTTTTAAAAAGTAGTGATGAAAAAAACACATTCTTGTATTTGGAAGTAAATGAAAATGCTGATTAATTCATACCACCATTTCATCAACTGCTCTGATAAAACGGTTATAGGCTGTACTTCAAAGTAGTCATAGCCTCTAAGAAGGAAGGTTATTTCACTAGCTCTAGTGATGCATGTTCTTATAGCAACATCACTGTATTTGATTTCATTCTGGAAACAGTTACTATTATTGTTAACTCTCATTAAAGAAGAAAGAAATATGTATTTATACCACGGGAGTATAGAAATAGAATGGTTTTAGGGCACTTGGGTGGCTCAGTCATTAAGCGTCTGCCTTCGGCTCAGGTCATGATCCCAGGGTCCTGGGATCGAGCCCCACATTGGGCTCCCCGCTCAGTGGGAAGCCTGCTTCTCCCTCTCCTACTCCCCCTGCTTGTGTTCCCTCTCTCGCTGTGTCTCTCTCTGTCAAATAAATAAAAAATCTTAAAAAAAAAAAAAGAAATAGAATGGTTTTAATAACAAAAACCTGAGCTTGAATCCTGGTTCTGCCACTTATAATAGGAGTGATCTTAGAGCAATTTAATTAACCTTTTTAAGTCCCGGTTTTTCCACGTGTGAAATGTAAATAATTAAACGTACAGCATTACTGAGAAAAGAAAAGAGTAAAACATCTATCAGTGTTTTGCAAATAGTCTACACTCAATAACTATTAGTCCTTTTCTTCCTGTTCTACACTATACTCAAAATATGGCACCTTGTTGGAAAGAGCTGGAATTATTGATATACTATGCTATATCATATTTGGAAAGTAAATTGTTTAGAAATATGTAAGATGGTAGAAGAAAAACTACCCCCCCCAATTATCTCTCATTAGCTAAAACCCTTCTTGCAAGCTCTATACTTGTGTATCTAGCTAACTTTTCAAACCTCCACTTGGCTGTTTCTAAGATATTCATAGTTAATACAACTATGCTGAACTGTTGATTTGTTCCCTTCCCTCATGCCTCTTTTTAAGAGCTTTTGTTCTACAGACTTCTCCAAATTAATAAATGGCTTCCATCAACCACCCATACAAGTCAGTGCTGGGGTACTTTTGGCACCTCTTTTTCTTTCCCAGGCATCTAATCTGTCCAACCTAAGGCATTTTGATTCTATTTTGCAAAAATATACATCATCCATTTCTCTTCAGTTTTGGTTCAGATCACTGTCAGTTTTCATCACGGAGTACTGCAATAATCTCCTGACTAGTCTCATCTCTAATTATCTTGTCACTTTCCATTTCATTTCCCACAAAGCAGCTAAGGTGATAATTTTAAAACACAAATTGCTTTGTTACTCTTGCCTAGAACTGTCCGATGGCTTCCTTATCCACTTAAAAATGATATTATATATATACCTACCAGGCATTTTATGTTCTGACCCCTACTTCGCTCCCCGAACTCTTCTCATGATGTTTTCTCCCTACTGATTATTTCATCCTTAAGGGTCTCTTGGGTACTTAAACATGCTATATGCTTTCCCACCAAGTGCTATTTGTTTTACCTGAAAATCTTTATCACTCCAATTTTCACATAATTGGCTTCTGCTCATTTTTTAAGTCTCATATTAAATTTCTTATAAAAAGCCTTTCTGGCAACCCAAACTAATATCATATCCCCGATTACTTCCTCCGAGAACACCTGTTCCTTTTCTTGCTATTACTTTTTGCAGTACGTTATTATATACACTAGAAGGGATTTTACTTCTCCTTATTTTTCTCTTCTAGGCAAGGAAGGATTTTTTAGTATAACACAATAAAGAAAAAAATAATAGCATAATATGTTCATTTATTCAACCAAAGAACACATGAGGGGGTAGAAAATAATGGGTGTGGGTGTGCTCAGGAGCAGTAGCTATTTGTAAAATTATTAAGGGGAGAACTTTAAGATGAAGTGACATTTAGCAGAGACAAGAATGAAGTGAGGGAGGAAGCCTAGAGGAAGTACAGTGTAGACAGGGAAGCAGAAGCACAAAGTTCCTGAGATGGGGCTATCTGTAGTGTGAGGAACAGTAAGGAGGTCAGGGTGATTAAGAAACAGAGAGGGCAGAAAAGAAGGTTAAGTTGGGTCTAGATTGCATAAGGTACCAGAGATCACAGCATGGGCTGTGTATTTTATTCTATTGTCAACATCATTCTATTAGAGGCAATCAATTTTGTGTTTCTTGTAGATTCTCTTGTCTGGAAAGTTTAAAGACCTAATATACTCCTCAGTGTGGAACAGCCACTGCTACTGGATGATACAGTCAAAAGGGAGACCCAGAATATGAGCACATCTAGGATGGAGCTGGGAACCCAAAGAGCAAAGCCAAGAGAGTAAAAGACTGAAGGGATGATTTAGAGAAGATAACAAAAGAGTAGACTGGAATCTAGAAGTGTCTTAGACACTATCTGGGCTAGCCTCAGTGTGGTATGAGAGATAACTCATGAAAACAGTAAGGGGATATTTTGCACTATCCTTTTAACACATTGGGAGTTCACAACCGTCTAAAGTGGCATGTCATTCTAAATGTCTAGATAGTTCATTGTGTCTAGACAATGCAAGGAAATACAAGGAGTTAAATTTGAAGGGGATTACCTACCATATTTATTGATCTGTGATCTGATGTCTGACTTTGCATGAATCATAACAAACCATATCACTAAAGCAGGACCATAATACCAAGCTATCTGCCCTGCAGACAAAATGGTGCAAAGACTTGAGTAGATCTAGGGGCAGCCCTTGAGTTAGAAATACCCTCTCAGGTGCAGTCCAGCATGGTGTAAACAGATGTGACTACAGCATTAAGGCCACTAAGGAAATTAAACTATAGATCAAAGGACACTTAGAGACCTACAGTTTCAGCTTTGACATTTAAAGAGCTTGCTTAAAAGTTCTCACTTCCTTCCTTACAACTGGAAAATATCTGAACTGAAATAATTCTTCTTGGAAACATCAGTGAATTGAGTTTGCAAGCCAAACCACCATCCCAAAATCTAGAGAGACAAGTGAATACAGAGATTCACAGTCTACAGGGACTCAGCTTGCATGGAGCAGAAGCCTCTGGAGCCACAGTGCCTATTAGAATGAAACCCTATAAGTTTCTCTTTCTCAAAAGAGAAAATCAGTGAAACCAAAAGCTGGTTTTCTTAAAAGATCAATAAGTTTGATAAAGCTCTGGCCATATCAACCAGGAAACAAGGAGAGAACACACAAGTTACTAATATCAGGAAGGAAAGAGGGGTCATAACTACTGATGAATAACATTAAAAAATATTATGAAGTCTATTATCCACAAATTTGATAATTTAGATGAAATGGACCCATTCCTTGAAAAGCACAAACTACAAAAAGCTCATAAAAGGAAAAAGAGATAATCTGCATAGGACTATATCTATAAAAGAAATTATTATAATATTCCAAAAGGAAGATGTCAGGCCTAAATGATTTCCCTGGTGAATTCTACCAAACACTTAAAGAAGAAATGACACCATCTCTCTGGCCTAGAAAACAGAATGAGTTAGGTATTGAGACTTCATTGTTATTGAGGTAAAACATTAGAGAAGTGAGTATATTTAGACAAGGATGAGAGTTTTCTGGGAGAAGCCATGTATACCCACATTATGATTAAATTCAGGTTTCTCCAGAGTTTTCAATATGCTCTGGGAAACTATACTTTTCAATTAATTTGGGCAAGAGAGAAGAAAACAAAGATACGAGGTTATCAGCAAAAAAGCTAAGATAGATACTATTTTATACTGGAAACCAGAAGGCAGAGAAAGACTGATGTAAAGATTACTGGGAAAATGTGAATCTACAGTTAGTGATGAAAGAAAAGGACAGGTCCAGGGTTAAGCTAGTACTCTAACAGGGGAAATATACAGCACTTATGCTGTTAAGTATGAGTGCCCTGCACAAGAGACGACATAAATGACCACTAATTGTTGGGAGTATAAAAGAGTAACAGTAACCCACAAATTGATTGTGGATGAGGGATGTAGTAGTTACTACACCCTCAGAAACATACTGAAAACCAATGTATGATGACAATGAAATTTGCAGAAGGAAGAGGTGTTATAAAATGTTATTAAAAATGTTAATGTTATTCACTTTTGTTCAACAAAACCACTGTTCACTAGAAGCCTATTAAGAAAGGATTCAGACCCCCAAAATTAATATCATTATGCATCAAGTCCTGTACTGGATAGCCAGAATTTATGAAACTATTTTACTTTATAAAAAAATCATTTCACATTTTTTTTTTAATTTTTTTATTGTTATGTTAATCCCCATACATTACATCATTAGTTTTAGATATAGTGTTCCATGATTCATTGTTTGTGCATAACACCCAGTGCTCCATGCAGAACGTGCCCTCCTCAATACCCATCACCAGGCTAACCCATCCCCCCAACCCCCTCCCCTCTAGAACCCTCAGTTTGTTTTTCAGAGTCCATCGTCTCTCATTCACATGTTTTTCTCTTAAGAGTCCTATCGGGGGCCTGGAATCCTTGAAAAGATACTCTGAGAGAGGCTGACCACCAGCTTTCTACCCAACTTCAACTGTAAGTGAGGAAGAGATTTTGAGAGTACACTGCTACATCATCAATACTGGGACATTACCAACATCATGTGCCTCTGGGATGATGCCTTGAGAAGGAAACAACATCACACTACTGGTATTCACTCCAAAAATGCATAACTTGAATCTCATCACAAGACAAATCCCAACTGAAAAAAAATCTATAAAATACTTGTTTCCCACTCTTTAAAAATTGGTAAGGGCAGGAAGATTAAGAAAATTTAGATATTATTTCATATTAAAGAAGGCTAGACAAATATGACAACTAAATAAATTGTGCAGTCCTAGATTGGTTCTTGAATCAGGGAAAAAAATAAATTATAAAAGATGTCATCAAGACAATCGGTAACATCTGAATATGGAATATGGATTATAATATGGACATGTTACTAAAATTCTCTGATTTTGATCATTGTACTGTAGTCATATGAGAGAATTATATCCTTTGTCCATAAAACAATACATACTAAAACATTTAGTGGCAAAGAACACAATATCTCCAAACTTTTCTCAAAAATTCAGGAAAAATTCCCATCTATTTATTTGTATGCATATAAGCAAGTGGGGCAAAACGTCAACAAATTACGAATCTAAAAGAGACATATGCGTTCCCTCTATTATCCTTATACCTTCTCTGCTGAAATTATATAAAAATAAAAAGAGTAAAACAAATTAACTTAAGCATTATATATTTCATCAATCTTAGGAATATGGTGCTATAAATTTTCAATAATTAAGTTCTTTTTTTTAAAGATTTCTTTATGAAAGAGTAGGGACAAACATTTGAAAACTAAATATAGATTAATCTTTGTTAACAATGAAACCCCAATCAGAAGCTTATATTTTTTTCAGTTTCACAATTATTTGCTTTTACTTCCTGTTTATACTGAAGGAATATGTAAATGTTGACATGAAGCAAGGATTTTAATTTTCATCATCTCTTCTATATTTACCTCTCACACTTTCTCTTTCCCTGCCTTGATATTTTTTGGCAATTTACTTCTTTTTAATGAATGAAAAACTATAGGGTTTAATAAACCTTTGAATTTAATTTCTAGAAGTTTTGGCTTAAGTTAGGTTTTGTTTTCTTTTTTTAAGATTTTATTTATTTGTTTGAGAGAGAGAGAGAGTGTGCACAAGAAGGGGTAGGGTCAGAGGGAGAAGCAGACTTCCCACTGAGCAGGAAGCCTGATGCAGAATTTGATCCTGGGACTCCAGGGTCATGACCTGAGCTGAAAGTAGTCGCTTAACCAACTGAGCCACCCAGGCGCCCCTAGGTTTTGTTTTCAACCCAATATCCCTAGGATTCCTGTCATGACTCTTGCCTGACTGTTTCTACTCCAATATTTTATCTGTTCATATTGCTGTGTTTTATAAAATAGGTAGAACCCCTGCTATTAAAATGTCAGAAAAATTCTTTCGAGATCATGTCAAATTAATAAAAAACAGCACTTATAATTTACAGGTACTATGGATGCAAAAATGTTAAATATATGTAGTTATGTGTGTGTGTATTAATGGGGGAAATAAAAGACTGGAAGAAAAAGAAATGTCAGAAAATTTTATTGGAACCACATTTGCTTACCAAAACAAAGAAATCTGAATAATTTTGATGTATCTAATCAGCTTTAAAAATCAATTAAGCATGGAACGTTTTTCCATTTCTTTGTGTCTTCCTCAATTTCTGTCATGAGTATTTTATAGTTTCCTGAGTACAGATTCTTTGCCTCTTTGGTTAGATTTATTCCTAGGTATCTTATGGTTTTGAGTACAATAGGAAATGGGATCAACTCCTTAATTTCTCTTTCTTCTGTCTTGTTGTTGGTGTATAGGAATGCCACTGATTTCTGTGCATTGATTTTATATGCCCTCTTTAATACCCATCACCAGGCTAACCCATCCCCCCACCCCCCTACCCTCTAGAACCCCCAGTTCTAGAACTGAGCGGTTAGCCTGGTGATGGGTATTAAGGAGGGCACGTACTGCATGGAGCACTGGGTGTTATACGCAAACAATGTATCATGGAACACTACATCAAAAACTAATGATGTAATGTATGGTGATTAACATAACATAATAAAAAAATCAATTAAGCTAATAAATAAAAACTAAAGACTGATTAAGTTCTTTCTTAATCAGATGTCTATTTGAAAAACTAATATTTAAATAAGCATGTGTGATCATATTACAAATAGAATATGAATTTTTATCTATAGTACCTATGGCATGTTATTTTTTTTCCAAGTTTTTATTTAAATTCCAGGAAGTTAACATACAGTGTAGTATTAGTTTCAGGTGTACAATATAGTGATTCAACACTTTCATACATCACCCAGTGCTCCTCACAGTGCAACCCCTAATCCCAATCACCCATTTAACCCATCCCTCCACCCACTTCCCTTCTGTTTACCATCAGTTTGTTCTCTTATTTCTAACATCCATGACACTTTAAAAAGAAGCATCATTCTGTAAGATCTAAAGACAGTGTAATAGAAGCATCAGCCTTCATGGTGGTCATTTTGCAGGATATACAAATATTGAATAATTATGTTGTACACCTGAAACTAATATTATATGTCAATTATACCTCAATTTAAAAAAATCAGGCTTTAGAGACTGTTCTGATGGTATATGCACATGAGCATTTGTGTGATTTGGTTAACCAATATTGTGTAAGAACTTTCAAAAAATACATTTTCTAAGACAAGTTTTGAGATACTTCATCATTAAAGTGGCTGATTACGTGTTTTTCATTCACGTTCCCTATTCACCTTGGAATATATCTGTTAGGATACAAAATATAGTTTCTAGCTGATAGGCTCAGGCAGAAATTTGAAGAGTAATCAACTAAATCTTCAAGAAAGTTCTCATATTTATTGGATACTTTCACATGTAAAAAGAAAATTCTGTTCATTTATATTTCTTGCAAAATGTGACTTTCTTATAATTAAATAAACCTACATTAACATAAACTTGGTAAGTATGGCACAGTGCATAAACGTAGGTACAGTTTAAATAGACATCATCAGGTATCAATTTGTTTTTAACTTTTATTACTGTAGAAAAACTTGCTTATAGACATCACGAGGAACAAAAAATATATCTTTAAGTCATAATAAACTCTATTTAAACATTAATGAAAATGATTTTCATCATATCAAAGTTTGCTATGGAAAACATATCAGAGCAATGGTGACTCTAGGGCTACATATGACAACTAATGTGATTCCTTAATCAAAAAGTTGACATGGGCTCTCTTTTCATTACCTCACCAAGAAAAAGACACTGAATCTTTCTCCCAGGACAAATTAAATTTTACTCCTAAATATAACTGAATGAATGTGTTTCTAAAATTAGCATTAGAAAAACATCAAACAAGCTGTTAAGTTATATTTCTGTATCAGTTTTGACTGGCTGTATTTCCTATTTATAATCATATTATTTTACTGAATTTTTAAAAGATTTTATTTATTTATGTGTGTGTGAGAGAGAGCGAGAGAGAGAACAGAAACAGGGGGAGCGGCAGGGGGGAGGGAGAAGCAGACTCCCCGCTGAGCAGGGAGTCCAACTCAGGGCTGGAACCCAAGACCCTGGGATCATGACCTGAAGCGAAAGCAGATCCTTAACTGACTGAGGCACCCAGGCACCCTATTTTATTGATTTAAGTGCATGTATTAGCCTAGATAAAAAAAAAAAAAGAAAGAAAATAAGCCTAGACTTACAGTAAAAGAATATGCTCCCTATCTCTTTAATCTGTCTAAAGATTTAAAAAAGAAATTTCTAAGTGTTTGGTAGTTTGAAGTTTCATGAACCTTAAAGAGAAAATAATTTATCAGTCTGGGGCATCATTTAATGTATGGGTAATCAGAATAACCACACATCATGCCTGTGTAATCAGAGTCATCTGAAAAGTTACAGTACAAACTTCCCAGCTTTTTGCTCTTTTCTGTTCATGGAGGATGGCCACATTATTACAAAATATTCTGAAGCTGCCATATTAATTGTCTACTTTCTGGCTACCTCACTGAGTTTACATTCAGTCCATTAGTAAAGGACACATCACTTTTGCAACATACTGGTGCTCAGAATGGCAATGACAATGTGCACTGAAGGGCCTCCCACAGTTATTTTCTACTGCATTACCATGGTATGCATCTCAGCCTGTAGTCACCTCATGTTTTGTTTCTTGTTGATTTTCTGTTTCTTCCTCAATAATATAAGATTAATGATACATTTTCTCTCTGGTTCATGTATATATTCCTATATCTTAGTACAGTGATAGGTGTTCAATAAACAGCTATATAAGAATAGTAGTAGTAAAGCTCCAATGGTTCTCCACTGCCTGAAAGACAAAATGCAAATTCCTTAAAGTCAAATAAAGCTTTTTATGAGCTGACTGTGACCAACCTCTTCGCCCCTCTCAGGTTATAGCCCTTTCTTCAAAAGGTCATTAAAGCAAACTAAACACTGCTTCAAGAGCATCCCTGCACTTCTGTACCTTCAGATTCTTGACCACTGTTAGCTCCACCAGGATATTCTCCCTATTACTATTTCAGAAGATGTTTTATGTATCATTCAAAGTGCAGAGCAGAAGTCTCCTGTTGTTTTTGTTTGTTTGTTTTTGTTTTGAAGAATCTCTGCATGCCTCAAATAGGATTTATCCCTTTTCACTTTGTGATCTCCCAACATACTTTATCTTTCACATGGCCGATAAGCATATACACTATACTTACATATATTTCTGCTCTCTTTACCATGTGAGCTCTGTGAGGGCAGAGACCACGTATTCTCACCTGCCTACATCCAGAACCTAATCCAGTAATTAATATATCATACTTTGCTGAATGAAAACTTTAACTTTACTAAGCAGCTTATTTTCCCTTATTTCCCTCCTAAAATAGATACTATTTACTGATGCCATTAAAATTTCTCAAAGTTCCCAAATGCATAGAGCATAATGAAAGGGAGTATTTGTTGGACCTTAATTGTCAGTAACACACATAATTTTATGGTAGGTTTTGGTATTTGTGGGCAGCATGCTTATAAACGTGGCAACAGCCAAGGACAGTGATCTTTTATTTATCTCATACCACCTGGGATACTTTGCATATCAAACACTAGAACATAGTGTTTGAGTGTTGGGTAAAGGTTATAACCTCTTGAGAAATCATCTATGCAACTGCACTAATAGAACTGAGTTGAAAGAAGGCAGGTTATTAAAAATCTTCAGTCACAAATTTATAGATGAATAACACAGGTTTTTGAGGTGACATTTCAATTTCTTTGGCTTTTTCAATACAGTTAAATTTGCTAAGAAACTAGATCTTAAAAGTTCTCACCACCCACACACAAAAAGGTAATTATATGAGGTATTATTAACTAACCCTATTGTGGTAATCATTTCATAATATGTGTATCAAATGATCATGTGGTAACCTTAAATATATGCTACATTATGTGTCAGTTATATCCCAATAAAGCTGGAAAAAAGGCATAATGATATTTAAGAAATTAGGGAGAGCAGTGTAAATTATTTGGGGGTGTGTGAAGGAAACACTGAAGCTTCCTTGTTCCTACTATTTCTTTTCACTGGAGGAAAAAAATGAGTTGAATTAGCAAAGTTCTTTTCATGAGTGTTTTTAGTTCTTTGAAAAGATTCCTTTTATGTTCTCAAAGGGATCATCAAATAAGGACAACATTTATCAGGAAGCTCATGTTGACCATTTTTGCTAAGCGACTGACAGAGTCCTTTTGTCATATACTAGTTAATTTAGAAACTGTTACTAAAATACATATCTCAATTTCCATAGGAAAAGGTATCAAAATGTCCTAGTGCTTCGTAAATGCCAGATCCATTCCAAACCACCATTTTGGCTGAGGTAATATATTTTGGGTGAAAAATTAATTCATAAAAACTTAATTTCCAGATATTATTATTATTATTATTATTATTGTTATTATTATGTACCCCCTTTAAATTCCTTAAACAAAAGTAAATTTTCTGATTACTAATATTTAATTATTAAATTGCCTATTGGGGTTGAATTGTTTCCTCCAAAAAAGATATACTGAAATCCTAACCCCAGGTACCTGTGAAAGTGGCCCTATTTGGAAATAATTTCTTTGTTGAAATAATCAGGTAAAATGAGGTCATACTGGATTAGGGTGAGCCCTAAATCCAGCGGCTGGTATTCTTATGAAGAGACATTCAGTGACACAGAGAAACACCAGAAGAATGCCATGTGACATAGATTGGAGGGATGCATCTATAAGTTAAGGAACAACAAGTATTGCTGGCAACCACCTAAATCTAGGAAGAGGCAAGGAAGGATTCTTCCCTCCAGTCTTCAAAGGAAGCATGACCCTGCCAACACCTTAATTTTAGATTTCTAGCCTCTAAGACCATGAGAGAACGAATTTTTGTTTTTTAAACAACACATTTTGTGGTAATTTGTTGCAATAGCCTTAGGAAACTAATACAGTGCTGTGATACAGAATAAATATTGTTAATATACTGATCTGCCTTTTCAATTTCTTAAAAATTTATACAAGTAACTTTAATAATAATGAAGTTATTTGGGCTAACCTCTCTTTAATCAGTACCTACTTGAAAGCCAAATTCTGTTGTCTGTTTTATTATGTTTGTTACAATGATTAACACAGTCATGGAAATTCTCATATATATACCTCATATCAATTCCTTAGGATAATTACTAAATCAAAGAAATTACATATTACTATAGAATTGTATATATGTGGTTTTTTTTTTTTTTTAAAGATTTATTTACTTATTTGAGAGAGAAAGAGCAAGTACACACAACAGTGAGGGGAGCGGAAGAAGGAGAGGGAGAGAATCCCAAGCAGACTTCTCACTGAGCCCAATCTCATGACCCTGAGATCATGACCTGAGAAAAAAACAAGAGTTGGAAGCTCAACTGACTAAGCCACTCAGGTGCCCCTAGAATTGTATTTTTGTTGTCAGATTGTCTGTGGCAGTATAAAAATGTCTCCATTTCCATACCATGTGCCACACTGGAAATGCTCAGTCTTCTGCATCTCTACCAAACTGAGAGTTGAAAAGCAATAACTGATATTTAATTTACATTTATTTGATTATTATGAATTTCAATTTTTTGAAATGTGTTTGCTGGGACATTTATAATTATTCTTGTGTTTCCTACCTGATCACATATTATTTTTTTCTCAATCAGGTTGCTTAATTTTGCCAATTATCTTGTATTCCGGATTCTTCAGACCTGAATCTCTAGCCTTGTGATCATGGTCAAGTTACTTAATTTCTCTGAGCCTCAATATTCTTATCTGTAAAATGGTAATAATGAGAAAATATACCTCCTATGGATGCCATAAATAGGAGAATATATGCAGAGAATTATCATACAATACAGAAGAGATCCTGAAACATCATAGTACTACACCAACAGTGATAGAGAAGAACCATCAGTGATGTAATATATACATTAGGCTTAGTATAGAAATATTTGGTTTATTATAATCAAATAAACATGTCCTTGATGTCAATCTTTGCGAGACAAGTAGAACTGAACTTAATTCTACCCTACATGTTTTTTTAATGTACGTGACTTTGGCCTATTTATGCCACCTTTTTAAACTTCAGTGTTCTCAATAATTAAAATATAACAGCAATACCTTCAGTTTAAATGACAAATTTAATCATATGCACCTGGGTTTATACCTTAGCTCTTGAATTTCATTTCTGTATGATTATTAACCTTCCCATACTCTAATTCTCCTCATAAATATAACAGAAATAATACTATTAAGGTAATTCTTAGAGCGTTGGGAAGATTAAATTAGGTAATTATGTACAGATCTTAATACCGTGTCTGGCACACAATGAGTCTTTATTATTTGGTAACTGTTACTATTGCCATTACTATTGGACTATTTAAGGTACCAAGTGGATTATATGTAAGCTTTTATCATGGTGAATTTAACAGGGTGAATAATACAGTAAATGTTTCTTAGGGGCTACTGATAGTGTGATGGTGGTAGAAGAAGGGGAGAAAGAGGTAATACTGGAGATGCTTCATTTACAGAAACATTTCCAGATCAAAGTTCTGCAATCATCCTATATTCACAGAACATTGTAGACATTATCATCTACTCATATATATGCTAGAAGCCACCCTAAGCTTTTATTTTGTGGGGAGAAACCTAGCAGGAACTATCCTGGTCCACCTCTGTGTGAATATGCAGTGGCCTTCTGGTCAGGCACCTGTGCTTGTTAGGCTCCTCACATTTCATAAGGGATGTTAATCTCACCTTCTGTTTCACTGATTGTTGCAGCATATGGCCCAGCACAAACTGGCAGGGCAGAAGAGCTGCGTTCCAAGTACTTGTTAGCGAATGTGACCTTGACAGAGTGGATTGGTAAAAGTGAAGTTAGAAGAAATATTATGCCCAATTCTTTTTAATGACATACTGAAATCTCTCTCTAGATAAACCAAATAAACCTATTTAAAAAATTTAATCATAGGATTCTGCTTCAAACCAACCCCCCCAAATCCCTTCCATATAGTTTATTTTAATGAATCGAACTCAGAGTTTTTTGAAACTCATCCCTATATTTAAAGTTACTGTTAGAGATAATGTTCAGTACATTGTACATTTTTCTTTTTTTTTGAGGATGAATAAGAATTTCCTCTGTAGTCTCAGTACCAGGAATATTTGTACCACTCTAATCCACAGTTTGTCTTCAATTCATGAAAACTGTACAACCTGTGTTTTTAATTTTGCATTTTTAATTTTGGTTGCTAGAAAGTTTTAAGCCAATTTTGGTCACCTATCCCTTCCACAAATATATAGACTCCTAAAACATGCATTTTGTGTGATGCATTAACATTACTTCTGACCTTTTGTTATCTTTAATAAACTAACCTTTTTAAAATTCTTTATGAATTTTATACAACTTACTTTTTAAAAATAAACATTTTATTGAAATATGACATATATGAAGAAGTATAATTCATAAACATATAGCCTAATGAATTAACACAATGGGAACATACCTGTGGAATTACCACTCAGAATGAGAAGCAAAACATCACCAGCAATACAGATGCCCCATATTCTCCTTTTCAATCCCTACCATCTTCATCTTCAGTCAACCAGCATCTTGTTAACTATGCCTATTTTTGAAGAGCATACAAATGGACCTATAGATTCTATAATTCAGTACTGTATTTCTGAGATTCACCCATGCTGTTGTATGTAACAGTGCATTTACTTTTATTACTAAAAGAATATTTTTAAAAATTTATGTTTTGGGACAGTTTATTTTGATTAATCTTTGCATAATATATCTTTTCTATACTTTTATTTTCAATTTATTTGTGTTCTTATAAAGAACATATATTTAGGTCAACCTTTTTCTGAACACTTATTTTTAACTGGAATGTTTTAGTTTCATTTACATTTTATGTAATTACTAATGTAATTAGGTGTACCTCTGCTATCTTACTATTTGTTTTCTATTTTCCCCATCTGTTCTTCCTGTATTTCTCTTTTCTTGCCATTTATGTATTTTTTTAATGTAGTATTTTATTTTCCCTCTCTCTTTTTTAAAGATTTTATTTATTTGAGAGAGAGAGAAAGCAGGAGCAGGGGGAGGGGCAGAGGAAGAAGCAGGATCCCCAGTGAGCAGAGAGCCCAATGCAGGCTGGATCCCAGGACCCCAGGATCATGACTTGAGCCCAGGGTAGACGCTTAACCAACTGAGCCACCCAGGCACCCCTATTTTCCCTCTCTTTCTAAACTATTTTTACAGCCACATGCAGCCTTGATTCATCAAGTCTAATACATATTAGTACTTTGTCTGCATCATGCACAGAGGATATTAAAATTCTTCAACTCCACTTAATACCTTCCCATATTTCATGCTATTATTTTCCTACATCTTAGCTCTTTATACATTTTAAACTGCATATGACATGCTATTTGAATTTACTTTTTAGTTCCATTCTCTTTATCCCTTTCTAAATACATGTCTTCATCTGTAAATATCGTGTCTGCCACTGCCCTTTAGCTTTCTTTTAATGCGGGTTCACTGGCGATAATTTTCCTTAAATTTTTGTTTGCCCAAAACAGTCTCTATTTCACCATAATTTATGAAGGGTAATTTTTATTCTATATAGAAGTCTATGGTGGAAGTTATTTTATTTCCCCATTTGAAGCACTCATTCTAGTTTTGGTTTCCACAGTTTAGTTTGAGAAATAATCTGTCAATGTTAATGGTATTCCTTTGAAACTTATGTTCTCATCCTTTATACTCCCTTTAAGATGGTTTCTGTCTTTTGTTTTCAGCAGCTTTACGCTAGAGTATCTAGTTGTATTTCAGTGTGTAAGTGTATTCCTAGATGAATTTAGAATTCTTGATGTTCATATCATTTCTTGGTATCTATTATCAGTTTGGGAAAACTCTGAACCATTACATATTTAAATAGTGTTCTGTCCTATTCTATATCTCCACTATTTCTTTCTTTTTTTTTCTTTTTAAAGATTTTATTTATTTATTTGACAGAGAGAGACAGCCAGAGAGAGAACACAAGCAGGGTAAGTGGGAGAGAGAGAAGCAGGCTTCCCGCTGAGCAGGGAGCCCGATGTGGGGCTCAATCCCAGGACCCTGGGATCATGACCTGAGCCGAAGGCAGACGCTTAACGACTGAGCCACCCAGGTGCCCCTATCTCCACTATTTCTGGTCCCCAAGTTAAATTAAACTGAAATTTCCATTTCAATGTCTGTCCTGATAATGAAACAAATAAACACATTAGTTCTTTACCTGGAAATCTGTTCTTAACATCTGTAATATATTTTAGTTCCTTTAGCATTGGAATTCCTGTCAAAATTCATATAGTTTGATGTAACCACACTTTTCTTTTCAGCCCAGTTAGCCTGCTTCTGCCTTTATGTCTTCTGATCTTGAGCTTTTAAAGTCCAAGCTCTCCAGAACATACCATGCAGAAGTCTAATGGTCTATACTGATGTTTACCTTTTCATCTCTCTTTTCCATTACTGATAATGTTTGTAAATATTCAACTATATTTATTGAAATAATGTTTACCAATCAATTACTAAAGGCCATGCACTATTCTGTCTTAATGCACCTTACATTTTAGTGACTATATGGTCAGAAAATAAGTTTTGATTCTCACAAACAACACTTGTTGAGTCTGAGCCATACAGTGTGAATATCACTGAGAAGTCAAAGGAGAGCAAAGCCACAGCTTCTAATGTTAAGAAGCTCATAATATAACATCTAAGAGAGACTGCACAAAGTTTTTTAAAATTCTTTGATGTGTATTAAGAAAGCTATAGAAACTAATGAGAACCAGGAAGATGCAGAGACTAACTGGAACCTAGAAGACTTTTAGACTACATAGAGCCAAAAATATTAGAAGTCTTGAAAGAAATATTGGATTTGCCAGACAGATAAACTGGAGTGGAAAAACATGCCAGGCAGAGGAAATTTTCAAAGGAACAGAGATTTCACAGAGCAGAGTGTGTTTAGAAAATTGTGAATACACAATGCAAGGACAGAGATTTATAAACTTTGTGTATGGGTGTATATGTATATGCGTAGCGGGGTGGTGGTGGTGTTGGTGGTACATGTGTTTATAGAAACTGAATGGGGCATTGGGGTAACTGAGAAACACAAGTAAAATGTTAGGCAAGACTGTACCATTAAATGCCTGAAGTATCTGGCTAAGAGCTTCAGGCTATCTTGCAAGTAATGAGAAATCTTACAAATTTTAAGGCAAAATGTCATAAATTCATGTTTTTAGAAATATAAATTTTCTGTAATGGGATAAATTTGAAAATTTTTCTTAAAATCTTACAATGTCACTTCCTCAAGTTTAATGTACAGGCCTGACAATGATGAATACTACCTTTCACAACTATTTTGGCCAACTTAATATGATTAGTATCTCGGTTTCCATCACCTTCACATCACCAACCAGCACTTCTTTCTTTGTGGTTATTGTTAATAGAACCGGTTCCCTTAACTCTTGCTCACTCTTCAGAGATAAAATTGTCAGCAAAGAAATAGCAACATTTATCAGATTTCCTATTGTAAGTGGAACGTGAATTGTAGCACTCATCTAGACTGAAGCTCTTATATATAGTATGAGGACAGAACACAAGGTGTTTTTCAAGCAATGTGTTATGAATGACAGTGTTATTTAGAATAGATTAGTATTCATAAAAATGATGTATTATTTAAGTTATGTTATTTATGTATGAGTTTGAGTTATATACAATAAAATAATTTATAGTGACTAAAGGTTATCCCGCCAATCATATATCAGTTTTACTCATGTTCACATATGGTTAATAAGTGTGGGAGAAAACTAGCTAGCTGGGAATTGTACAATATCTGCCTCCAATTTTACCCAAGTAAGAACCAGATCCCAAAGTAATTCATCATTAGCAGACGAACTGAACACAAATTGTTATATTGCTTAACTTACCAAGATCATTTTGTGCGGTTTATTAAAATATGAAAGGGTTTTCTAATTCCCTCACTACTTTTACATTTATTAGTTCTCAGTTTGTTTTAAGAAGAGAGATTTCCCTTCTTTGCATTTATTTATTCAAGAATTCTTAACTTATTTTATGTGCTATAACCTGTTAATGATTACTATATATTTTGACACTCAAAGTACTCATCAGTTGGTCACTGGAAGACCCTTAAAGCTGGGCCCTGTGTCCTTTTACTGTGCCTCCAGCATTCTTTGAGCATCTCCCTACTTCTGGCATAGCAAGATATTTCAAACTCTTTCCCAGCATCAGCCCTGAAATCAGCAATTTTGCCAAGAAATCTGCTTATTTTTGGTTGGTTTAGAAATCAAATATGGGTTCTGGGTACTAAATATACTCCTTGCTATGGGAATGTCACTGATTTGAGACCCTCTAAGAGAAATGAGCCAAGAAATACATGTATACGTGTGTGTGTGTGCGTGTGCACACACAGTATACATTTGATTTTCTTCTCTTTCTGCATCAGTAATGCTCTGAAATAAGTATTAATCCTATTACAGATTATATCTTTACTTGTTTTCTCAATACTAGAATGCTCATAGTTTCAAAATTGCTTATACATACCATTATGGAAACAAACCAACTAACTAGAGTTCAATATTGCTTATACTTCTGTAGATATTTAGCCTAAGGATATATAGTCAAATACTATTTGACAACCATAATAGTAATAATATGCTCAAGTAAAAAATCATCACACAGAAATGAAATTTTGATGGGCAACTGTATATTTACATAATCTCAAAGTATCTCCTGTAAGATATTTACTACCTACACAGAGAAAAACAGTAACATTAATGTAGAGAAATCCAGGAAGCATCACTTTACCCAAGTGATCAAAATTGAGGTCTCTAATAAGAAGAGAGACAGACATGTACCTTCTAAAATAATGCTCTGGGGAGCACCAAAATTCATATACATGGTATTTCTGCCAAAAAATACATATCACCATAATCAAATCATGAGGAATATTCAGACAAACCAAAATTGAAGAACAATGTATGAAATAAATGTTCTTTACTTTTCAGAGTCAAGGGCATGGAAAACAAGAAAACCTAAGGTACTGTTTTAATTTAAATGATAGCAAAAAGATAATGATAAAATGAAAAATAGGAATGAAGGAAGGGAGGGAGGGAGAAAGAAAGAACAAAAGAAAGAAAAGAAAAGAGAGAGAGGGAGGGAGGGAGTGGGAGGAGAAGAAAAAAGGAAAGGAAAAGAGAAAAGAGGGGAAAAAAACTATGACAATTAAATTCAATGAATAATCCTGGACTGATCCAAGAGTAGACTTTTTTTTTTTTCTTTTAACATAGGACATTAGTGGGACAAATGGAAAACTTGAATTAGGTCTGTATATTAGATAATAATACTGTATCAATATTAATTTCCTTATTTTGAAAATTACACAATAGTTATGTAGAAGAATACATTTGTTTTTAATAAATATACACTGAAGTTTTTAGGAGTAAAGGGGCATCATGTCTATAACTTGCTTTGAAAAATGTCCCCCCCCCCCAAAAAAATGTAAATAATGAGAGGTAGAGAGAATGATAAAGCAAATGGGATAAAATATTAACACTTAAGTAATCTCGGTTGGCGGCTTTAAATATTTGTGGACATTCCCCTTCCTTGGATTTTGGGCTGGATTTAGTGATATACTTCTATCAAAATCAATACGACAGAAATGGTGGAGTAGAAATCTGAGATTATGTCATTAAAGGCATTTTTCTCCATCTCCCTCACCCTCACGTTCCCTTTCTCTCCCTCCCTTCCTCTCTCTGGAAAGCCAGCTGGCCTGGTGCATGAGCATCTGGATAGAGAAGCTCACATGTTGAGTCAAGGAAATAAAGTGTCTTATTAACAGCCATGAGTACTTGAAAGCAGATTCTCCAACACCTTCTGATGACTGCAGCCCAAGTCAACAACTTAACTACAACCTCATGAAAAATTCTAAACCAGAAACACTCAGCTAAAGTGCTTCCAGATTCCTGACACTCAGACACTACATGAGAAAATAAATATTTGCTGTTTTAAGGTACTAAATTTGGGGGTTGATAAACAATATTAGGTTAATATAATCTGTGAAGGGTTTATAGAAATTCTTTGAGCAATTTTGTATCTTTTTCTGTAAGTCTGAAATTATTTCCAAATAAAATGTTGGAAAAAAAAGAAAAAAATCTGGAACAGTGTTACATATGACAGGTTTTCCAGTCACCATGTCATGGTCGTAAAAATAGTCCCTTGTGCATCTAGAAACTTGCTGGCTTCTACCAATTTTTTCTCAGCATTTATTGCATCTCTAGGCTTTATTTAGTCTGCAGAACAGCATTAAAGAATGTCACCTTACACAAATGTTCTTTTTCCTTATTCAAATATATATATATATACATACATTTCAATGTGTGAAAGTGAAATATGCTACAGACTTTAATTTTTGGAGTTTCAATTATTATTTTCAGAAGTATAGGAAACTATATTATTCCCTTCACACTTTGAAAAGTTTACTCTGTACATGAAGTGAATTACTTCTCCTGACCAATAACAGGTAAAAATGACCCTTGAGAAAAATTCTCATACAACCTCTATCCTGCCAACATAGGACAACCAAAAGAGAAACCTTCCTTTTTTTACGGATTAACATTTGTGTCCAGGAATCTATCATGGTACATTTCTATACTGGATGCTCAGTAAAAGTAGCATGAATGGTTTAAGCTTTTAAACTTCCAACCATCATTTCATGCTAAGTCCCTTGTTTTCAATTACAGAACAGAACTCAGAAATTACTTAACTGAATTTATTATTTTAATTTTGAAAAAAAATTATCTTGACATTTAAGACTCAATGTTTTTCCCAGTTTTATTGGATATAGTCCCATTATGAAACCCTTCGTGAATTCTCCTAAACTGAATATATCATCTTGCTCTGGCTAAGAATCCCTGATTGCGACTTTTGTTAGAAACACTACTATATTAACACTGTCATGTCAAATAACGTTCTGTAACTATAATTTCAGAGATTTTCAGTCTAAGTTCTACATTGAAACTTCTGAACCTCTTTGCTTTGTTCTTTTATTATGGATCTTTTCCTACAGAGGTCAGATAATGATAACAGTCCTATTCCTTTTCTTTTTCTTTCTCAAAATAAATACTTTTCAAAATTTAATGTTGTCTGGGTCTTTAGAGATAGTTTGAAGAATCTATACTTCTGCTGCAGTAATGATTTTATATACAATGTTAGAATTATTTTTCTGTACAATTTTCAGTTTGTCTTTGCCCTTGCATGTTGCTTACTTAAGATCCTTCACAAATCCCTTTCTCAGATATAAATATCCAGGCAAGTCTGAGGTTTGATTCACAGCCACATATCCAAGTCCAAGCATCTAACAAGCATCAATCCAGTAAGGGGTATGCAGAACACATTGGGAAACTTGCCAACCTTTGCAATTATGCTTCACCATAGTGATGATGAAATGTATTTTAAAAACTGCAATCTTCAAAAGTCAATCCTATAAAGGCATTTATTGTATCTGATACCATGAATACTGTTTTAACTAAGACATATCATCATGTTATAAAATATCACTTTCTCCCATGTTCTCCTTTTCTTTTTCTTTTTTAATTTTTTAAATTATTAACATACAATGTATCATTTGTTTTAGGGGTACAGGTCTGTGATTCAGCAGTCTTACACAATACACAGTGCTCACCACAACACATACCCTCCCCAGTGTCCATCATCCAGCCACCCCATCCCTCCCACGCCCCTCCACTCCAGCAACCTTCAGTTTGTTTCCTGAGATTGAGTCTCTTATGGTTTGTCTCCCTCTCTGGTTTCGTCTTGTGTCATTTTTTTCCTCTCTTCCCCTATGATCCTCTGCTTGTTTCTCAGATTCCACATATCAGAGAGATCATATGATAATTGTCTTTCTCTGCATGTTTTCCTTTTCTTTTAATTTTTTCTATATGTTTATTGAATGCTATTGTAATAAATCTGAGCAAGGCTTTATATTTATGTACTTTTATGATACTTACCATTACCATTGTTATTTTGTTTGTCCCAGTGCCCTAATCACATCCTCCTATTCACTCTTTGCTAAATTACATGTACTCAATTCATATTCTATATGTACATTTAAAAGTATATATGAAAAATATACATAGATGGCCTTATATATGTCTTACTTTGTCTTATTTTTATTTAAATTATGCTTTGAGATTTATATCTAGTGCAAAATTTTACTATGTATTTTTTCATTTCCCTAGTGATAAATTCCTCTATTTCTCCATCTTTCTGCTCCTACATACAGATATACAAGGAACACCCCTTAAAATATATTTTCTGGAGTTCTTATGGCAGAGTTAATATGGAATATATACTAGGAAGTAACACATTTATTTTCATTATGTATTTCCAGACTGTTCTCCAAAACGGCTATATACCTCTCCATTTATTCAGCTTTTCTTTTATGATAAACTTGTGAATTCTTTGCAATCTTAAGTATCAACACTGCGTTCAGAAAATCAAGCCATATTGTGGTGTAAAGTTGTTATTCATTAATTCTAATTTCCATAAAAAATTTCATTGATAGGGCACATCACAATTTGGTTATCCGTTATAGCTATTAAAAGGAATTTTGGAAAAAAATAAATAAAAGGAATTTTGGTAGTTTTTATGTTTTGAGTATTATTACAGTGGTTCTGTGAAGATGAAAAGATTTCTTATCAGATACATACTATATGTGGAATTACTAAATCATAATATATGCATATGAAGAGGGAGGCAGAAGAGTAAGAAAAAATATATGATTATGAAAACAAGGTCACAGAGATGCTATGTTGATGGCACTGGTGTTGGACTTCTGACTTGACCGCAAGATGACACATTTATGTTGTTTTAAGCAAATGAATTTTTGGTAATCTGTTAGAGAAGCAATAGGAAATTAATACCATATATAAAGGTAGAAATCCACATATAAGAGCACAATACTCTAAACTCAAAAATGTGAGCAATATAACAAACATTTTAAATAATTAAATTATTTAAAATAACTAATTTTAATTCTTTGGTCTTCACTAGTAGATTGCTAGATGCCTTTATATTTAAAATAAACATATTTGCATAAATAACCTTGTACATGAATAGATTCACACTGAAATTGATCAAATAATTGATATAATGGTAATTTAATGGTAATTTAATCACCCAAATGTTTTTTATTAAAAACAGAATTTTTTAAAATACAAAGAATGGTTTTATTTTTTTAATTGTAATTAATGATAATAGAAACAACTGTTTCTTTTTTTGTCTTTGGCCATTACCATCTAATTTTTAATGTTTTCTTATAGGTCTATTGATGTTCTGCTTTCACCTGTGTGAAGAAAACATTCAAAATATGTAGAATTTGAGTAGGTATTAGGCCTGATCATTCTCTACTTTTAACATGGATTTTTGCCTCATATTTGTTTGTATCAATGGACTATATTTAATTACTAATAAAATGGGATTTAATACTTACTTTGTCCCCTCATAGAATAGGAAGCAAATTGCTACTTTAGTATCAAAATTTAGATACATATATATCCCAGGTCAATAATAGAAATTAAAGTATACCATTTCATTCTGGAGTTTATTATTTAAAGCCCTAAGTCATTCTCTTGCCATAAAAATGTTTGGGAAAAGGAAGCAAAAAGAAAAATGCTGCACTAATGTTGAAAAACACTAATGCTGAGGGACAACATTCCTATGCCACCACCTTGGTGTCTAGAACTTTAGCTTATAAATGTTTAGAACTAAGGTAGAATGTGTTCTTATGTCTGAGAATAAATTATTAAAAGTTTGCCTTTAATTTGTGTTGTGCTTCCTGTTATTGGGTAAAAAGTACAGTTGCAACACTGTGACTGTTTTTTCTATACTGTACTGTAAATTAATAGGAAAAAACTTTAGTATCTATTAGTATAAGAATATGTCACTTTTATATGTGTCTGAGGCCGTTGCAATGTAAAGTTAGTAGACTTGATTCTTCTTGAATATTATTTTAAAAGCTAGCATAATTTACCTTTCTCTTTATTCCCTTAAAGTTAGGAAAGATATGGATAGCATTTCAAATGCTTACATGTTACTTTTGGGAAAATTATATGGGATTTAGAAAATAATTTATTCAGATTGCTAATAACAAAACAAAAATCTAGACATTAGGGCAATATTAGTATCAAATTTATCATTAATTTACAAAACTGAATATAGTACATGCTATTAGCACTAAAACCTTTGTAACTACAAGCTGACTAACTTGTCCTTTTATTTTTCTGACTCCTTCCTATGGAATGAAAAGATAAGATACTGAATTATAAACATACTAAGATCACATCAACATGTTCTTTCTTCCACATATAACAAATATAATTAACTGAAACAAGTATCAGTGGACATTTTTAAAAATAAGTCTAGAATATTATTTCTTTATTTTAGTACTTTGGGACTCTGGGACTCAGTTTTTATATAAGATAACCAATAATAAAAAATCAGTTTACAAAGTATTTTTCTTTCCTCACAGAAAATAGTTATATAAAAAGCACTAAAAGGGGGTGCCTGGGTGGCTCAGTCAGTTAAGCATCAGACTCTTGGTTTTGGGCTCAGGTTGTGATTTCAGGGTTTTGAGATCGAGCCCCACCTCGGGCTCCATGCTCAACGCAGCACAGAGTCTGCTTCAAATTCTCTCTCCGTCCCTCTTTTCCCTTCACCACTCTCCCCGCTCGTGTGTGCCCGTTCTCCTCTCTCTCTCTAAAATAAATAAATAAACATATTTTTTTTAAAAGAAGCACTAAAAGCCATAATAGACTCTTAATCTCAGGAAACAAACTAAGGGCTGCTGGAGGGGAGGGGGGTGGGAAGGATGGGGTGGCTGGGTGATAGACACTGGGGAGGGTATGTGTTGTGGTGAGCACTGTGTATTGTGTAAGACTGCTGAATCACAGACCTGTACCCCTGAAACAAATAATACATTATGTTAATAATAAAAAAAAAAAGCACTAAAAGAACTATAGCATGATAACTATTGCATTGCATGAAATATTATTAGTGAAAAACTTAATTTTCATTCAGTATATATACTCTCACAAGAAGCAAAAAGTAAAGATAGTGACACATTTACACAACTGAGTTATCAGGACACTATTCCCCAATCCCCACCCATTCTAGTCTGTCCCCATTTGAGTACTGAACTGATAAAGGCCAAAAGCCAAAAGAGAATCCAATTAAAATAAATTTGGATTATCATGAAGTATATTAATGCAGGGCTTCATTGGAATTTGATAGATGCCTAATGAATTGCACATATAACTAAATATTTCTACATATACTTCCAAAACATGTTCACAGTAATTTAAAAAAATATATATATATATGATTTCAAATGTATAAATGCAAAGCAACTTTTAAAAGGTATTCATTTGAATACAAACTTGGTGTTTTACAGCAATAAAGGAAGCAAAATAAAGACCTGAAAATGGTTGTTCTTTATTAATGCTAAACTCTGTGTAATCAGTCAATGGTTTCAAGACTTCTGACTAGAGATAATTCGTAACTCATGTATCAATGTCAAGGCCCCGTTAAAGATTTTCAGAATCCAGGAAAGCAAGAAAGAAAAAATTAAATTACTGAAGGAAATAACGGTGTGAATAAAGTACAATACACATATGTCTCATTAGAACTCTGACCTTGTATTTTATCCTTCTTTAATTTGATTAAAGGAGGTAAAATATTTAGTCAATAGATGGTTTCCATCTAGTATATATATCATTGACTACTTCAATTACTTATAAAGCACTTCAATTATTTTAAAAAATATTTTAATCTAAACTCCATCAGTATGCTCTAAAGATAATTTAATATGGCAAACTTTACAAATTATATAAACTTTTCTGAGATGGTTATATATTAAAAGAAATAATGATATATACTTGTTACTGAGTTATAACATGAGACACAGTCACAGGCTTATTGACATTTAATTATTTTTTTATCAATTGCCTTAATGAGCTTCTAAAAACTTTCTATCATAAATATCCTTGCAAAAATGCATCCCTCAAAGTCTAGGGAAATGGTCTAGACAATTTTCTTTCTTTGTTGACTTCTCTGTAAATGAAGATTTAATCTCAATGAGTCAACACACTCCTACCCGTCAGAATACTATATAATTCTGTAATCTATGTATGTAATTCTTTCTCTAATCATTATAATTCTCCAATTTTTAAAAACTCAGAATACATGTATATTTTCTCAGAAAAGTCAAAGGCAGAAATTAACTAACGGCTTAAACTGATGAATTAAAGCAGGGATGTTCTTGGGTGCCTGGGTGGCTCAGTCAGTTAAGCATCTGCATTTGGCTCAGGTCATGATCTCAGGGTCCTGGGATAGAGTCCTGAATCAGGCTCCTTGCTCAGTTGGGGGGCTTGCTTCTCCCCCTCCTTTTGCCCCTCCCCCTGCTTGTGTTCTCTCTCTCTGCCAAATAAATAAATAAAAATCTTTAAAAAAAATAAAGCAAGATGTTGTGCAAAATTAGCTTAATCACATAAGATGTAAATATATCTTACTCATTTAAAAATTGAATCAAATTATTCCTTTTTCATCTTTAAAATAGATCATACACAATCCTTACATTTTAGATTGTTGTATCCACATGGAGCTTATGTTTCTCTATTAATTTACAGAAGAAAAAACTGATTCATAGATTCAGTCTTTAATTCTTTTTAATCATAGGAGCATTAAATATCAATACATTTCTCCTCATAAGTGAAATTAAAAAGTGATTGCTAATTCAAACAAATATTTTTTACATTGCTTAGGAAAAATCCCAATTGTAGCACTGCCTTTCCTAAATATAAGAAATATAGAGTATTTTCCTATTAGCTCCAATTTTAACATGATTACTCCTATTTTTGGTTGAATAACCTCTAATGACTTTTTTCCTGTGCCATTATATAGGCTTCTAGGAAAATCCTTTTAAATTATGTTCTTTATTTTAAAAAATATGTTACATATTTTTGTCACTATTTGTTTTCCTTAATTATGTGTTTAAAGTTGAAACATTAATAATAAATACAAATTCATGTCTATTCCCTAATGAATTCTAACAAATTAATATATAAAACTTGATTCAGAGTAAAAGCAACAGTAGTGTAAAAAAAATAAGAACCCTGACTTCTAGGTTTACCATCATTTATCTCCTGCATTATCATAACAGCCTTCTCATTGTTTTCCCTGCTTCTAACATTGTCTTGCTATAGACTATTCTCTGGATATGTGATGCAATTTTGCTGGTTCTTTTCTTTCAGCACTTAAAATGTTGTGCCACTTCTTTCTGGCCTCTATAATCTCAGATAAGAAATATACTCCTATTTAAATTGATATTCCTCTACATGTAAGGGTCATTTTTCTCTGGCTGTTTTTTTTTTTAAGATTTTATTTATTTATTTGACAGAGAGAGATAGGGAGAGCAGGAACACAAGCAGGGGGAGTGGGAGTGAGAGAAGCAGGCTTCCTGCCGAGCAGGGAGCCTGATGCAGGGCTCAATCCCAGGACCCTGGGATCATGACCTGAGCCAAAGGCAGACGCTTAACGACTGAGCCACCCAGGTGCCCCACTCTCTGGCTGTTTATAAATGTTTTGTCTTTAGTATTCATAAGTTAATTAGGATACATCTTCATGGGTATTTCTATGGATTTATTCCATTCACATTTTTCTGGATTTCTTGAATCTATAGGTTTATGTCTTTTTCCAGATTTGGTAAAGTGCTCAGTCATTATTTCTTCAAAAATTTGTTCAGCCCCACTCTCTTACTCCTTCCTTCAGGGATTCTGATAATAAAGATTTCAATCTATTATTATTATCTTACAAGTCCCATAGGCTCTGTTCATTTCTTCCAAATCATTTTTCTCTGTGTTGTTCAGATTAAGTAAACTATTGATCTGTCCTCAAGTTCACTTACTCTATCCTCTGTTGTCTCCACTCTACTATTAAGTCCATCCAGCAGGTTTTTTCTTTACTATTTTGTTTTTCAGTTATACAGTTTCCATTTGGTTTCTTTTATATAATTTCCGTTTTTGTTGTTGAGATTTTGTTTTTCATTTGTTTCAAGAGAATTTGTAATTGTTTTTTGAAGCAATAAATAATTATAAATAAACAGAGCCTCAGGGATACTTTAAAATATATAAAAATAAAACAGGTATACAAATTGAAATATGAAATAATTTGTATTACATCCTACACATTTTGGGTATTATGAATTTTTAGTGAGAGTTTCATTATGCATGTTTTACTTGTTTGTACATAAACTTATTTCACTGCTAGTCAGTGAAGTCTTTGATCAAAAATATTAGTGAATTACTATCTTCCTTACCCCTTCAGTATGTAACAACTACTTTTAACAGAAAATATACTGGAGAAAATTTAATTTGTTCTATTGAAATGTATATATTCTTTAATGAACTTTTAACTTTATAAAATTCCAGAAAAATAACCTTTACTTTAGAAATTATTGGAAGTGTTGGGTTTTTCTTAAAGATTTATTTATTTATTTATTTATTTATGGAGTGCGAGGGGGAAGGGCAAAGGGAGAAACTTACGCAGACTCTGGGCTCAGTGGGGTTTGATCTCACAACCCTGAGTTCACTACCTGAGCCAAAACCAAGAGTCAGATGCTTAACCGACTGCACCGTGCAGGCACCCCAAAATTGTTTCATTTTGTTTTCAATTAAGTAGTAACATAATCCCAAATAACAAGAAATTAAATGTAGATATATTATAAAAACATGTATTCCTGATTTTATTTAAGTCAATATTCATCAATGAAAATGGCATTTATGATAACTATGCAGTAAGTTTACATTTGGTCTCATTTTTATTGAAGTAGTATAGAGAGAATTTTTACCATTAATTTTTAATTGCACACCCTTGAGACAAATTAGATGATGAAATAAGATTGTTCATCATCACAGTGTACTTGAGCACCATGATAGGAACAAAATATAGTTCTGTGTTAACAAAAACAACATTAAACCAAGATATGTACATATGTATGCATTTGTTTATACACATACATATATTTGCATATATGTTTATACATACACACATTTATTTTACATATATATTATATAATATATACATATATATGTAATATATAGAATACATTCGGCGCCTGGGTGGTACAGTTTGATAACCACCTGATTCTTGGTTTCAGCTCAGGTCATGATCTCAGGGTCTCTCTCCCTCTGCCTCTGCCCCTCTCGCTCATGCTCTCTCTCTCTAAAATAAATAAATAAATATTTAAAAAAATAAAAATATATAGAATACATATGATAAAACATAAGGTGTGTGTGTGCGCTCACAGAGAAACTCCCTTTAAGTAACTAAGTAATATTGATTAAGTAAAGTTATGTTTTCTCTGTGCCCCGTATACAAATTCAGAAGGAAATTATGTTGTTGCCCAAATTTTTACACAGTATAAAATAGTATTTGAATAACTATTTGGCATGAGAAATCCTGCCAAGTCATTTTCATGGTTGAAAAGAAAACCACTGAGAGCTCCCAAAGTCTAAAGAAAAAAAAGCAGAAAAAATAATATTCCAAGACTATATATAATCATCTGCTTTTTAAAATCATAATCCTCTACCTGAGTTTTATGATGCATATTTATCAGTTAGGGGAAAATAAGTGTATACTACAAATGTCTACTCAAGGTTTAGCTTAATTTGAATTCAAATTATTGAAAATAATTCTTTTATATGTCATGCTTTTTTTTTTTTTTTTTGCTGACTTACTTTAAGGCATCTAACTATCATTTCATTTGTGAATTGCCATGAGAAGAAAGTAAAATTTTCCTGAAGCACCTCTTAAGAGAAATTTCATTAACTTTCCACAGAATTTCCTAATGAAGATAATCACCATGTAATGCCAGTATGCACTGGAACCCAAAATCCATATCAATGAGAATTTCTGAATTTTTGTAAAGGATTAATATATACTTAGAATAGGTTTACTTGTCATAAAATTTACCATACTCTATTATAAAATGGCATAATAATGTGCAGGGTTATAAATCAAATATATGTGTAGATTGTTGTCATACCCAGACTTCTATTCTCAGCAGGAGAGAACACAGCACATTTACTAATTGATCCCTTGTTTGTTCTAAAACTGATGTTTTTTATTAGACCTCTTACCCTCATCAAAGGCATTTATTACCTAATGTGCAGATTAGGAAAAATATGTAAAATTCAACCATACTCTTTAAAACTTGCAATTATTAAGAAACTGCAAATAAGTTAAAACTTTTCCTTATGTAAAATATAATTTGAATGTGTAGTTTCTTATTCCTAAACATATTTTGTGTATCCATAAACCAACATTTCCCAAAGCATGTTTTGTAGCAAACTAATACCACTAACTCTTTGAAAAATTATTGAATGGATGATAAATACTGAGTTAAGTCAAGTAGGTTTTCATACTACTGAAATTCTTGGGATCTTTACTATGCTAATGGAATTTGTGAATATTGAATAGTGCATCATATTTTCGAAATGCATTTGGCCAGAGAAATATTCACTTTCTTTTTCTTCCCATACCCCCAATCATTATCTCAGTGAATGAATATTCTGGGAAACCAATTGCAGAAATGTTGCCCTAGAAAAATAATTTCCTTTAAATTAGCAACGCTTATTCGTTTTTGTTTAATAATTCACTTTGGAGAGTATAAGAAACCCTCCAATAACACACACACACCTTCATTATCCTCCTGTGCTCACTGTGCCATCTCTTTTCCAGGCCTTATGTCTGGGTGCAATTGGTTTTATCCTTTTTTGGCACCAAGCAGAAAATCCTCTTCTCATTTTAGATTTTATCCCCTTGATCAGAGCAGTTGACTTCTTTTACAACTATATGCACATTCTTTAAAAGCAGCATTCTGAAGCTTCCTCCAGGTAATTAAGTGTATAAAATTTGATGTTAACATTGAAAAGGCATGCTAGCTCTAAGAATAGCTAACTTAAGGTCCTGACTCCACCTCTCTTTATAACCTTGAACAAATATTTAACCTATAAAAATATTATCTTCTTCATTTTTAAAAAGGCCATCATAATAGCAACTACCTCACAGTGTACTTATGAGGGTTAAGTGATGCAATGCATATAAATTCTCTATATATTAACACAGTGCAGACCACAGAGTAAGCATTTGATACATGGCAATTTTTAGTACCGGTACTGTCAATATTTCCATTCATTTACGTAGTATAGCTAGAACTGTCACATATCACCCAGTAAGAAAACTTCCTCAGTCACCTTGCATACGTAGTTTCATAAAAGAAATATAAGGCTCATCATATGGTTGTTCATATTTGTATTGATGTGGGAACCGAAGGCAGAAGAAAAATTATTAGATTTCCTTACTACTTACAGCCCATTGACAAGTCCTTGAAACAGGCAAAGTGACATTCCTCCAGGGACCCAACTGCCTGGATGTTGACACTTTGCTAAGGGCAAAAGGCAACCACAACCCCCAGGATCCTGCAAGTCTACTTTAACATATAAAAATTCCTTTGGAAACTTCCTTTATCTCTATCCCCCAAGATACATGTTGGCAATCATCCCCCAAGTATATGACGCACCAATATACATCTGAAGGGTCTCATTGAGTAAGGGACAGTCAGGGCTAGGTAGGGAGAGATAGGTAGGAGACTACGTGATCAGGCTCACCAAAAATCCCAGAAATGCTGAGGCATAAGGAAATCAGAGATAAGGGAACAAACTAGACCACCCTGCCCTGGGCGTCAGAGGTGGGGTCTTTTTATGGCAGTCACATTGTGGCCAACAAAGAATAACCAGACCCCAAAGAAGAAGTAAGCCATTAAAGATGTTACCATCAGTCCTTACTCAAACCAAGATGTCACAACAATGTTAAGGCCACAAGCTCCCTGGTCAGTTCTAAATAAAAGACTGTCGGTGGAGGCCCACACTGGCAAGCTGGCCGGGACCCCTTTCACTGTTGAGAGCTTTTTCTGTATCCTTGCTTAATAAAATTCTATCACTTTTCTCACTCTCCTTTGTCTGCAATATTCATTCTTTGACTCCGTGAGACAAGAACCTCACTCTCCCGCTTCAGTATCATCATCTATCATGGTACTTGACCTATAATAAGTGCTTAAAACTACTGAAAAAAAAAAAAAAATGAATGACCATGGACATAACTGTATAAAATGATGAGAATTTTGTGAAGAAAACAATTATTATTCTAAACATTTGCAAACCTACTGTTATATCCACATCTAATGTCATTTTTTTCTTTCTCAACCATGTAAAAAACAGGTTTATCTGAAATTCAACAATTTCATAAAATTTGGTTAAGTAGAGAAACATTAAATATTTAATAAAGTATTTTTATTAGCAAATAACATTTTGGGGTATGGTGAAATTCTTTTGCTTACACATCAAAGTCATATATTTGACATTTAATTTGTTACTTATATTTTAAAGTATTTTGTATTTGAATTATAAACTACAGAGGATGTTCTGATTTCCTGATTAGTATGTTATTTGCCTTATCTATCATCATTTTTGATAATTTCAAGAAATCTCCCTTTTCTAACATTTATGTGCTTTTTAACCCTTTAGTTGAGTTTAAAATAAAGTATTGTTTGTGTCCTTAGTATTTGCTCATTATAATACAAAAAATTACAAAGAAAAGAAATATAAAACAGAAACCATGTTATTAAGTAGCTAAAAAAATCTAGCATTATATAAGCATTTTATATTAATAAAACTCACCTAATAAAAAACTATCAGAGACAATCTGTTATCCAGAAAGTTACATTTCTTAACTTGCTGCAACAAAAGAGATTGCTCACCAGAGAAACCATGGACATCTGGGTAAGAGGTAGTAGGAAACAGTTTTTGTAAAGGCAGGGATGGCCATAAATGTTTCTG
Organism: Phoca vitulina; assembly: GCF_004348235.1. Lineage (NCBI taxonomy): Eukaryota > Metazoa > Chordata > Mammalia > Carnivora > Phocidae > Phoca > Phoca vitulina. Next base: position 45,899,730 of record NW_022589704.1, read on the forward strand.
AGGTGGGGTTAACATTTGCACAGATCAGGTCTGGATTTGTTGCTGTCATGAAGCAAGAACAACTTAAAAATGAGTTTCCAGCAATCTTGATTGAGAAGTACCAGAGGTTGGATCCATCATTGACAAGAAAGCAGTCACTCAAATAAAGAGGATAATTATGAGACTTTAAATGTTACAATACGGACTTGGGAGAAATACTGTTTCCTGTTAAATCCTTTTAGCAGTATCTATTACATAGCGTGATTAATAGCAAGGCCAAATTTTCATCTAATTTTTATATATTTAAATATTATTCATTTATTTATTTGCCTCTATCAGTAGACTTCAAGTTCTTTGCCTTATTCACAGTTTTAAATTTCCAGGCTTTATCTGAGATATAGTAAAATATCAATAAATACCTGTTTATGGGGAAGACAAAAAAAGAAAAAGAAATGAATGAAGATCATAAGCAATGTACATTTTACCATTAAATCACAAAACCATAGCTAACTGAATTCCATTGATAAAGGAAATGAGTCTAAATCTACACTATCTCTATGTGGAATTTTGTAGCCTTTCTGGTTAAACTATTTTATATTGATGTGAAAATTAAGCTATATAAAATCAGTTTAAAACATTTGCTGATGGGGTAACTGGCTGGCTCAGTCAGTACAGCATGTGACTCTTGATCTTGGGAACATGAGTTTAAGCCCCACATTTTTTTGTAGAGATTACAAAAAAAAATAAAAGATTTACTAATAAACTGGTGTTATTCTTTTCTCCTCAGTATTCATCTTTCTTTGAATTATGAAAATTAACTGTTAAAACTGTCTCAAAAATGTTATGTAATGGTCCAATCTTCCACAAATCTTTGACTTTATAAGATCATCTAAAAGAGATATGACTGAATATATTGATTTATATATAGTCTGGCAGAGAGTCATTAGGGAAAATTAGCAGTAGATTTATTTTCTGAAGTTGCTTTCTCTGAGAAATAGATTAGAGACCTTTGTAAATTATGAGAAAGCTATAATCTTAAGATATTGTAATATACATTTTTAAAAATCCTGGATCTTTCAAGCATTATTGAATTAACAAGTTTGTTTTGACACCCTCCCCCCCATTAATTGGAACACCTGCATTTTCTGACCAACAGCAAACATGAAAAACAAGAGAGGAAAAAAATGTAAAGTTTATCAGAAATGAGATCACAGAGCCATCTCTTCTGCTAAGGAATAAAACACTACAAGTAATATGCAAGCTTGTATGCCAGAAGCCTATTAAAACTGTTGTTTTATATTTATTAATAATAAAATATTTAATTATAATCTATAAGTTTCTACAGTTAAAAAAAGGTATGGGTGTCTAAGATTTTTGAGAGATTTTAAAAATAATTGTTCTTATTTTTATTGTTAAAAATATTTTGGTACATTTATTATACCCTTAATGCATTATAAAGTGGTGTTTTATTGGATTCTTGATATTGATGACTGGAAGAATTTAATTAGCTATGTTTAATGCTTCAAAAAAATTGTTTTCAGTGTCCTTTGCACAATAAATCAGAACACAGTGCATATAAATTGTTTAAATTTACATTTTTTTTTTTTTTTTAGTTTCAAGTTCTTACTTAAATTCCAGTTAGTTACCATATAGTGTTATATTAGTTTCAGGTGTAGGATTTAGTGATTCATCATTTACATACAACACCCAGTGCTCATCACAAAAAGTGCCCCTCACCCATTTATCCCATCCCTACCCATCTTCAGTTTGTTCTCTATAGTTGAGAATCTGTTTCTTGATTTGCCTCTCTTTTTTTTTACCCCTATGTTCATCTGTTTTGTTTCTTAATTTCACATATGACTGAGATCATATGGTATGTCTTTCTCTGACTTATTTCGCTTAGCATAATACACTCTAACTTCATCCACGTCATTGCAAATGGCAAGATTTCATTCTTTTTGATGGCTGAGTAATATTCCTATATATATAAATACACACACACACATACACACACACACACTTCTTTATCCATTCATCAGTTGATGGACACGTGGGCTCTTTCCATAGTTTTGCTATTGTAGATAATGCTGCCATAAACACTGGCATGCATGTACCCCTTCAAATCAGTATTTTTGTGTCCTTTGGGTAAATACCTAGTAGTGTAATTGCTGGGTCATAGGAAAGTTCTATTTTTAACTTTCTGAGGAACTTCCATACTGTTTTCCAGAGTGGATGCACCAGTTTGCATTCCCACCAACAGTGTCAGAGGGTTCCCCTTTCTTTGCATTCTTGCCAACACCTGTTGTTTCCTGTTAATTTTAGCCATTCTGACAGGTGTGGGGTAGTATCTCATTGTGGTTTTGATTTGTATTTCCCAGATGATAAATGATGCTGAACATCTTTTCATGTGTCTGTTACCATCTGGATGACTTCTTCGGAAAAATGTCTGTTCATGTCTTCTGCCCATTTCTTAACTGGATTATTTTTTTGGGGGGGTGTTGAGTTTGATGAGTTCTTTATAGATTTTGGATACTAACCCTTTATCAGATATGTTATTTGCAAATATCCTCTTCCATTCCAAAGGTTGCCTTTTAGTTTTGTTGATTGTTTCCTTTGCTGTGCAGAAGCTTTTTATATTGATGAAGTCCTAATAGTTTACTTCTGCTTTTGTTTCTCTTGCCTCAGGAGATGTATCTAGTAAGAAGTTGCTATGGCCAATGTCAAAAAGGTTTCTACCTGTGTTCTCCTCTAGAATTTTGATGGTTTCCTATCTCACAGTTAGATCTTTCATCCATTTTGAATTTATTTTTGTATATGGTATAAGAAAGTGGTCCAGTTTCATTCTTTTACATGTGGCTGTCCAGTTTTCTCAACACCATCTGCTGAAGAGACTGTCTTTTTTCCATTGGATATTCTTTCCTGCTTTCTTGAAGATTAGTAGACCATATACTTGTGGGCCCATTTCTGGGTTTTCTATTCAGTAAAGTTGCAGGATACAAAATCAACACACAGAAATCTATTGCATTTCTATACACCAATAACAAGGCAGCAGAAAGAGAAATCAAGGAATTGATCCCATTTACAATTGCATTAAAAACCATAAGATACCTAGGAATAAACCTAACCAAAGAGATAAAAGATCTGTACTCTGAAAACTATAGAACACTTATGAAAGAAATTGAAGATAACAGAAAGAAATGGAAAAATATTCCATGATCATGGACTGGAAGAACAAATATTGTTAAAATATCTATACTACCCAAAGCAACCTACACATTTAATGCAATCCCTATCAAAATACCACCAGCATTTTTCACAGAGCTAGAACAAACAATCCTAAAATTTGTATGGGACCACAAAAGACACCAAATAGCCAAAGCAATCTTGAAAAAGAAAAGCAAAGTTGAAGGCATCACAATTCTAGACTTTTTCATACTATTCTCATAATACTTCGTATTTGTGTGGTATCAGTTGTTATTTCTCCTCCTTCGTTTCTGGTTTTGTTTATTTGAGTCCTCTCTCTTTCTTCTTTATGTGTTTGTCTAAAAGTTTATCAATTTTGTTTATCTTTTCAAGAACCAGCTCCTTGTTTCATTGTTCTGCTTTATTGGGGTATTTTTAGTCTCTATTTCACTGATTTCTGCTCTAATCTTTGCTATGGTTCTCTAGCTCCTTCAGGTGTAAGGTTAGGTTGCTTACTTGAGATTTTTCTTGTTTCTTGAGGTAGGTCTGTATGGCTACTGCCTCCCCTTGAAACCACTTTTGCTGCATCCCAAAGATTTTGACCATTGTGTTTTCATTTTCACTTTTCTCCATGTATTTTTTAATTTCTTCTTTGATTTATTGGTTAGGTTCACTCATTTTTTAAAAGATTTTATTGATTTATTAGAGAGAGAGAGAGCATGTGCATGAGTGGGGGGAGGCACAGAGAGAGAGGGAAAAGCAGACTCCCCACTGAGCAAGTAGCCTGACGCGGGGCTCGATCCCAGGACCCTGGATCGTAATCTGAGCCAAGGGAGACACTTAACTGACTGAGCCACCCAGGTGCCCCTAGATTTACTTATTCTTTAGTGGTGAATTATTTAGCCTCCATGTATTTAGGTTCTTTCCAGATTTTTCCTGTGGTTCATTTCTAGTTTCATACCATTGTGGTTAGAAAAGATGCATGATATGATTTCAATCATTTTGAATTTACTGAGACTTATTTTGTGGCCTAACACATGATCTACTCTGGAGAATGTTTCATGTACACTTGAAAAGAAATGTGCTTTTGGATGGAATGTTCCGAATATATCTGTTAGGTCCATCTGACATTAGAGTGTCATTCAATTCCAGTGTTTCCTTGTTGATTTTCTGTATGGGCAATCTATCCATTGATGTAAATGGGGTGTTAAAGTCCCCTACTATTATTGTATTACTGTAATTTCTTCCTTTATGTCTGTTATTAGTTGCTTTATGTATTTAGGTGCCCCACCAAAAAACTACTAGACTGATTAATGAAGTCAGTAAAGTTGCAAGATATAATATCAATATAGAGAAATCTGTTACATTTCTATACACTAATAAAAAGATAGCAGAAAGAGAAATTAAGAAAATAATCCCATTTAAAATTGCACCAAAAATAATAAAATACGTAGGAATAAACTTAACCAAGGAGGTGAAAGATCTATATTCAAAAATGCTTTTGAAAGAAATTGAAGATAGCACAAACAAATGGAAACATATTCCATGCTCATGGATTGGAAGAACATTTAACATTGGATTATTAAAATGCCCATACTACTCCAAGCAATCTACAGATTTAATGCAATCCTTAACAAAATACCAACAACATTTTTCACAGAACTACAACAAAGAATACTAAAATGTATGGAGCCAAAAAAGACCCCAAATAGCCTAAGCAATCTTGAAAAAGAAGAACAAAGCTGGAGTTACTTACAATACCAAATTTCAAGATATACTACAAAATTGTAGTAATCAAAACAGTATGATACTGGCACAAAAACAGACTCAAATATCAACAGAACAGAATAGAGAGCCCAAAATAAACCCACAATTATATGGTCAATTAATCTATAACAAATGAGGCAAGAATATATAATGGGGAAAAGACATTCTCTTCAACAAATGATCTGGGAAAACTAGACACCTACAGGCAACAAAAAAAAAAAGAAAGAAAGAAAGAAAGAAAGAAAGAAAGAAAGAAAGAAAGAAAGAAAGAACAAACAAACGAACCTGGGCCACTTTCTTATGCCATACACAAAAATAAACTCAAAATGGATTAAAGACCTAAATGTAAGACCTGAAACCATAAAACTCCTAGAAGAAAACACAGGAAGTCATTACTTTGACATTAGCCTCTAGCTAGGTCTCCTCAGGCAAGGGAAATGAAAGTAAAATTAAATTATTGGGACTATACCAAAATAAAAAGCTTTTGCACAGTGAAGGAAAACATCAATGAAACAACAAGGCAACCTACTAAATGGGAGAAGACACCTACCACTGATATATCTGATAAGGGATTAATATCCAAAATATACAAAGAACTTATACAACTCAACACCAAAACAACAAATAATCTTATTAAAGATGGGCAAAGAATCTGAATGGACATTTTTCCAAAGACATACAAATGGCCAAAAGATGCATGAAAAGGTGCTCAACATCACTAATCATCAAGAATGGCTGGAATCAAAAAGACAAGAAATAAAAAGTGTTGGTGAGGATGTGGAGAAAAAGGAACCCTTGTGTATTGTTGTTGGGAATGCAAACTGGTACAGCCACTGTGAGAAACAGTATGGAGGTCACTTAGAAAATTAAAAATAGAATTATCACATGATCCAATCATTCCACCACTGGATATTTACCCAAAGAAAGCAAAAACATTAATTTGAAAAGATATATGCACCCCCATGCTTAATGCAGCATTATTTACAATAGCCAAGATACGAAAGCAACCCAGGTGTTCATTGATAAATGAATGGTGAAAGAAAACGTGCTATACACACTCACACACACACACACACACACACACATACATACACTCAGTACATATACGCAATGGAATATTACAGAATACCTGAATAAATATTTTTTCAAAGAAGACATACAGATGGCTAACAGACACATGAAAAGGTGCTCAATATCACCCATCATCAGGGAAATACAAATCAAAACTACAATGAGATATCACCTCACACAGGTCAGAATGGTTAAAATTAACACAGGAAACAACAGGTGTTGGCAAGGATTCGGAGAAAAGGGAACCCTCCTACACTGTTGGTGGGAATGCAACTGGTAAAAACGCTCTGGAGAAGAGAACAGGGGTTCCTCAAACGACACAGCAATACTACTAGGTATTTACCCAAATACAAAAATACTGATATGAAGGAGCACATGCACCCTGATGTTTATGGCAGCATTACCAACAATAGCCAAACTACGGAAAGATCCCAGATGTCCATCAACTGATGAATGGATAAAGAAGATGTGGTGTATACACACACACACACACACACACACACAATGAAATACTACTCAGCCATCAAAAAGAATGAAATTTTGCCATTTGCAACGACATGGATAGAGCTAGAATGTTTGCAGAATTTCAGAAACAAAACGAATGAACAAACAAAAAAAGAGACAAAAAACCTAGACTCTTAAATACAGAGAACAAACTGGTGGTTGCCGGAGAGGAGATAGAGTGGGGAGATGGCTGAAATAGATAAAGAGGATTAAGAGTACACTTATTGTGAGGAGCACTAAGAAATGTATGGAACTGTTGAATCATATGATACACATAAAACTAATAATAACACTCTATATTATTTATACTTCAATAAAAATAATATACACTATAAACTTCCAAAACAATCTTCAATACAGACTTCTGTATAACTTTTACATTGATTAATAAAGAGTATAATAATAGTAGATTAAGGGGCACCTGGGTGGTACAGTCAGTTAAGTGTCCAACTCTTGGTTTCATCTCAGGTTGTAGTCTCAGGGTTGTGAGACTGAGCCCCATGTCAGGCTCCACACTCAGAATGGAGTCTGCTTGAGATTCTCTCTCCCTCTGTCCCTCCCACTCATACTCTTTCTCTCTCTCTCTAAAATAAATAAATAATTTTAAAAAATAATAATAGTAGATTAAGGCTGAAAAGAACTGCAAGACACAAAAATTCTCTGAGGCAGTACAAAGGGAAGCTCTAAATCAGAGGAGATAAAACAAGGACACTATGGGAGTATGAAGCTTCTAGTGTTCATAGTTTAAGAAATATTAAGCAGAGTATAACTGTTACCCAAAATTAACATGAATCCTCACATTAATGGCTTATTTGCATCAGGCCCTAGCATCTGATACAATATTTCTGGATTTTAATAAAAAAAAAGTCAGAAATCATGATAAAGGCAAGAAAAAACAGGCTGACCAGATAAGGCAAACATCAGAACCAGACTTAACAGATATTGGAATTATCAGACAGAGAATTTAAAATAACTGTAATTCATACATTAATGATTTTAATGGAAAAAAGACATTAAGATATAAGCAGAGAGATGGAAACTCTAAAAAACAATCAAAAGGAAATTGTAGAAATTAAACTTGCAGTAGCAGAAATGAAGAATGCCTTTAACAGGATCATCAGTAGACTTGAAATTGCTGAGTAAAGAATCCTGAGCTTGAAGTTGGCCAAAAGAATCTTCCCAAACCGAAACGCAAACAGAAAAAAAATAAAAACCAAACAATGGGGGAAGGAACAAGATGGTGCAGGAGTAGGAGACCTAAATTTCATCTGGTCCCATGAATTCAGCTAGATAGGGATCAAACAATTCTGAACACCTACAAACTCAACAGGAGATCGAAGAAAAGAATAGTAGCAACTCTCTGAACAGAAAAGCGACCACTTTCTGGAAGGTAGGGCATGTGGAGAAGTGAATCCAAGGTGACATTCGGGAAGAGAGATGGTGGGGGAGGGGACCTCCATCAGCCGCTACCGGCAAGTGATAGAGCAGTGGAGCACAAAATCGTAAATTTGAGAAGTCTGCTCCACTGAGGGACGTCGCTCCAGTGGCTAAGCGGGGGGGTGGGGGGGATGGGGGGGGTGGGGGTGGAACCCTCGCTGAGACAGTGTGGTCTCAGCACCCTTGGGGTCACAGAAAGACCGGGGTGCCTGAGTGCGTAGGAGCTCCCAGGTATCGGAGAGCAGGGAAGCCGGCTGCAGAGAAGGAGCCAAAGAGTGGATTCTCAGCTCGGGGTTGCCACAAACCATGATCCGCGGCACAGTCGGGCCACTGCTCTTACAGTAGGGACCCAACAAGTGGCAGATGCGGGGAGACTCCCCTTCCTCCTCCAGGAGGAGCGGCACAGGAGCGCACTGCAGGGATCTGCTGGGTTTGGAGACTCCACATGGGGTTGGGTGCCAGAGATAGAAACGCTCGGTCACAGGCCGGGTGAGCACGGAGTGCGGCCGGAGACCAGGGGGACGGGAGTGATTGACTGCTTTTCTCTGGGGATTCACTGAGGAGTGGGGCCCCGAGTTCTCGGCTCCTCCAGGGTGGAGATTGGGAGGCCACCATTTTCATTCTCATCCTACAAAGCTGTACAGAAAGCTTGCAGGGAACAAAAGCTCCTGAGAGCAAACCCGCAGATTACTTAGCCCGGCCCCCAGCAAGGGCGGGGCAATCGCACCTCTGGCAAAGACATTTGAGAATCACTGCAACAGGCCCCTCCCCCAGAAGATCAGCGAGAACAGCCAGCCAAGACCAACTTTAGTGATCAATGAGAACAGCAGAACTCCAGCACTAGGGGAATACAGCACATAGAATTCATAGCTTTTTTCCCATGATTCTTTAGTCTTTCAAAGTTAATTTTTTTTTAATTTTTTTTTTAATTTTTCTTTTTCCCTTTTTCAACCAACGTCTTATCAATCCCTTTTCTAAAAACTCTTTTTTATTTTTCATTTTTAGAGTCATATTCTATCCTTCATAGTAGTTAACCTTATTTTTAGTATATATATATATATACACACACTATTTTTAGTATATATATATATATAAGTTGTTCTCTCTTTAAAATTTTGGGATACAGTTTCTTCTAACAGACCAAAATATACCCTAAATCTCTAGTGTATGGCTTTGTTCTAGTCTCCTGCCTGATCACATTCGCTCCTTTTTTTTTTTTTTTAAAGATTTTATTTATTTATTTGATAGAGAGAGAGATAGCGAGAGCAGGAACACAAGCAGGGGGAGTGGGAGAGGGAGAAGCAGGCTTCCTGCCGAGCAGGGAGCCTGATGTGGGACTCAATCCCAGGACCCTGGGATCATGACCTGAGCCGAAGGCAGACGCTTAACAACTGAGCCACCCAGGAGCCCTCTCCCTTTTTTTTTTTAAATCCTCTTCTTTCTTTTTTCAACCAAATCTTACCAATTCCTTTTATAAAATCTTTTATAATTTTCATCTTTACACTCATACTCCATCCCTTTATTATATTTATCCCTTATTTTTGTACATATATAAGTTTTTCTTTCTTTAAAATTTTGGGAGGCAGTTTCTTGTAACAGACCAAAATATGCCCCAAATCTAGTGTGTGGCACTGATCTGTTCACCAGCCTGATCATATTTGATCATATTCTAGTTTTTTTCTTTGTTTGTTTGTTAGGTTTTTTTTTTATCTTTTTCTTTTTCTTTTATTTTTTTTCTTTCTTTTTTCTTTCTTTCCCTTTCTTTTCCCCTGGTTTCAGGTCTCTTCTGATTTGCTTAGTATATATTTTTCTGGGGTCGTTGTTACCCTGTTAGCATTTTGTTCTCTCATTCATCTAAGGTCCTCTGGACAAAATGACAAGACGGAAAAAATAACGTCAAAAAAAACAAGAGGCAGTACTGACTGCCAGGGACCTAATCAATACGGACATTAGTAAGATCTCAGAACCAGAGTTCAGAATGAGGATTATAAAGATACTAGCTGGGCTTGAGAAAAGCATGGAAGATATTAGAGAAACCCTTTCTGGAGAAATAAAAGAACTAAAATCTAACCAAGTCAAAATCAAAAAGGCTATTATTTAGGTGCAATCAAAAATGGAGGCTCTAAGTGCTAGGATAAATGAGGCATGAGAGAGAATTAGTGATACAAAACACCAAATGATGGAAAATAAAGAAGATGAGAAAAAGAGAGATAAACAACTACTGGATCACAAGGGCAGAATTCAAGCGGTAAGTGATACCATAAGACAAAACATAATTAGAATAATTGGGATCCCAGAAGAAGAAGAAAGAGAGAGGGGCAGAAGGTATATTGGAGCAAATTATAGCAGAGAACTTCCCTAATTTGGGGAAGGAAACAGGCATCAAAATCCAGGAAGCACAGAGAACTCCTCTCAAAATCAATAAAAATAGGTCAACACCCCGACATCTAATAGTAAAACTTACGAGTCTCAGAGACAAAGAGAAAATCCTGAAAGCAGCTCGGGAGAAGAGATATGTAACCTACAATGGTAGAAACATTAGATTGGCAACAGACTTATCCACAGAGACCTGGCAGGCCAGAAAGGACTGGCATGATATATTCAGAGCACTAAATGAGAAAAATATGCAGCCAGGAATACTATATCCAGCTAGGCTGTCATTGAAAATAGAAGGAGAGATAAAAAGCTTAGAGGACAAACAAAAACTAAAGGAATTTGCAAACATGAAACCAGCCCTACAAGAAATATTGAAAGGGGTCCTCTAAGCAAAGAGAGAGCCTAAAAGCAACATAGACCAGAAAGGAAACAGACAATATACAGTAACAGTCACCTTACAGGCAATACAATGGCACTAAATTCCTATCTTTCAATAGTTACCCTGAATGTAAAGGCTAAATGCCCCAATCAAAAGACACAGGCTATCAGATTGGATAAAAAAACAAGACCCATCGATATGCTGTCTGCAAGAGACTCATTTTAGACCCAAAGACACCCCCAGATTGAAAGTGAGGGGGTGGAAAACCATTTACCATGCTAATGGACACCAAAAGAAAGCTGGGGTGTCAATTCTTATATCAGACAAATTAGATTTTAAACCAAAGACTGTAATAAGAGATGAGGAAGGACACTATATCATACTTAAAGGGTCTATCCAACAAGAAGATCTAACAATTGTAAATATGACCAAGTGGGATTTATCCCTGGCCTGCAAGGTTGGTTCAACATCCGCAAATCAATCAATGTGATACAATACATTAATAAAAGAAAGAACAAGAACCATATGATCCTCTCAATAGATGCAGAAAAAGCATTTGACAAAGTACAGCATCCTTTCTTGATCAAAGCTCTTCAGAGTATAGGGATAGAGGGTACATACCTCAAGATCATAAAAGCCATCTATGAAAAACCCACAGCAAATTTCATTCTCAATGGGGAAAAACTGAGAGCTTTCCCCCTAAGGTCAGGAACACGGCAGGGATGTCCACCATCACCACTGCTATTCAACATAGTATTAGAAGTCCTAGCCACAGCAATCAGACAACAAAAAGAAATCAAAGGCATCTGAATCAGCAAAGAAGAAGTCAAACTCTCACTCTTTGCAGATGATATGATACTTTACGTGGAAAACCCAAAAGACTCCACCCCAAAACTGCTAGAACTCATACAGGAATTCAGTAAAGTGGCAGGATATAAAATCAATGCACAAAAATCAGTGTCATTCCTATACACCAACAACAAGACAGAAGAAAGAGAAATTAAGGAGTCGATCCCATTTACAATTGCACCCAAAACCGTAAGATACCTAGGAATAAATCTAACCAAAGAGGCAAAGAATCTGTACTCAGAAAACTATAAAATACTCATGAAAGAAATTGAGGAAGACACAAAGAAATGGAAAAACGTTCCATGCTCAGGGATTGGAAGAACAAATATTGTGAAGATGTCAATGCTACCTAGAGCAATCTATACATTTAATGCAATCCCTATCAAAATACCAACCACTTTTTTCAAAGAAATGGAACAAATAATCCTAAAATTTGTATGGAACCAGAAAAGACCCCAAATAGCCAGAGGAATGTTGAAAAAGAAAAGCAAGGCTGGTGGCATCACAATTCCGGACGTCAAACTCTTATTACAAAGCAGTAATCATCAAGACAGTATGGTAACTGGCACAAAAACAGACATATACATCAATGGAACAGAATAGAGAGCCCAGAAATGGACCCTCAACTCTATGGTCAACTATTCTTCAACAAAGCAGGAAAGAATGTCCAATGGAAAAAAAGACAGTCTCTTCAACAAATGGTGTTGGGAAAATTGGACAGCCACATGCAGAAGAATGAAACTGGACCATTTCCTTACACCACACACAGAAATAGACTCAAAATTGTTGAAAGGCCTAAATGTGAGACAGGAGTCCATCAAAATCCTAAAGGAGAACACAGGCAGCAACCTCTTTGACCTCAGCTGCAGCAACTTCTTCCTAGAAACATCGGCAAAGGCAAGGGAAGCAAGGGCAAAAATGAACTATTGGGACTTCATCAAGATAAAAAGCTTTTGCACAGCAAAAGAAACAGTCAACAAAACCAAAAGACAACCTACAGAATGGGAGAAGATATTTGCAAATGACATATCAGATAAAGGGCTAGTATCCAAAATCTATAAAGAACTTATTAAACTCAACACCCAAAGAACAAATGATCCAGTCAAGAAATGGGCAGAAGACATGAACAGACATTTTTCCAAAGAAGACATCCAAATGGCCAACAGACACATAAGAAAGTGCTCAACATTGCTCGGCATCAGGGAAATGCAAATCAAAACCTCAATGAGATACCACCTCACACCAGTCAGAATGGCTAAAGTTAACACGTCAGGAAACGACAGGTGTTGGCGGGGATGCAGAGAAAGGGGAACCCTCCTACACTGTTGGTGGGAATGCAAACTGGTGCAGCCACTCTGGAAAACAGTATGGAGGTTCCTCAAAAATTTGAAAATAGAGCTACCCTACAACCCAGCAATTGCACTACTGGGTATTTAGCCCAAAGATACAAATGTAGGGATCCGAAGGGGTATGTGCACCCCGATGTTTATAGCAGCAATGTCCACAATAGCCAAACTGTGGAAAGAGCCAAGATGTCCATCGACAGATGAATGGATAAAGAAGATGTGGTATATATACACAACGGAATATTATGCAGCCATCAAAAGAAATGAAATCTTGCCATTTGCAACGATGTGGATGGAACTGGAGGGTATTATGCTGAGCGAAATAAGTCATTCAGAGAAAGTCATGTATCATATGACCTCACTGATATGAGGAATTCTTAATCTCAGGAAACAAATTTGAGGGTAGCTGGAGTGGTGGGGGGGGAGGGATGGGGTGGTTGGGTGATAGACATTGGGAAAGGTATGTGCTATGATGAGCATTGTGAACTGTGTAAGACTGTTGAATCACAGACCTGTACCTCTCAAACAAATAATACATTATATGTTTAAAAAACAAACAAACAAAAAAGAAGATAGCAGGAAGGGAAAAATGAAGTGGGGGAATTGGAGGGGGAGACGAACCATGAGAGACTATGGACTCTGAGAAACAAACTGAGGGTTCTAGAGGGGAGGGAGGTGGGGGGATGGGTTAGCCTGGTGATGGGTATTAAAGAGGGCATGTATTGAATGGAGCACTGGGTGTTATACACAAACAATGAATTATGGAACACTACATCAAAAACTAATGATGTAATGTATGGTGATTAACATAACATAATAAAAAAAATACAATCAAGACTATGAAAAATAGCAAACTGTATAAAATAGTACACAATTAGCATACCAGAAAGAGAAAGAATGGAACAGAAGAAATATTTGTAGTAGTGATAGCTGAAAACTTTTTACAAGTTAGACAGACTCCAAACCTTAGATCTATAAAGCCCAGAGAACACCAAGCTGGAAAAATGCCAATATACATACACACACTCTCAAAGACATTATATTCAAACTGGAGAAACAGAAGACAAAATCTTGAAAAATGCTAAAGAATAAAACAGCTAACCTGAAGAGGAACAAGGGTAAGGATTGCAGCAGACTGCTTATAAGATCAGAAACCATGCATGGAAGAGGAGAGTGGAGCTAAATATTTTGAGTGTTGAAAGAAAAAAACATCACCAGTCTAGAATTCTGTCTAGCAAAATCATCCTTCAGAATTGAAAGAGGAATAATTTCTCAGAAAAATAAGAACTGAGGGAATTCCTCTCCAACAGACCAACGGCGAAAGAGATGTTGAAAGAAGTTCTACATAAAAAAAAGTTCTATATAAAGAGAGATCTACATAAATAAAGAGGGCTGGAGAAAGAATAATAAAAATAAAACATTATTTTGCTTATACTTAATTGATTTAAAAGATAACTGTTTAAAGCAATAATAGTAACAATCTACTGGGCAAGTATAGCATATAGCATAGGGCTAAGTAAAATATATGATAGCAATTTACAAGACGAGAGAATGGAATTGGGAATACCTTAATACACATGAGTTAGTACGGTGTTATTTGAAAATAGATTTAGATCAGCTAAAACTGTATATTGTAAATTTGAAGGCAATTTTTTTTAAAACATTGGAATATAATTATTTTGATAAGAAGGGAGAGAGAATGAAATTGTATACCAAAGAAGTCAGAAAAAGAAGAGGAAAAAAACCAGAATAAATGCAATGTATAAAAAACAATTATAAACAGTAAGTATTAAATCAAAATATATAAATAATAATTTAAATGTAAATAGTCTAAATACACCAATGAAAAGACAAAGAATGTCAGGGTAAATAAAACACAAGACCCAACAATTTGCTATCTGCAAGATGAGCACTTTAAATATAAAGACACAGACTGGTTAGGGTAAAGGGATGAAGAAAGATATTCAATGCTGAAAAAAAAGCTAGAGTGACTATTAATTTGAGACAAAGCTGACCATTAAGAATGGTGAATTGTATCAGGGATAAGATGAGCAGGGCATTACATAATGATAAATCCTAAATATGTCAAAATATATAAGGAAAACATTTAACAATTTAAGAGAAATTGACAAACTGACCAGTACAGTTGGAGACATTAACATTCTTCTGTCAGTAATGATGTGGGAAACAAAGGCAAAAGAAAAATTAAATTTCCTTACTACTTTCAGCCCATTCACAAGTCATTGAAACAGGCAGAGTGACATTCCTCTAGGGACTCAGCTGCCTGGATGTTAATACTTTGCTAAGGGCAAAAGTCAATCTTAGCTAATCCCCAGGATCCTGTAAATCTACTTTAACATATAAAAATTCCTTTGGAAATTTCCTTTATCTCTACCCCCACAAGATACATGTTAGCAATCATCCCCCAAGCATATGACCCACAGATATACGTCTGAAGGGTCTCATGACCAAGGTTTTATTAGACAGTAATAAATGACCTTTTCTTAACAATCGCTAGCCCCTCAAGGTCCTGGAAACCTTGTTTCCAAAACTCCTTAGAGACTTATGCTATCCCTAACCCCCACGCAACTTGTAGGTATATAATTGGCCACTCCTCATGACCTCAGTGCAGCTCTTTCTGCCCACGGGTCCTGTCCCTGGGCTTTAATAAAACCACCTTTTTGCACCAGAGATTGTTGGGGTTGGTGTAGAGCAGGAAATCAGCCATAATACCTGGGCTTGCTAAAATGTAACATGTAGGCCTCTGGGGGCGAGGAGGGTTTCAGAGAAGGGCATGGGCCTTTGGAACGCCAAGGTCCGTGTGACCACTCTGCCGTAGGAATGCCTCAGGGAGTTGCCTTCCCCAAGCTCTCTTAGCCCAAAGAGCCACCCTGTGATCTAAGAGACGTATGCATTGTCCCTTAGGCTATGTTGAGCAGAACTCGTAGAACATACAGGTTAGAATATCATATCTTTCCTGTAAAGAGATCCTCCTAGTTCCAGTAAGACCCCCTGTCACACATCACATGCTTGAGAAACAGTGATAAGGATTTGTGGATATCCTGAAGGACCAATAAAAGCAGGAGCAAAAAAGAGCAAAGGGTCTTTGTCTCTGAGCATTGACCCCCTTGCCTTCTCCTCTCTTTCACAGCAAAGTTTGGAGTAATCTTTCATCCCTCAGTACAGGGATTGCTGGCCATTCCCGGCAAAGGCAAAAGATGTCTTGAGAATTCTTTCTTGGCTGTTGGCTCTGGAACCCAACATCTTTCCTACATCAAGGAACTAATAGATCAAGCAGAAAATCAGCAAGGATATAGATGACCCGAACAGCACTGTCAAACAATCTGACATGATTAATATATAGGGTAATAATACCAGGATCATATAATGAATTCTAAGTATCCCTCTGCTTTTATTTTCTGGAATAGATTATGAAGAATATATATCATTTCTTCCTTTAATGTTTGGTATAATTTACTAGTGGAAACCATTATGGCCTGGTGATGTCTTTTTTGGAAGGTTTTGATTATTGATTCAATATTTAAAATGAATATAGACTTATTAAAATTATCTATTTCTCTTTTTGTGAATTTTGGTAGTTTGTATATGTCAAGGAATTTGTTAATCTTACCTAAGTTATCAAATTTGCAGGCATACAAATATTCCTTTATTACCCTCTGAATTTCCATGAAATGGCCTCATTCATTTTTCCTTTTTTATATTAATGATTTGTGTCTTCTTTTTTCTAGATTAGCCTTGCTCAAGGTTTATTAATTTAATGATCTTTTCATGAAAACAGCTTTTGATTTTTAAATTTACTGTTTGCCTGCTTTCAATGTTGTTAATTAACATCTGCTCTTTTACTATTTCTTTTCTTCTGCTTTTTTAGGTTAAAATTGTCCTCTGAAACAAATAATACAGTCTATGTTAAAAAAAAAAAGAAGAAAATAGCAGGAAGGGAAGAATGAAGGGGGGAAATCAGAGGGGGAGACGAACCATGAGAGACTATGGACTCTGAGAAACAAACTGAGGGTTCTAGAGGGGAGGGGGGCGGAGGGGAGGGTTAGCCTGGTGATGGGTATTAAAGAGGGCACGTACTGCATGGAGCACTGGGTGTTATATGCAAACAATGAATCATGGAACACTACATCAAAAACTAATGATGTAATGTATGGTGATTAACATAACATAATAATAAAAAAAAAGGTTCTCTATTTTCCTAAGGTACAAGCTTAGGTTTTTGATTTTAGATATTTACATTTAGTGCTATAAATTTCCATCTAAGCACTGCTTTCACTATATTCCATGGATTTTGGTAAGTATTTTTTTTAAGTAGACTCCACACCCAGCATGAAGCCCAATGCAGGGTTTGAACTCAGGACTCTGAGATCAAGACCTGAGCTGAGATCAAGAGTTGGATGCTTAACAGACTGAGCCACCTGGTGTCCTTGATAAGTATTATTTTTCATTTCCATTTAGTTCAAATATTTCAATTTCTCTGGAGACTTCTTTGACATATTGGTTATTTAGAAGTGTATTTTTTAAAATTTTCAACATTTGGGGATTTTCCAGCTATCTGGAATGCAGTCTATTTGGTGAATGTTCCATGTAAGCTTGACAAAAATGTGTTTTATTCGGAGTCAAGTTTTTTATAATGTCAATTAAATTCAGTTCAGCTATGTAAAGAAGTCAATTTTTATCTAATTGATATTCAAACAGACCACATTCTGGACTTTAACAAATTTAAAAGAATAGAAATCATACCAAGTATGTTCTCAGATCACAATAAGATTAAACTAAAAGTCAGTAATAGAAAGACAGTTGGAATATCTTGTAAATATTTAAACTATATATTGCCTATTTTCTATTTTCGCTATTTTACTCTTTCATTTTTTTCTGTCCAAACTCCCTAATTCTAGTTTGAAGCTATCTATTAAAAAAGTAGATGAGGCTCTTTTTACATTTCAGTTCATGGCTCTACTCCTAAATAGTGCTTGAAAATTTCCTGAAGTGTAATTTTGAAGTATCCTGTTTATTTATTTTTAAAGATTTTATTTGAGAGAGAGCACATGTGCGCACTGGTGGGGGGAAGGGGCAGAAAGAGAGGGAGAAGCAGACTCCCAGCTGAGCAGGGAGCCTAGTGTGGGCTCAATTTCAGGAACCCTGTTAGGAGTTAGTTGGACAGTTAGGTAGTCAGGGCCAGGGACCAAACAAGAAACTATGGAGTCAGGACAGCTAAAAATAAAATAGAACTGACATCCTGTTTTACAGCTTAGACAGGACCACACTGACATTTGGCTTTGAAGCCTTTGCAGAAATGACTTCTGCAAAATGTCCTAAAATAAGACAATTCACTACAAAAGCATTTGTCAATATCGTGGGCAAGGGTCAGTTAAGACCTAAGCCCCCAGATGTCAGAAATAAAAAAAAAAAAAAAACCATCAGCACGAGGACATTAACCTAATAGGTAGACAGATATGAGACCAAAGCCCTGATTGGCATGACTCAACACACCCTGATTGCTTAAGATAGCTCTGCAAAAGAGCTCATTAAAACCCCTAAACTTAGAAACTAGGGAGGCAACCCACTCAGGTCCCCTTCCCTCTCTGGGAGCTTTGTACTCTTGCTCAATAAACTTTGCTTTGCTGCCCAGCACTCTTCATCTGGTCTACCTCTTCATTCTCTGAAGCAGCATGACCAAGAATCTCAGGCACTAAAGAGACACAAAATCCTGTTAACACCCTGAGATCATCACTTGAGCCAAAGGCAGCCATTTAACCAACTGAGCCACCCAGGCGCCCCTGAAGTCTCCTGTGTATTTATTTTTATTTTGTTACAATTTTTATTCTATTTTCATGTCTACCATTAAAAGACTTTTAAAAGAGAACTTATGCAGTTTACTTCCTACTTTTCTTCACTTCTCAAGATAATTTTAAAAGTTTTAAAGAGTTATTAAATCAATCTTCTTTTTCCTCTCCTGCTGATATTAACCATGTTTCTTAAATGAAATGTTATAAAAAATTACACAAAGTAGTTGTTGGAGATCTGGCTGTTAAGGAGAATAAATACTAGCAAAATTTAGAGTTCTCTTGCATATTTCTGTCACTCTACCTCTGAAAGAATCCTTAATTAAAATCTCTAACTCTGCTTTAAACCAAATTAAGAATTCAGCTTCTGTAGATCTGCTTTCTGATCTAACAGTTTTGCAATGCAATTATTCTTTCCTGAAAAAATGGTAACATATTTCCAAAGTTGGGGGAAGGAACTAATGGAAGAAAAGGATAATAAGTAGGTTGTGCAGATAATGTTGAGCACACACAGAAAGAGTTTCCAGGGAAGGTTTAACAATTTTGAGAGAGAACATCTTTGAGTTAGAATCTGTTTTGAAGTCTCATCATGGAAGTTAAAACCAGCTGACTTTTGAATGTTTGTTGCTTTGTTTTCCATTGTTTTAAAACTCTTACTACATATGTTAATTTTTAAATTTTATCATGTCACAGTTGTCCTAAAATGTTCATTGTTATACAAAGTAAAGATTTTTGTTTACAAAGAGACATTTACATAATGTATAGATTTAAAGAAAGTGGGAGTACTTCCAGGATGAGGTTGAAGATCTGACATGGACAAACTTGTGTTAAACAAGAAAGAGAGGCCATCATTCATTGGCACTGTAATAAAGTAACCATGTTTCACAAATTAACAAGACAAAGAGTGCCCTCAGGTGGTTTTGTAGGGGACCCAATGCAAAGTTGATAAACACAAATTGATCAACAGTTTAATGGACCTCTAGCAGTTAATCTACAAAGCTGGTTTGTATCGATCAGATTCTAAAACTATGAGCTCAATCTCTCTGTTGCCCATGTAACACACCATTATGCAGTCAACAGAAAGAAGACATCCCAAGACAAAAAAAAAACACATAAAACAAAGTTTTCACCCAATACACTCATCTCATCTAAATGATGCTACAGTTAACAAGGATAATTTATTTCCATACAATAGTCAATTGGGAGTTTGATCCACATATTTCATTTGGCTCACACACCAAATCACAATTTAGTGCTTTGTCTCATGTTATTCTTTGCATTATACTTGTTTTAGAAGAGCAGTTATTCAGTTTTGTCTTGTAAATCACTATTAGTAATGTTATACTATGGCAATATGATATAAAACTGAGCAATGTCCTCTTTTAATCTTGACATTATTCAAATAACTATATTGGTAGAGGGATTGACAAGTACAAGAGAACTTTCTGGATGGAGAAAATTTAATTTTATCTATATTTCTTTTGCCTTTATTCCCCACATCATTATATTTTCATAACATGGAGAAAAATAACATTATAAAATAACTGTTCTATTTTAAATAAAAGGGAAAAGCAAAGACCTATCTGTAATGAAATTATGCAGCTGCTACTAAAAATACAACCTTTACATTTGTGTCTTATTCTTGATGAGAGAGAAACAAATTTGAAAGCTGGGTAATTCCTAAATATATTTAATAAGAGTCATTGCTTTTAAAAAATTATTCATATTAAAAATTTCATATATATTCCAAGTCAAATTACAGGTTCTATGTTAAAGAACATCTCCAAAAAATATTTTCAAATCAACTTACATATCAAAAAGATATGTACAGAAGACAAACTTTTGAAAAAACCCTATATGTACTTTTGATTTTTCTCAGACACAAATATCTGAGGATAACTTTATAGAACATGTATATTTTAGACATTTCTAAAGCTTCTGGTCTCTTTGATATATAAGTATTCAGAATGTACCTTCTTTCAAATCATTTGAAAAGAAAATTTCATATTTGCTCTTTTGAAGAAAGCTTTCACAGCTGGCTGCTTTGAGTATTTCCAGATACGGTTTTCCAAATAAAAATATAATATGTTCTATTAAGGACATTTTCTCCTGGAGTGCATCACCTTTCTTCCACAGTAAGTCATTTTAAATTCCCATTTAAATTCCCTCACGAGTTTCTACACAGATACAAATCAGTGCATGGTATGATGCAATCAAAATTAACGACTACAGTATCATCACCCATGTCTTTCCCAAATAATATTGCTTGCAAGTTCCAAGCATAAGAATTCTATAAACAAACAATGCTCCTACCCTTTTCTTTACTTATAAAATATGTAATATTTTGATTATATTTCAAATTACATTTGCATAGAAGAGGCTGTATACATAATTGTATGTTATTCAGTGACTTAAAAATAATTTTGTAGTGAGCATATAATGTGAAATAATATAACTCAACCAATGATTTTAAAGTAATAATTCAGGTCAATCTGTAGCAAATATTTTATTATATATAAAAAAGAAATAAAAGTTTATTTCTTTAGGAAATAATTTTTATCTCCTAAATATTATTTAGGAAGTATGTTAGTATTTCAGTTGCTAATACTGAAATGATTTTTTATTTATTACTCTATATGTATTACTCCTTCTATGAGGCTTAGTTTATATTTATGTTTTTGATATTTTTCGCTATTACTACAGAAAGCCTGGAAGACATGAATGATTTTCTTGATAAGAAACAATTCCATCCCTCTCTTTGAAGAAGATATATTAATCCATAATGAGACACTGGATACCACTTCTTGGGTAGAGACCTAGATATCTTACGGCTGCATGTTTTTTGGAAAGAAATGGGCACTAATGTTTATAGTTTGCTAGTGCCCTATGGAAGTGGGCACTAATGTTTATAGTTTGCAAAGGTGATATTTGAGTTGTATAAATAAATGTGATCTCTAATAAGCACTGCCATGCTTTGAAATTCTGCAACAGAGATATAGCCAATAAATCTTAGAGTTATTTCAATCTGTGCTATATCTGCATATTCTTGATTTAAGCTTTTAAAGATTGAGCACTTATATGGAGACTAAGGGAATAATTCATTCCCTTTTGAGTGCAAGATATGTTCACAGTGCCTACCAAAAATGATTGCAAAGAAGGAATTATTTCTAGATTTTTACCTTTAACGCCATGCCATTATGCCAAATAATCATCAGGCTAATAAAGAGTTTGTTATAAATTTACCCATGCTTTGGAACCATGAGCTTCCAGATAGTAAAGCCTTTGTTACTATTGGTCTATTCACTTTCCTCTGAAAATTTCATATGTATTCCTTTCTCTATGACTTGACTTACATACCATTTACACTTGTATTGTTCCAATTTTAGTATATGTGCTGCCGAAGCGAGCACCCATTTACACTTGTATTGAATAATTTATCTTCCCCATCATCTGAAACAAAGCTTAATGTTACCCAGAATCAGAAACCTTATTGAGAAAATAAGAGAATTTAAAAGAAACAGACTGATTTTGCCTGATGCCTACTTCTACGAATGCGTAAATTGGGATTCATTAGGGTTTGGATTATCTCCCAAGTGACTAACATGAGGAGATAGATGACAATGACCAGACCAATGCCATTTTCAATGGTTCATCACCCATCCCTCCTATATCTTTACTATAATTAAAGATATTCTTAAAAGCACTATGTATTTAATTTAATAATAAGGACCTGAACACACCTTTCTTTACTTAATAGTCTTTAAAAGGGATATGTATACTTCCTTCTCTCTCCTCAGACCCCTAACATCAAAGCCTACAACACATTCTTTCATCTGATGATGTCTCTTATATTTCACTGGAAAAACAGGTGCAATCAAATAAGTGCTACCTCATTGTCCTAACATATTCCAGAATTCATTCCTATATTCTTTGCTTCCCTTTTTGTTACAGTGGAAGACATTCTGCTTATATCAAGGCCAACCCATCACTTTTGACCTTGATCCCATCCACTAACCTACCACATGTTTTCATGCAGCCATTATCCACCATGTTTTTTCTGCATTTTCATTTTTCTGTTCTTAATAGCTCATTCTTATTAGCATACATATGTGCTTTAAGAAAGAAGAAAAAGCAATCAACACATAAGTAAACCTAACATCTTGATATTTTTCCTTAATCTGGGATTCCAGCTTGTTGCAGATGGACTTTGCAGGACTCTTACACTGGGGACAAGGTAAGTTCAGTACTTTGTACTACCAACTGTCTGTGGCTGGCCTTTGGACTAAAATTGTGTTCGTTAGTGGGCCCTACTCTGGCTCTCATTTGGTCAGTGTGCTAAGTGTGATGCCACCTCTTGTCAAAGCACCTACAAGCAGCAGAGGTGGGATCAGGAATCCTTTACCTTGTATGTCTTCAGGTGCTAGCATGTAGGACATTAACCCAACCCTTTGTCCACGCTCTGTGACACATATCAAGTATTTCTCCATGAGTGTCTGCACCCTATTTCCTCTGAGAGTACAAGGCCACACTGCTCTACAATATCGATGGGCCTTTCTTCTTTCTTTTTCTTTTTTGTTGTAAAGCTTTTACTTATTTATTTGAGAGAGAGAGAGAGAGACAGGGTAGAGAGGCAGAGGGAAAGGGAGAAGCAGTCTCCTGAGCATGAGAGCACAAGCAGGGGTGGGGGGAGAGGGAGAAGGAGAAGTAGGCTCCTAGTGGAGCAGGGAGCCCAATGTGGGATCATGACCTGAGCTGAAGGCAGATGCTTAACCGACTGAGCCACCGAGGTGCCCCTTTAACAGGCCTTTCTAATTGATGTCCTCTCTTGCCTCAATCACTGTATTGATGATGTATTCTCCCAAGCAGATTTTAAACCATGCTGAAAGGAGAATGTATTTTCTTTGTCTTGTCTCCCATAAGCATCCACCCAATATGATGAAAGACAGGGATGTGGTCAACATTGTAAGAGATCACATTTTAGGGATGAAGTAGTTCTGGCTAGACT
This sequence comes from Phoca vitulina, assembly GCF_004348235.1. Classification (NCBI taxonomy): domain Eukaryota; kingdom Metazoa; phylum Chordata; class Mammalia; order Carnivora; family Phocidae; genus Phoca; species Phoca vitulina. Next base: position 45,923,433 of record NW_022589704.1, read on the forward strand.
TCAAGAGGAGATAAGGTTGGAAGATGTGTTGTTTTGCATTTACACTACACTACACATGTTGAATGATAAATTCAACATGACAAGAAAACTAATTAACATTCCTATTTTCCTGCATTCCCTAAGTAAGATGTGTTTTTGTAGTCATCAACTAAGCACAATACCAACCTATGAGAGAGTCTTTGAAAACCAGTATTCAAAAGCACACAATGGGTGATAAAGCTTCATGGGTAATGAGTAATAATTCTATCTACTAATTATCTTAAATTTTCATCAATAAGTCACTATAATTCAAAGGAGTCTATGAATTCTGTTATATATTTTTAAATGGCATTGTTTATATAAAGAGGAAGCCCACAACATAGTACTTTGCCTGAAACCTCATATATCCTAGAGGAACCCAGAAAGGGTGGCCATTATTACTAAATGAGGCAAAGAAAATTTGGAAGAAATAAAGTCTGGGTATTCAACAGGCCTTAAAACAAATGGTCCAAGTTGGGCCAAAATAGTAATAAAACACTGGAAAATGTTATGGGAAATTATTGTATGCAAAATAATAAAAAACATGAAAAAATAAAAATGGTAGTTTACCATACATGTTTGATTACATTTGAGGGGAATTTTATGGGACATTTTTGGAATTTGTTAGTAGCAATTAAGCCAATGAGGGGGATAAATGCTAACTCAAGGAAAAACACATTACACAAAAGAAATGCAATCAGAGTATTCAATGTGACATCTCCATTAGAAACCATTTAAGCAATAAATATTAGCTTTCCAAAACACATGTGATATATCTGAAGAAGATGGAAATGAGAATATTTAGGGAGTATAACAAGGGAGAGAACCCCCATCTTCTATAGTAAGAGGCCATGGAAAAGGCCTAATATCGAAAAACCACCAAAATGTCAGTGTAAAGGTATTACTTAGCAATCTGGAGGTAGAAGAGTTCAATGGTCAGTGCAGTTGTCTCTGGGGAGCAGAAATAAGGGGTTATAAGGGATAATAAAAGGGGCACTATTTTTATTACTAGTCACACAGATCAACTTTTTTTAAAACATGTATATTAACTAATGTGATAATATTGACATTTTAAAAGTATTCTAAAAATAGGCATTTGATTTTGACACAAATTCATTTTTCTGATCAGTGTAACCAGCTTTTTTTTTTTTAATTTGTATTTCTAATGGAGTTCTCTATAGCTAGACATGCAAAGTAAAAATGGATGTGTCATAAATAGATATAATTTCCTAAAGTAGTTCTTTTGCTTTTATTCCCTCCTTTAAATATAAATAAGAATATCTTTGAGATAAATTCATCAATTTTTCTCTTCCCTGTATTTGTATTTTTAACACACAATGTTAAGAGATATTGGTAAATTCCAAAAATTAATAAATAAATAAAAGTGGCTGATGACTGGCTATACAGAGAACTACATAAACCTCATTAGTCTATTTTTATTTTTTCTGACAAATATGAAAAATGCTACAATATATATTTTCGTTATCAGGTGCTGCCATACTATAAAAGTGACTGATGCTTTTCTCATGAAATGTCCTTCAAATCATAGGCAATATCTCTGGTCAAAACACTGATACTACTGTAATTATTATCATAACCAAATATGTCTTTGATGTCTTTAATTCTTCAGACTGAGCATCTGACTCTAAAGTATAACCTTGACTTTTGCACTTGCATTGTCTAGACACTTTCTAAACAACTTTTTGCATTTACCTTGAATCACTTTTCCAGATTTGCAGGTTTTATGTTCCTAGTCTGATCTCACAAATTAATCTCTTTCAATTTTCTCTGGCGTTTCATCTTCATGGAAAAACAATTTTTTGCAAACACAAGTATGGAACATAACAAGTTAGGTAAAGATGCCAAATCAGGAGTTGGCTAAATTCTCTCAACAGTTTAATGGTTTGCCCCATTCTCTACCATTATAGTGCATGCAGTTCAATCTCATGCTTCTGTAAGATTCAAATTCCTTCTTCCACTGATCCTGGGGATGATTGTGTTTAGTTGAAATTAGGAAGTTAAATAAATCAGTGCCAAGGGAGTCTCTTGTACTCTGCAGGGGAACCAGATGTGCCCTAATCCCCACACGGCAGGAAATAGAAAGAGGTTACAGGCACAGAAACATTGCTTCTGGTCTGCTAACTGCTGAAGTATTTAAACAGGGAGGCCATTAGACTGAGATAGTTCTAATGCCTTCGTAACCTATGTAAGCAAACCAAAACCTAAGCCAGAGTCAATGCATTCAAATCTGAGAAAATCAAACAAGAACAACCAATCACAAACAGCCAACTTTCCCAAATAAGCAACTGCTTTACCTATGGTTAATCAATTTCTTGCTTTGCTGCTTCATCTTCTATATAAATCCTCCTACACCGCCAACCCCCCCCCCCCCCCAAAACCAGCTCCTGCTACTATCAGTGGAATTCTCCTAACGACCTTTGGTTTGGCACTGCCTGATTCTAAGGGACATATGCTCAAATAAACTCCTGAAAATGTGGTGCCTTAGTTTACCTTTTAACATAACCTTTTCTAGGAATTTCCTCCCAAATATATATAGATGGACATATCAGTAGAAACATGCATCAGTAGAAATATGTGCCTATAGAGGTGGATGGTTATACAATCTACATGTAAGTAACACCTCTTCCAACAAATAGAAAAAATAGCAATATATACACATAAAGCTCTGAGTTTGCAGAAGTACAATGAGAGATCAATTATTTGTTTCCAAAACTGGGAAAAGAAATCTCTTTAAATAACACGTTCTCCCAAAGCTTTTAACTTAGGTGCTTAAGGGATTTTTTGTTTGTCTTTAATGTTTCTTGGCTACAGCAGGGTAAAGCCATAAGGCTCTGAGGAATAATATGGCCACATTTTAAGAAATACTTAAATGTGACTTCTCTACTAAAATTAACCATCTTAAAGTTATTTGATAGTGGAGGGGTGGTTTATGGTTAGTTTAAATCATTTCCCCACTAAAGGAAAATCCCATGGGCGTCTAGAATGTTTCTTTATTTTCTCTGATAGCTATTTTTATTGTTTGTCTAGACTTTTAAAATAGGCTTCTAGGTGTGACTAATAGGCCACATTGAAACACTTTGCATCACATTACACTTTCAGATGTTCTCATACACCTTGCCTTAAATTTGACTATACTCATTTTCACTTAGACAAGCTTTCCCAGGGTGGCTGTTCAATTCCAATTGAAGTTAATGGGTCTAATTCTGCTGTCTCTACTGAGACGAGATCACCTTCTGATTCAGTGTCAGTGCCTTTTAAAAAGAAGCTCTTTTAAGTGCTCTGCTGTAGTCAAGTCTGAAATTAAGAGAGTTTGCGAACAACGGATTTTCATTTCCAGTTATAGAAAATCTAAATTTTATCTGGTAATCAAGAGAAGGAAACAAATTAGAGAAAAGAGCAAAATCAAATATATTCTCACTTCATTTTACTTCATTTAAAAATGAGCAAGAAGGGGACACCTGGGTGGCTCAGTCGGTCAAGCCATGGACTCTTGGTTTCGGCTCAGGTCGTGATCTCATGGGTCATATCAGGCTCCTAGCTCAGCAGGGAGTCTGAAGAGTCTCTCCCTCTGCCCCTCCCCCCCATTCTCTCACCCGCTTGGGAGAGCACTCTCTGTCTCCCTCTAAAATAAATAAATATTTAATAAAAAGAGCAAGAGGGGGTGCCTCGGTGGCTCAGTCGTTAAGCATCTGCCTTCGGCTCAGGTCATGGTCCCAGGGTCCTGGGATCGAGCCCCGCATCGGGCTCCCTGCTCCTCGGGAAGCCTGCTTCTCCCTCTCCCACGCCCCCTGCTTGTGTCCCCTCTCTTGCTGTGTCTCTCTCTGTCAAATAAATAAATAAAATCTTAAAAAAAAAAAAAAAAGAGCAAGAAGGCCCAGGATGTTAAAGGGGTGCTCGTGAAATTAAAGTACATTAGAGGGGCACCTGGGTGGCTCAGTTGGTTAACGGTCTGCCTTTGGCTCAGGTCATGATCTCAGGGTCCTGGGATTAAGCACCACGTCGGGCTCCTTACTCAGTGGGCTGTCTGATTCTCCCTCCCTCTCTCTCTCTTTCTCTCTCTCGCTTTCTCTCTTGCTCTCTCTCAGGTAAATAAATAAAACTTAAAAAAAAAAATAAAGTACATTAGAAAAAATTTATTTTTTTCAAGTTTCTGAGATGTTCTAAATCCTTTTAATACCCATCACAATATTCTCAATAAATAATTATTTTATCCAAATATTAAAATAATATTTCAATATATATTAGATTATAGTAACTTTTATTCTTCTTGGTGATGTGGATACTTTTTTTCAAATGTTCTATTTATACATATAACAATATAATATATTAATATATAAATGAGAACTATTTATTGCCTATAATGCATTCATTTGAATTTCAACATCTGTCATTTGCTGAAAATATAATATGAATTTTTAAATTGCATTCATAGTATACAAACAAAATAAAATAATAAGCAACAAGCCCCTGGCACTCACCATAAATATATATAAGTGGATATAAGGCCAGCCAACTGCTCTTGTGACAAAATTTTCCAAACTATTGCATGGTATACTTTTCAAAATTGTCACACTTCATTATATGGTGAAAGTTTTGATGGGTTAAGCACAGGAAAACTATTTGATTACATCCTTAGGCAAGTAAAATTATTTTTGCTTGTGTTTATGGACAACAGAAAACTTGCCCAAGAAGTTGAAAGACTTGCAATTTAGAAGACTGTAATTTTCCTCTTTTCATTTTTTTCACAAGGTGGTTACATGTTAGATTTGACTTTATCTTGTATTATGGCTAAACTCTCTTAGTCATTGTTTGAAACAAGGTGCTGAGCACCTCTTACATGGATAGCTCATAAAATCCTCAAAACCACCCTCTGAGGTGGTACTATTAATTATCCTTATTTCACCCATGTAGAAACTGAGACTCAAAAAAGATAAGACCCTTGCTAAACAACCTGGGATTAGAAATCAACAAGGCCAGGCTGTAATCAGTCTTTCCATTTTATGGTCATTAAAGATTTAGTTCAACCAAATAACAAATTCAGTTATGGTGCCTGCAAGAGCCTGGCTCTGCCTTAAACACTCAGGGTGTATACAGAGCGGTCCCTTACATCAGATTACTTAGAATCTAAGGCAGATGCTCAATCCACAGCTGTGGTTGAGACAGTCATGCAATGTACGAAAATTACAAGACGTCTCCTGATTCTGCCTGGGTCTCAGAGTCTAGGCAAGGGATCTGTGAAAGAGTCACGACCATGCCTTGCTTGACAGAGGTGGCTGCTACTCAGCTCCACTGATTTGCTAAACTGCAAGAAGGCAATTCATCCTTTTTTATGTTAAAATGTCCAAAATAGAAAAAAATTGGCACTAATGGTCACAATTTTTGAGTCAACAAAAAAATTAAAAATTTAAAAACTTGTCAGGCAAATTAGAAAAAAAAAATTAATGGGCTAGGTTTGGTTTATAGGCTTCTTTGCAACCTATATGCAAGTATTTGCTCATTCCATTCCCTATGCTCTGAGAGTCTCCTTAGTCCTTTGAGCTCAGTGAATAGTATTACCATCTCCACTCCCACCTAAGATTAAAATCAATGACTGGAATTATTTTTCTGATCTTCTCTAGCCCATGGTTTGTCCAGGTCTGTTGATCTCACTTCAGTTTTTACTGAGTCTGTTGCGGTAGCATTCTCATCATCACCATATCTCAGTCCACTCTTGCCTAAGGGATTTTCCTAAAACATTGTGTGTGTGTGTGTGTGTGTGTGTGTGTGTGTTTTAATGTAACACCCCTTCTTAGAAACTTCTGATGTGTTCATATTACCTAACAGAAGTCCATTAATATGACCTTCCATGAGCTGACCCAGTCTACTTTTTAGCATTCTGATTCCTAATTTCCTATTTACCCTCTATTAATTTATCCTCTATTATTCAGGGTTCTCCAGAGAAACAGAACCAAGAATTGGTTTACATAATTATGGAGGCTGAAAGGTTCCAACTTATGCAGTCAGCAAGTTGGAGACCAAAAAGAGTTGATGGTATAGTTCCAGTCTAAGTCCAAAGGCCCAAGAACCAGGAAAGCCAAAGGCTGGAAAAGTTTGAAAAGAGCAAGTTGTGTGTGTGTGTGTGTGTGTGTGTGTGTGTTCGCGTGCATGCAATGGCTGAAAACCTGCTAAACATATGACTGCAGCAGGAAATGGGTTAGAACTAAAAGTAGGACAACAACAGAGAGAATAAAGGGAACAGAAAAAAAATCAAAGGATTTATCCTGAAAACAAGCATCAAGTGTGATTTTTGTCAAAATAAATTGAATAAAACTACATGTATTCTTCTATTCAAATACAGAATCAGAAGACTTCTCCCAAAAGAGAGGCTATGATACACTGGTTTCTAAGTTGAGGCTGGAAAGTTTTGCAAATGCATCTACTGCCACAAGTAAAGTTACTGGTAAAAAGTCAGTCATTCTCGTATATTTGTTTTAGAATTTAATTGAAAACTGGAATTGTAATGTTTTCAAATGATATCAAGTGACAGTTGTTTAAGAAGCATTCTCTTAATATGTTTAATTTATTAATGTCTTATTTAGATCCACATTAGAGACACATAAAGAGACATTGATTATAAACCATGCTTAAAGAAACACAGATTTAGTGTGATCAACGATGAAAAAAATTTTGTAAATTAAATAATTTTTAGTTAAATTATGCTTTTACTTTGGCATATATTATAGGAACCCTGATTATATGACTAGAATTCTCTGATTTATAGTCATGAAATCTATCTGAAAATATATTTGGGTATATTTTCAAATGTAAAATGTATACCCAGGATTACTCACTAGTTTGAGTCTTAAAATTAATGTTTATGATGATATTGAAAAGATACTCTTCTTTGATTAAATGAGTTTTCAGTATTTGCTATTCTGTTTTATAAAAATTAAATAATATAGTCTGTGGTAATGGAAAATTAATTGTAAAGGCAATTTACAATTTTGAGTATATAATTCACCATTTGGCACCAAATACAGTGGGTCCTCAGGTTGTGCTTTAAAAATGGCATATCATATAAAAAGCTTTTTTAAAAAATACTGATTTCTTGAATTGCAGGGACTATAATATCTTTCTAAAAATATCCTCTTGGTTGAAAAAAAGATCAGGTGCATAACATCTGAAACCTATGAGATTTGGGCAAAGAGAGGATCAACCGGTCTTTCTGGCTGTATTAATCAGATGTGGGGGCACTGGTGGAAGATGGAAAGGATGTGGTAGTTGAAGTCCTAGCAACTATGGTTGAGAGCTGAAAGGTCCGCAAGATGCTGAAAATATACTGCAAATGACAAAGCTGATTGCTGGCAGGGTTGAAAAAGCAATCGCATCTAACAGATAAACAGTGTTATAAGGCACAATTTGCCTAGACTATCTCAGTGTCTGGAGAGATACAGGAGATAAAAAATGGCAAGAAAGATAACTTTGGACTCGGTGTTGGTAACTGGAAGAAAGGATGCGGGATTGCTTAGCAAGAAGAAATGAAAGTGTACTGGGAGGATGGGAGACTAGAGAAGTGAAAGTTACAGAACAGGAACTGACTTATGCAGTATGAGGTAATGGACACTCCAAAGAACCAGAACCTAGAATTCTTCCAGTCATCATTTTTCCAATGGTACTGGAATTTCCAAAAAAATCTATCACCCATCCATCATTTGTCTACAATCATACTAGGGATATTACAGTGCTCATTAATAAATGTTAGAAATAAAAATACAGTTTTATCTATGAAATATGAAAGACTTTAAGTTTTTTTCCCTAAAAACATTCCCACATTAAACAAGCAAAGAAAATCCTTCAAGCAATAAGCAACTCCATAAAAACTACTAATGCATATCTTGCTAAACATGCTGTTAGACAACTGTCATTGACTTCTTAATGTATATTATCTAACTTTTGAGATATCATCTTAATTTTATTTGCAGCAACAAATACAAATTTTGTTACTCTATTTACTTTCATAGCAAAATGCTATATACTGTCTGCATCTAATCGCTCTCTCATTCACAGAAAGACACACACACAACCAAATGTAGACTCTTCCTATAGGAGATAGAGTAAGGTTCAAAGCTGAATTTTATCTATAATGTCAAATACTTGATATTTATACCTGGCTTAGGTATCATGCCAATTCTACAAAAATACTGCAAACCCCTAAAATTATATCCATAAATCTGGATGCATTATTTGCAGAGTACTTTTGAAACCTAGAAATGAGTATGAATGGGCCAGGAGTAATAAATGACACAAGCTGTTTGGGTAAGGACCAATGACAGTTTTATGGGATGATTATATTATCTGCAGTCTCTAAAATTATTTTTAGAATAGAAAAGGGATGTTTTCAATTATGCCTGGAAGTATTAAATAAGCATGCTTTCTAAAGAAAAAGAGAAAATTTCTCCTAAGTTAATATATCATCACAGGCCGTTCAGGGAACAAGTCTATGAGAATATGTTTTGAGCTGGCTTTCTTATCTGTTACTTAAAATTATATTGATAACATTAGCAAACAGAGGGTACAATCTGAGTTTCCTGAAGATGTCAGCACATTAGCTTTGCTGTGAAAGAAACTAATTTCAAAATTATCTTTAAAAGGGATGGTTATGATTAACAAATTGACCCTTGGTAGAAATATAATTTCCTGAGACACTTAATAAGAGAGCTTAAGAAAAAAAATGTTAAACACCTAAAATTGCTATGATTTCAAATTTTAATCAATAGAATATAAACTTAATGACACATCTCTCATAACTTCCCCAGAGTGTCTGACATATCATATTCAAATGTGTGTGAATTAAATAAAATAAAAATGAATTTCTAAGTCTGCTCTTTTGTTCAGACTTTTAGGACATCATAATTTGATATTGGACTAAACTTCTAAGTTAGGAACTGGCAAACCTTGTATGTAAAGGGCCAGATAATACATATTTTCAGCTTTGTGGGCCATACGGTCTCTTCTCAAATACTCAACTCTGTTGTTCTAGCACGAAAATCATACATAAACAAATGAGCATGGCTGTATTTCAGGAAAACTTAATTATAAAAACAGGCAGTGAGTCAGATTTGACCCATGGGTCCTAGTTTATCAACCCTATTTCAACTGGTCTTCCAGTTTCCAGTCTTCCTGCTTACATACTTCTGATCTTGTGGTTAAAACATACGACCTGAGGTACATTGGGGTACCACACTGAACTCACTGGGATGCCCCAGGATATTTTAAATTTTCAAGGGAAATATAACATTTGTTAGAGGCCATGTGAACTATTACCATTCTGTGGCTTGGACGTAACTCTTTAATAAACAGAACCATTAGGTATTTTTTGGTCTGGGAGGGCCTTTAAAAATTACTGAGATGTGTATGGACCTGGAACTGAGACAATTTGGGGCTCTCTGCTCTATTCTAGCCTACTTTTTCCTCAAGGATACATTTTCTTAAAATATCATTTCAATATGATTCTCTGCTGCTCTACATCCCTCAATAACTTCCCACTGATTACAGCAAAATGAAAAAAGCAAAAAACAACAAAAAAACTGTCCAATTCACAGATCTCTGTCTTAACATAGAACCATAATTCAAGGACTAGTTAAAAAATCAAGTAATCTGGAAGTCTTGAAATATGGGTCTTTTTAGACAGGAATCAGGAAAGATATCACAGAAGAAATGAAGATCAAAGGAAGAAATGAAAAAAGCATTGTTGAAGGCATAGTGAATAAATCAATATGATTTCCTAGAAAAACTGAGGAAATTCAACAGAGAGGTGAAGGAAGGAAGTAGAATACATGTAAGGAAAAGCACCAGGCAGGAAACAGTATATGCCCAGGAAAGCCCTGTTAGATCATTATACTAAAGTGTTGGTTCTTGACGGACAATGCTGGATTAGCAGGCTGGGCCAAACGATGAAGGACACTGTGTGCCATACAACAGGCTCAGGATACTATGATGTATGCAATGAAGATCAATTAAAGGTTTTGAGAAGGTCAAGTTTTACTTTTGGATTGATAATTAGAACAGCACTATGGAAGAAGAACTGAAAAGACTGGAGATGGAATCACAGGAAGAGGAATGGCAAAATAAAAATCATGAAGCTCTTAAAATTAATGAAGCCCTTACTCAACTCTCAGGCAAAATTCTAAACACTACATGTATTCACATCTACTCCTCCGAGGAAACCTGAAATAGGTACTACATTTTGTTTTTCTATTTTAGTCTAGGAAACTAAGGCACAGAGACATGAAGATTATAGAGTAAATAAGTAGTATAGTTGGAAATAGAACCCAGGTGTGTAGCACCAGAATTCATGCTCTTAAGAACTCTATTCATTTACTCTCAAAAATGTAAATGAAAGATGATCTAGTGCTCACTTATGATTGTAGCAATGGTATGAAGAGACTGGAAATCAAAAACATTCAACTGATAAGGATTTATTGATTAATCCCAAATATAAGAGGTTTCTGTGATGTTTCTCAGTTTTCAAGCTGTTTCTCAGTTTTCAAGCTGTGGTGAGTACATGGATAGTGAGTATAGAAGAGGACTAAGAGTTTGGTTTGAAAAACAATTTGTTCAAGATTAAACATGCTAAATTTGAGAAGCTGAAATATCCAGGCACAGAAATTCAGTAAGATGTTTTGTATATAGCTCAACACCTCTGTCAAAATCTATCTGAAGGTACAGATTTCAGAATTGTCAGAAATGGTAATATAAGCTATTTAATTGCTTATGATCATCCAGATAAAATGAATAAATTGAGTAAGAACCCAAGCATGCATTAGCATTTAAGGGGCAATTGAGGAAGAGCCAAATAGAAGACTACTGGACAGCTCTTCTAAGAATCTACTGGTTATACTACCTTTTCCTCACCTTCCACATCCATTTCTAGTAGGACTCAAAATGTCTGGCATATCCACAGCTCTTTATCAGTGGTTTCTTTCTGATAAAACACACTGCTATATTCCATCTAGTTTTTGCATTATACCCACAAGCCACTGAAGTTCCATATACTGCTAGTTTTTATTTCCATGTTACTGTGAGTTGCTTGAGAAACAGGAAGAAGAAATTTCTAGAGAAGCAGAGCAATATGTCTGAATTCAATACTTATATTATCAACAGATTGCCAAAGCTGTTCTCTGAATCATAAACTGAAAGTGGATGAACAGGGCACCACTTCTCCGTGCCTGACTCTGGACTGCTGGGAGTGTTTCTTATTTTCCTTATTATCTGGTCTCTCCTTAAAATAACTCCTCATTAGCTGAAGTAACCTGATACGTGTTTCTTACAAATTTAAACTGCCTAACCCACACAAACGTGATGGCCCACAATATATCTGTATTCTTTTTTGCATGTGCTTACCAAAATCATAATGTAAACCAGTTAGGCATGAACAGGAATCATTATAAGGACACTGGAATCTTCATGGAATCAAAACAGAACATTGGTAGGCCTCAGGAACAAGCAGAAACTGGTCTTGAAAAACCTTGTTTCACCAGTCTCTAGCTGTGAACATTTGATTCCCTCTTCTTTTGTATTCAGAAAACCAGCTTTTTTTCTGACTTTCTACATGAAATGGTAGTTCGTAAACATGGTTTTAAAAAGCCTTTGAGCATAAAACCTTCAGACTTTTAGAGATGGCTGTATCACTTAGTCATAAGTCCAAAAATTCCAGGGAAAAGAATCATTAGTTTATTTAGTCACTTACCCAAGTTTGGAGCAATCAGTGGCCTGGTTACTAAATGCTATGTAACATAATCATCTGGAAAACCACTAGAAAAAAATGTTTGCTGACATTCCCAAATAGGTCTATACATTAAATGTATATAAGTCATAGATTCATAACTTATATACATACATAAGTTATGTATACATACATATATATGTGTGTATATATATGTGTGTGTATATATATATATATATATATATACACACAAATACAAGTTATGCATCTATAACTTATGATTAGAGCCAATCTTCAACTGGTCTATAGTCTACTATATCAAACCTGCTTTCTTCCTATATATCTTATGCTGATTGGATACAAATTTTTGTCAAGGACCTTTACTAACACAACATAATTAAGGTTTTTGGAAAAATGTGAGGTTTATTTAAAAAAAATTTTTAAACATAAAATGAATAGGAATGCAGTATGGAAGTATAACAGAATTTGTCTGTTCAAAGGAAAAAAAGAGATTTATTAAAGCAGGAAAGTTATGCGCAATGAAGAAAGAAAAACCTTTGTAAACACATTAAAATAAAATTAAATAGCCTTTGAAACTGTTCTTTTAAATTTTTGATAGTTGTGAAAATTGCTTCACTGGTATATACTTTTTCCCCTTTGTAGTTCATGCTAGTTAAGAAATGTGAGAGAACTGCATTTCAAAGTACAAAGGCTCACTTTTCACTTACGTGCAGAACATGTCTATTTGTTTAATGATTTAATAATCACTAAATATTTGTTTTCTGTACTAAGTGTAATAAATTTTTCTAATTCAATAAAATGTGAAAGTAGCAAAATAAAATTTATAAAAATGTATCTTAACCAAAGTTATTCAGAGTAAAATTAAGTTCATTTGTTTCCTTTTTTTAGCCACAACTAGCTATATGTATTTTACTAATGCTGTTATATTTCAAATTATTTAATGATATGAAATGAGAATAGTTTTTAGAACTATTATTGCCCACCAATTTCAATTACATAGCATTTTCAATATACATAATATATTTTCATTCTAATTTCTTACATAAGAATTTCACTGAAATGTGTAATTAAACACTGCCTTACCTATATGCTATGTACATATACCTGTTGCCTAAGCATTTGGAGTAACAGGAAGTGACCATTATCACAGTAAAAATGACATGATGGTAGATGCAGTGATTATTTAGGTAGCATGACACACTTGTTAGGATAAGCTCTGCAGTCATAGTACCTGAATTTTAATAAAAGCATAACTCATTTTATTGCACCGTATTTTACTAATCACTAATTGAAGGTTTGCCCTACATTGAGCAAGTCTATTGGAATCATTTTTGAAAAGCATTTGCTCACTTTATGTTTCACAGTTTGGTATTCTCACAATATTTCAAACTTTTTCATTATTATTACATTTGTTGTAATGATCTGTGATCAGTGATTTTTGATGTCACTATAATAATTGTTTTAGGGTATCAGGAACTGCACCCATATTAGACTGTGAACTTCATCGATAAATGTTGTATTCTGACTGCTCCACTGACCAGCCATTCCCCCATCTCTCGCCCTCTCTTCAGGCCTCTCTATCCCCCAAGACACAACAATATTGAAATCAGGCCAATTGATAATCCTACAATGGCCTTTAAGGGTTCAAGTGAAAGGAATAGTTGTACATCTCTCCCTTTAAGTTAAAATCTAGAAATGATTAAGCCTAGTGAAGAAGGCATGTCGAAAGCCAAGATAGGTCAAAAGTTAGGCCCCTTGCATGAGTTAGCCAAATTGTGAATGCAAAGGAAAAGTTCTCAAAGGAAATTAAAAGTGCTACTCCAGTGAACACACAAATGATAAGAAAGTGAAAATTGCTTATAGGGACGAAAGTTGTAGTGGTCTGAAGAGAAGATCAAACTAGCCATAAGATTCCTTTGAGCCAAAGCCTAATCCAAAGCAAGGCCTTAACTCTATTCAGTTCTCTTAAAGGCTGAGAGAGATGAAGAAGCTGAATAAGAAGTTTGAAGCTAGCAGAGGTTGGTTCATGAGGTTTAAGGAAAGAAGCTATCTCCATAAGATAAAAGTGCAAGGTGAAGCAGCAAGCGCTGATTGTAGATGCTGCAGCAAGTTATCTAGACCTAGCTAAGATAATTAATGAAGGCGGTTACATTAAGCAACAGATTTTCTATGTAAATGAAATTAAATAGCTTTATATCGGCAGAAGATACCATCTAGGACTTTCATAAATAGGAAAAGTTGATGCCTGACTTCAACATTTCAAAGGACAGGGTGACTCTCGTTAGGGGCTAATGCAGCTGGTGACTTTAAGTTGAAGCCAATGCTCATTTACCATTCCAAATATCCTAGAACCCTTAAGAATTATACTAAATCTACTCTGTCTATGCTCTATAATAAGAACAACAAAGCCTGGATGAGGACACATCTGTTTACAACATAATTTACTGAATATTTTAAGCCCACTGTTGAACCTACTGCTCAATAAAAATGATTCCTTTCAAAATATTACTGCTCATTGACAATGTACCTGGTCGCCCAGGAGCTCTGATGGAGATGTACAACAAGATTAATGTTGTTTTCATGCCAACATTCATTCTTCAGCCCATGGATGAAGGAGTAATTTCAACTTTAAAGTCTTATTATTTAAGAAATATATTTTATAAGACTATAGCTGCCATAATGATTTCTTTGATGGATCTGGGCAAAGTAAATTGAAAACCTTCTGGGGGGCCTGGGTGGCTCAGCCTTTTAAGTGTCTGCCTTTGGCTCAAGTCATGATCCCAGAGTCCTGGGATCAAGCCCTACAGCAGGCTCCCTGCTCAGCGGGGAGTCTGCTTCTCCCTTCCCCACTCCCCCTACTTGTGTTCCCTCTCTCGCTGTCTCTCTCCCTCTCTCAAATAAATAAATAAAATCTTTAAAAATAAAAAAAAAAAAAAAACTTAAAAAAAAGAAAAAGAAAACCTTCTGGAAAGAATTTGTCATTCTAGATGTCATTAAGAATATGTGTGATTCATAGGAAGAAGTCAAAATATCAACATTAATATGGGTTTAGAAGAGTTGATTCCAGCCCTCATGGATGACTTTGAGGGCTTCACACTTCAGTGGAGGAAGTAACTGCAGATGTGGTGGAAATAGGTAGAGAACTAGAATTAGAAGTGGAGCCTAAAGATGGGACTGAATTGCTGCAATCTGATGATAAAATTTTTAGCAGATGAGTTGTTTCTTATGGATGAGCAAAGAAAGTGGTTTTTTGAGATGGAATCTACTGCGGGTGAAGACTGTTGAAATGATCTGTTGAAATGACTGTTGAAAGGGTTTAGAATATTATATAAACATAGTTATTAAAGCAGTGGCAGGGTTCAAGAGGACTGACTCCAACTTTGAAAAAAGTTCTACTGTGGCCATGATGCTATCAAACAGCATCATATCCTACAGAAAAACTATATATGAAAGGAAGAGTCAGTGCATATAGCAAACTTCACTGTTTTCTTATTTTAATAGCCACAGCCACCCCCAAACTCCAGCAACCACCACCCTGATCAGTCAGCAGCCTTCAACACTTAAGCAAGACCCTCCACCAGCAAAAAGCACAGATGATGTTTAATATTTTTTAGCAATAAAATATTTTTAAATTAAGGTATTTACATTGTTTTTTAGACATAATGCTATTGTACAATTAATACACTACAGTATAGTATAAACATAACTTTTTTTTAAAAAGATCTTATTTATTTATTTATTTAGAGAAAGAGCAAGCATGAGTGGGGGGCGGGGAGGAGCAGAGGGAATCTCAGGCAGACTCTGCACTAAGCATGGAGCCCGACACAGGGCTCGATCTCACAGCCCTGAGATCATCACCTGAGCCAAAATCAAGAGTCAGATGCCTAACCAACTGAGCCATCCAGGCGCCCCTAAACATAACTTTTATATGATCTGGGAAACAAACAAACTCATTTGACTCACTTTATTGCAATATTCCCTTTACTGCAGTGGTCTGAAACTGAACCTGTACTATCTCCAAGATATGCCTTTATGGAGTTTACTACTTTACTAGGTAGATAACCTTGGGCAAGTTAAATAGCAGTTTGCACCACAGTACTTACTGTAAAAGTTAGCTAATAATAGTACTTTTCCCAGTAGATTTCTCTGAGATTTTTATAAGATAATGCATGCAAAATATTCAAAAGTCCCTGGCACATCATGAATAATCAATGAATGTTAGTTTTTATTAATTAAACATTTGAAGTTTTAAAATTCTAATTCCTAAAATGTACTAATTCATAGTTGACAAATGCTATTACATGTATTATAAAATTTTATCCTGAACAATAATCTTGGGTATAGGTATCAAAATCTCCACTTTACAAATGAGGGCAGGAGGGAGAAAGGAAAAGAAGGAGGGAAGGGAGGGTAGATTAAAATGTTGTTCTGTGCCAAGTATCAGGCTAAGCTCTCTCATATAAGGCAAGTACTATTATTACTATGATTTCACATGAGAGAAAACTGGATTAAAAGGAATAAGGAATTGGCAAATAGTAAATGGAGAAAAAGGAATAAAGACTCCATAGTCTGCATTTTATTTTTTTTGTTTTTTTATTGTTGTTAATCACCATACATTACATCATTAGTTTTTGATGTAGTGTTCCATGATTCATTGTTTGCGTATAACACCCAGTGCTCCATTCAGTATGTGCCCTCCTTAATACCCAACAACCCAATAACCCATCCCCCCAGGCCCCTCCCCTCTAGAACCCTCAGTTTGTTTCTCAGAGTCCATAGTCTGCATTTTAAACATTTCCTTATTCATAAAAATCATCTGGGTTTTATATATTAATTCTTCCATTGGTTTTACAGAAAGATTAAAATGTATAGCTTTCATATCAATGAAAACACCAGCAAGATAGTTCATGATGTGAAAAGTAGTTTTTATTATGGTTTTAACAACATATTATATGTAACAAATTTTCTAGGCAAACAAAATTTCTGAATTAATGAAGTCATATAAAAATAATTTCACATATATATTTTTTTGTTTTAGAAATAATTTTAGGCATCATATATTAAAGAACAAGATCCTATTATTATGTCTGACTTTCTTAAATTTTATAAAATCAAATCACTAAGGTTTTGCCTCTTGCCTCCTTCTAACATATAATAGATGTATACTGGTAATCAACCTCAGTTCCTTTCTAGAGGTAGAAGTGGTATAAATAATGCATATGAGAAATATAATATTGCCCATGATATTTAGAAACATTGTTGAAGATGAGGTAGCTGATCCACAGGGATGAATCAGTCTTTCTTTTGGTAATTTCTGGGGTGTTTTTTATATAAAAAGAATTAGTCATTGTTCATTCAAATAATTCTCATCACAAGGAAAAATTTTTTCTTTTTATTGTATCTATATGAGACGAAAGATACTAACTAAACCTATTGTGGTAATCATTTCACATTATATGTAAATCAAGCCATCACGCTATACACTTTAAACTTATACAGTGATGTATGTCAATTATTTCTCAATAAAACTGAAAGAAAGGATCAGTAAGTGAGAAAAGGTATACCCTCTTAAACGCCTACTATGGTAATTATCAATTATTTTTTGTGTATTTGCTATGCATACTTAAGTTTTCTGAAATACAGATTCAAGAAATACACAGACAAAAACACATATAAATCTTATAAAATAAGAAAGGATGCAAAGAATATGATATGATATTGATACGGTATATATAGTAAATGTGGCTATTGTGAGATGTCACCAAAATATTCTTCCATAAAATAGGATTAATATACCTTTTATTATCAGCAGTTGTGAGAATGTAAGAAGATAAAATGTATGAAAAGGTTTTATAAATTGTAAGGACCTTAATAATGGTTAGAGGAAAGTATACTAAAATTAAATCTTGAATTTTGAATAAATTATAAGTTATTTATGATTCTAAACATAACTATTTAAATATAAATATATACTATAAAATATATGGCTATAAATTATTACTATGTAGATATTATTTATTTAACAATATATTGTAAACCTTGGCATTTTAATCTGATAATCTAAACATCTGATAATCTACTAGAAACTAATTTGCATTGATGTTTGTTCTTTCCATTACTATAGTATCAGTAAAAGAAACTCATTTTGTGTTATAAACACATTTGGAATAAACATGAAGATATATTTGTTTCATTTCTCTTCTAATTTTGGGTAATTCTCTATTGAGAATGGAATTTTCAAATTAAACAATTATTAAGAAAGTTACAATGGGATTTAAAAATATATACAGTATACTTGAAAATGTTCCTGAACATTTCTAAATCAGTAAAGTCTTCATAGTTCATTATTGCCTCATACTAGTTTAGAGAAGCCTGTCAATATATCAGTATGAAATGTCAAAAACTGAAATGTATAGTTTTTGTAATAAGAATAATTTATTATACCATAGAGCATTTACATTTGTTTATAGTTCTTTTCTTTACATAATCTCTTGATATTTCTAACCATCGTATAAATATTATAGAGCAAATATTTCCTCTACTTCAAAAGTGAAAGATGTGCACTCTAAATTACTTTGCCCAAGGTCATACAGTTATCCTGTATATGACCCAGGGCTAGAATCTTGATCACCTAAGTCTCTATAACTGAAAGCTAGAGGTTTCCTCAAGGGCTAAAGTAGCTGATTATAGTCATTAAACTTGCTATAATCTCTTTATAAGTGGTATCAAGCAGAAATTTCAAGCAGTATTTTAAGTATAAGCTTTTCTATTTCTATTTCCATGACAACAATGTAAACAAGATAGAGTACTGCAGGCTAAATAAAAGTACATTTATTATGATGCACCACTGGATAGCCATTTGACAATATTTGAATAATATTAACTAATCACTGAATGCATGTAATTTTTTTTTTTTTTTACTTCCATACAATATAAAGTGAAGTGATTTAACATAACAGTACTCATCTAGTCAACAACTACTGAGTGTATAGTATGTTCCAGGCACTGTTCTAGGTACTTAGGATTCAAGAATGAACAAAACAGACACACATTCCTGCTTTTTTGGAATTAACTTGTTAGCTAGGAATGACTGACTTTTTTTTAAAAGATTTCTTTCTTTATTTTGGTGTGGGGGAGAGAGAAAGAGAGAGTGCACATAGAGGGGGAGGGATACAGGGAGAGGGAGAGAGAATCTCCAGCAGACTCCATGCTGAGTGAGAAACCTAACACAGGGCTCAATCCCACAACCCTGAGATTATAACCTGAGCCAAAACCAAGAGTCGGTCACGCTTAACTGACTGTCACCCAGGCACCCCAGGAATGACTGACTTTAACTTTGCAAACATAATAAATAAAGTACATTGGGTGGTAGTAAGTTCTATTGAAAAAAGAAAGCAAGCTGGCAGTGCCAGAGGGGTGCTGGGTAACAATTTTATATAGCATGGCCAGGGTAGGCATCAATGAGAGGTGATATTTGACCAATGACTTCAATACAAGATAGTAAATCATACAGATTCCCAAAGAAGGGAGTTCCACTCAGGGGAAATTACTGCAGGAAGGGCACTTAGTAGTGTGCCTTTTGTCTTGGTACATCTGAAGAAAAAGGCCACCAAGTCTGGAGGGGTGGGCAAGAGAGGGAGCAAAAGGAGATGGAGTGAGAGAGGAAACAAGAGATCAACTCATAAGGGCTTTGCAGGGCATCAACATCTGCAGCGAATGAAATGGGGAGTCCTCAGAAGACTTTCAAGCAGAGCAAGTAACATCATGTGATACATATTTTTTTTTTTAAAGATTTTATTTATTTATTTGACAGAGAGACACAGCCAGAGAGGGAACACAAGCAGGGGGAGTGGGAGAGGGAGAAGCAGGCCTCCCACGGAGCAGGAAGCCCGATGCGGGGCTCGATCCCAGGACCCTAGGATCATGACCTGAGCCGAAGGCAGATGCTTAACAACTGAGCCACCCAGGCGCCCCATGGGATACATATTTTATCAAAATCACACTTTAGAGTGCTGTGTTGATAATACAAAGTAAGGGGGCAAATTGGGAAGCAGCAAGACCAGTGGAGAAGCTAATAAACTAATTCAAAGAAGAGATGATGGGTAGCTTGAACAAAGGGGAGATGGTGAAAAGGGGTCTGATGATAGGTATATTTTGAAGGGAAAGCAAATATGATTTCATGACAGACTGAATATGGTAGGACAAAGAAAAAATGGACTCAAGAATGACACTTAGGTTTTTGTCTTAAGACATATATAGGATACGGGCGCCTGAGTGGTTTAGTGGGTTAAGCGGCTGCCTTCAGCTCAGGTCATGATCCCGGGGTCCTGGGATCAAGCCCTGCATTGGGCTCTCTGCTCAGCGGGGAGCCTGCTCTCTCTCTCCCTCTGTCTCCCAGCTTGTGCTCTCACTCTCTCTCTCTCAAATGAATAAAATCTAAAAAAAAAAAAAAAAAAAAAAGACACATATAGGATAAAGATGTCATCACTGAAACGGAGGCAGTCTGTGGTAGGGAAAAGCTTAGGAAAAAAGATATCAGAAGTGTTTGGTTTCAGGCATATTGTATTTCCTATACCCATCAGCTTTATCAAGAAGGCAACTGATACATGAGACTGGAGCTAGAGAAAATGGTCTAGACGAAAGATATAAAAGTAGAAATAGTTGACATACAAATGTTTATACAATATCAGGAGACAAAATGAAACCAGCAAAGGGGAGAGTGTAGGTAGCACAGAAAAGGGCCGAAGACTGAGGAGTGGATCACTCCAACCTTAGTTCTAGGGAAAGAGAAAGAATCAGTAAAACACAAGTGAAAAAAAAAAAAAGTGCCAGTGAAGTAGGAGTAAAAGCAATGAAATGTGGTTTTCAGGAGCCAAGTGAAGAAACTATAACAAGATAAAGCACACAGTAAATTAATGAGCTGAAAGAATCAACCATTTGTAATACAGGGTTCAAGAGTAGTTTCACTGGGGGTGGGGTAGGGAAACACTTTTTTGGGTGGTTGGAGAGAGAAGTGAGAGGAGAGTTATTAGACACTGACAATGTAGAGAATTCTTTTTTTAATTTTAAGTAATCTCTACCCCCAACATGGGGCTCAAACTCATGACTCCAAGATCAAGAGTCACGTGTTCTACTGAATGAGTCAGTCAAGTGCCCCAAGATTTCTTCTGAGGAGCCTTGCTGCAAAGATAAGCAACAAAATGCAACAGAAGTTTGTTTGTTTATTTTTTTAAAGATGGAATGAATTAATATCTTTTTTATATGTTACTGGGGATAATCCAGTAGAGAAGGGGAAATTTATGACATGAGAGAAGATAATTATAGGATTAAAATTCTTGAGTAGAAGAAAGGATAAGATGTAGTGACCAAGCAGAGGGTCTGGCTTTAGATAAGATCAATTTAATAGGATGTATTTTATAATTGTATATTTAAATATGCACCAGAAGTCTTAAATTTGGTCTCTGTGTATTCAAACATTTCTAATTAAATATAAATTAATAACTGTGTATAAAATATTTTGTTCATATTCCCTATAAAGATAGCAACAAGATCCATCTCAACAATGTAACATTCAGTTGAGTATAATTAAACTGTGTTCAGTGTTGAGACAAGATACAGGGATTAAAAATGATTCATTCAACAAATACTTACTGAACATCTGCTTATCCTTTAATTCTTTTCCTGAGTAGATGCTGCTCTTTGTCAAGGGCATGGCTTGAAATAAGGCTAATTAGAGGTCATTGGATTTCAACGTCTGTGTATAATTGCTTTAAGCTTTTGACTAGACTATGTCAATGAAATAAAAGATTCAATTTGTAACAAGAGTGAGAAGAATTTGCAAAAAGTTGTTTTTAAATTAAAAAACTTAAAAGCATGGACTAAAAATTACTGGTCTTTTTAAGGCACTCACTCTGGAGACAATCATGATATGATTTTCAATATCTGATTTCTCAATGAGTCAGAATTATTCTTCAAGGTATTTTTGCTTTTTGAAAAGAACTCAATAGTTTATCTTCATTTTATGCATGCTATGAATTGGTCAATTAAGTATGCAGGCATCTCTTCATGGCATAACAGTAAAAACTGTTATTTTTTAAAGGATTAAAGCAGATATACATAGAAAATAGATTAATTTTAAGCTACATCATCAAAAGATTATTTTCATAAAAATATAAATATTAACCAGAGTTAAAATTGAATATTAAATAAATACATATTACTTTAAAAGAGATGTATGCAAATGTTTTCCAAGAGTAGCATATTAAATTTTTTGTGTAGCTCTATTTCTTCTTTAGATTTTAAATTTCACATCTAAAAACATAAGTTATATCTGTCTACCCTTATCCAATTAGCTTGAATTTCCATTCCTTCATTAAAGAGTTTATTTCACATTTTTTGATGGCTTTATAATTTTTAAATATTATATTATGTTTTAAGATAACATTTAAATTGCCTTGATACTCTGTATTATTTGCTTCCTATTATAACTTTTATATTTATTCATGTACATTTATAAATATGTATACCAATTTCTAAATATTTCCCATACCACAAGAAAGTTATTATCGGGGGCGCCTGGGTGGCTCAGTCATTGGGCGTCTGCCTTCGGCTCAGGTCATGATCCCAGGGTCCTGGGATCGAGCCCCACATCAGGCTCCCTGCTCGGCGGGAAACCTGCTTCTCCCTCTCCCATTCCCCCTGCTTGTGTTCCCTCTCTCGCTGTCTCTCTCCCTGTCAAAGAGATAAATAAAATCTTTAAAAAAAAAAAAAGAAAGTTATTATCGCCAATTTATGGCTTTTAAGTGTCCTTCAGTCATTTTGAACTTGTTGCTATTCTTTTCTGACAATATCATATCTTTAATACTTTGTTCCCTTCAAATATTACATTATCTAGTTTATAAGTTGTGTATTATCATTTAATACTCTTAAAAACATTGGCACCTTCTCCAAACTCCAATTTTCCAGTGTTTCAAATTGCAAAACTGTCTAAATGAAAAGCCCCTCTTTATTACACCTGCTTCTACTTCCACACTTATTTAAATTGTTTTTATTATCTGCCTATCACAGAAGAATGCAATTACCATGAAAGAATCAGTTGCTGGCATATAGTTAACGCTCAGTAAGTATTGGTTAATTGAGTGAATGAATATTTGCACTTAAATATAAAGTGTTCTACATTAATGAGAACACAAGTTCAGCTGCTGCAACAAACAATCAGATATAACAGTGACCTGAGATATAATGAATACCAATATGTCAGGGATTCAATTTCCTTCTAACTTATTGCTTAACCACTTTATGGTGTTACTCAAATCCACCTGGCCCACAAGGGATCACAACCAAAGCTGTTTGAGCCAGTGAGAAGGGGAAAAAGACACTGAGGGTACATTCTTTCATTTCAAGGTCATGCATCCATTACTTCAATTAGCACTATGTTAGTCAGAATTAATCACATCTCTTCAACCTGCTGTGATAAAGTCTGGTATTCTAGTCCACATTATACGTGGTCCAGCATCCAGTTAAAATTTGAGGCTCCATTGCTAAACCAAAAAAGGCAGATTATAACAACTTGTCTTTTCACCTGCTTACAACCATTTATTCTTTTGCATCATTTTTAATTTTCAGCCTTTCATTTAAAAAAATGAATTAACCACACTTTTGAGACTCTTAAAAAAATAAAAGGAAGTATACACTTGAATACCCCATTTCAACACAACCCACTTTACCAAAGAAAATGTAAAAAGATAATAACTACACTGGAAGAAACCAAAAACTTTCCTTTTGTATTTTCCTTCTAATTTTGACTGAAATCAATCATGTTGCACTAACCCAGAGAAATATCTTAAATTAATCAACTACATCAAACACATACACACACACCATATATACATACATGTATACTATACACATCACATTGCTGTGACTTCTCTATTCCTAAAGGCATTTACAGTCTTCTCAAAACTCCAATAAATCTAATGTACCAATTTGTGAAGTTTTTGATAACCGTCTGCATTTACTGTTGTGTTATTATTTTTGTAGATTTGTTTCTAATAGAGTGTCTTAAACTTCTCACAGCTGCAAAATAGATGCCATACACCTATCCATACATTTTTAAGGGGCAATAAAGGAAAGCAGAAAACAGGCAACTGCTTATAAAAAATAGAAAGCCCTAAATATTGGGGTATGGGATATGAGAGGTCATTAGTGATTTCTGTATGATGCTTTTGAAAGGATACAGATGAAGCAATGTAATAGTTTACATTATGATTATAAACCATGTAAGTTCATTAAAGAAATACATGAAAACAATAATGAAAACAGAAATGTGCAAAAGCTTCATGGATTTGAGGAGAGATGGCTCCTGATCCATAGAGTTTCTGCACTAAGTAACCAGAAACTATAAATCATTATCAGCATTTTTATTACTCTTAAAAATCAATCTTAAACAAATAAGAATTGGTATAGAGTGTCAGCCTGTGGTAAACACAGATATTACATGGTGTCATTTTGTTGACAGATACTTAAGAAGACCAAATATTTCATATAGTCCTCAGGGTTTTCTCTGACCTTTCATATGAAAGTTTGAAATAAACTACTTTTTCCCCTGGAACTTAGTTTACTATGAGGCACCCTTTAATGTTTTATAGCCACAAATCCTCTAGGAAGTTAATAAAATAGTTCTTAACTGTTCTTGGTTCAGCTTTATTGTAAGGATTAAACTCCCCTGTTCTTAATTGCAGAGTACAGACTGCTTTTGAAAGCTTTTTCACTTGCAATAAAATAAAGGAGTCTCTGAAGAATGATGATAGATTAGGCAGGAATCATTCACCTCTTGTCTTTTAAGAAAAATGCTTTTGTTTCTATGGAGACACATTTAATGATATGATGAAAGGTACATGAAAGAGAAGGAGAGAAGTGAAGCAATACAAGGCTTCCTTCAGAGGGGTTAATATGACACAAAGACTCATTTGGTTCCAGTGGAATCATCATTAGTGTAACTGCATAAACAGCATTCCCTCGACAGTCAGTTAAACATGAGCAATTTTGCCAACAGCATAAAACTGGCACTGAATATATACACTTGGTTTTTTCATCATTTAATGTTATAATTGAGATGTTTGTTCCTAAGTTTCAGTATTCACACTAACTCTACCAAGCTCTGATCTACTTGGTGAAAGGGTGATTGTTTATATTCACATTAAAAAAAAAGGAAGATAGAATCCAGTGACAAACTATGAAAATATTTACATCATCAACTGCTTTTTCTCCCCTACAAGAAGAAATACATTAAAAAACAAGCTTGAAATATACTCTATTCAGTGTTAAAATATAGAGATAACTTCATCATCATCAACATTAATTTTGTCATAATCAACATATGAGCAGCCCAATCAAAAATATCACTAAGAGTGCCAACTATGTTTTAGGCTTTTGTGCTCTCTCTTTTTTTTTAAATATATTAGCTCATTTGATCTTCACAGTAACTCTATAAGGTAGGTACTATTATCTTCTTTATATCTTACTCTAATTGTATAAATGTAATATGACTTCACCAATGTCAGAGCTAAATTTTGAAAAAAATACATCATATATAAAGTAAGTGAAGCTTTGCTAATGAACAATATATGGATCACCCATATTAGTTATCTGTTCTTTTCTTTTATCTTTAAGTAATCTCTACACCCAATGAGGGGCTTGAACTCACGACCCTAAGATCAAGAGTCAGATGCTCCACCAACTGAGCCAGCCAGGTGCCCCAAGTTTCTTGTTCTTTTCATGAATAAATCCACTTTACACAGTTGCTAGGGCACAAAACATTACATATATTGCTAGCAGAAGGTTCAGAAAAGGGGGGAAACATAAGTACATTTGGTTCAGATCTTAAGACATTCCAGGCATTGAGATGCCATTTAGTACATATGGTCTCATTTCAGTTCTCTCCAACTCTTGGAGACAGATTTTTCTCAGATGGAAAAGTGTATATGCACCAAGAATGAAATTCAGCACACTCAAAGACAAGCAGCTCATCAGTGCTGGAGCATGATTTGGAATCAGGAGTGAATACCCTTCCTATGCTCCCATAACATCTCTTCAGATACCCAGGTCTTTGTGTCTAGATTTCACATTATCTATTTCTCTCTTCCATGTGCTGTCAGGTCACAATTTCAAACCACTAATAAATGGTTTATGATTTTCTGTAATTCATTCCAATGTGGCTATTCTGTTCCCTATCACTGAAATATTATCAATTTTCACTCATATTTTCAGTTGTTTCAATGTTCTAAAAAAGCATTTTAAGACGAAGTATTTGTCAGAAAAAAAGTACTTAGTAGTACATATGTTATCTGATATTTGACAACCAATAACTAAAAATATCCATAGAGATTAAAAACAAACCATTTAGGGCTCTTGTAGATTGTTGCAAACTTAAATATATAATCAAAACAATGAAATCTTTTTCTTAGGAAAACAAATGTAAAGTTTCTTAATTTTCTGCTTCAGACATGATGCTAGTTAAAGCTGAAGAATAGAATGACTAATCACTTTCCAATAAAAGCTCAGAAAATCAAAGATATGTAGGCTCACATATACCTCTCAGCTGAAATGTGGCTGATTATACTGCAAAGTGAACTGCCAGCACATTTATCATAATTTATAAATATGTTGTAGAGGCGAGTTTTATAATGACTCACTAAAAATTGGGAAACCTCAAATCCCTACCCCATTCATCTTACTGTTTATGAAGCCCCTGCAGTAGGTAAGTTGAAGGGCAACATAGGGATTAGAAGCAGCTGCTTGTGGTCTTGTGTTCATAGCTGATATACAGAATCATGACTCTCTCCTCCTCCAAATTATGGAGATTTTGTAGTAACTGACACGTAACCTATGTGTGCATTATTTTCCCATTCTGCATATTCACTTCCTGCTTGGTTAGGTCCAAATAAAAAAGGCATTAAAATTTATGTATTTCTCATATACCTATTCACATTTGCTCTATTTGATCATCATATGTCTAGTATTATTCTATATAAATCTATCAAACTCATCTCTTTCATAAGAAATATGCTATTGGTATGTCATAATAAATCTTTGCTTGATAAACAGTATGTTTTTACTTTTTTAGTATATATTTCCCACAAGATACAGCAGTTTTGATCCTTGCAAATGTATGAGGAAAGTGGCATTTGGCCTGATCCTGGAAAAATGCCTAGATGTTTTCCAGAAAGATAAAGAAAGGAAGGACATTTTAGGATGAAGGAAAAAATTACATTGGTAAAGTCATGGAAGTATCAAGGTATGGTATAAACACAATGTGCTAGTACAAACACAATGTGCTTCAGGGAGGTATAAGGAATTGCCAGAAAATTAAGCTAATATTACAAACTGTGACAAGAGTTAAGAGTAATAACGAATCTTTAAAAAATTTAAATTTTCCCTAGCACCAAATGTGAAAAAGAACATTTTCCCTCTCCCTTTTCTTATAGCACTTCCTTGTAATTTAAACTTGTAATTATAAATCCTTCCTCTGTCTCTTTGAAAGGTATATAAATCTTTTAAAAGCTAAATAGGACTCTTGCTGGTTTTGCATCTCAGGCATCTTTCTTGGGGTCCTTGGGGCCATCTTTGTGAAATGTGAACATCAGGGAAGATCATGCCCTGTCTCCCTGTTTCTGTGTTTCCAGACATCTGGATATAAGTGGTAACTTCCTCCTTGTCTAACAGAGCTATGGATCCATGGTAAACAGTTACTACAGTAAGGATTGGAATGAAATATATTAATCAATTAAACATATGTAGATAAAGAATTAGATAGGAGTATGTGGGAGTACGTATAAACTTGGGATGTTGATAGGTATCAAGACCAGTTGAAGAAAAATATCAACAGAACCATTAATCCAAGAATATTTTTTCACACAGAGTAATTCTTGGAAGACTGACCTATTTATAATTTTTCTAAAGCTGACTACAAAGAGTACTGGGTGATAAGGTATCAGGGTGCCCACTGGAACATTAACTATAAACCATTACTATGAGAGACATGCAAACTAACAAAGGAAGTGTCCATGAGGATATAAACTCTCTGAAAAAGGAACTAAGAATCTCTAGGGAACTTTTTCCTTCTCTTCCATCTCTAGAAAAAATACTAGTAAACATTTCACCAGCATTTGAGTAACTATGAACTATGCTGCAGAAACACTTAGTATGTCTATAAACATAGGTGTGTGTATGTTTGTGTGTGTATATAAATACAAATATGTACATGTACATATATACACACAGTATATCATTCTAAATAAAACTTACTAGGTATAACATGTATATATAAATATATGTAAACATATATACACATATATATTATTCCAAATAATATGACTAGGCATACTATGAATGAATACATCTGTTAAAAATCAAAATTCTATTTCTGCAATTCAGCTCTCTAAATGTTTCCTCCTGGAGATAACACTGAGCAAAACCTATTGGTTGCTTAATTTTCTATTAGTCTCATCAATCTTTTTTTTTTTTTTTAAGATTTTATTTACTTATTTGACAGAGAGAAACACAGCGAGAGAGGAACACAAGGAGGGGGAGTGGGAGAGGGAGAGGAAGGCTTCCCACTGAGCAGGGAGCCCGATGCGGGGCTTGATCCCAGGACGCTGGGATCATGACCTGAGCGGAAGGCAGAGGCTTAACAACTGAGCCACCCAGGTGCCCCTCATCAGTCAATCTGAGATGTCACTAATTCATCTCCTTTGTTGCACCATGATGCCTAAGGGCATTCTGAAGTTTAATTTGTAACTATAAATGCTTGAAGAAATGTTTCATGAAATCAATATAACACAGTAATCCCTATTATGAATAAAGGAGATATGCTGCAGAATAGCATTTGTTTTCTTTCTAGAAATTCTCAATTATAAGGAGGAATACTAAATGTTCATTAATAGGTGAATGGATAAAGAAGATGTGGTATACATATACACAATGGAATATTACTCAGCCATAAAAGAAAATGAGATCTTGCCATATGCGATAATATGGATGGACCTAGAGGGTACTATACTAAGTGAAATATTAAGTCAGAGAAAGACAAATACCATATGATTTCACTTACATGTGGAATCTAAAATGCAAAGCAAACAAACAAATAAAACAGAAACAGACTGATAGATACATAAAACAAACTGATGGCTGCCAGAGGGGAGGAGGGTGAGGGGATGGACAAAAATAGATAAAGGGGATTAAGAGGTACAATTCCCCAAGACTGGAGAAACAGACAAATGAAAATAGCAAATCATGGCTTCCCAGAGCAGAGATTCACAAGTGGAAACTGCAACAGGAATCCATGCCAGACGAGAAAAACCTCAACTGTAATTGAGTAATTGCTGAAAGCTCAATGTGAAGAACTCAGAGTTAAAAATTCAAGGGTACCCAGTCAAAGGAGAGCCTTCACAATTTTGTAAGATTCATCTCCAGATTGCCCAGGTTCTCACAGTAAATATCAGAGAAAAATCCCCTTGTGCTTCCTGCAGAAACAGGGGAAAGGAATCATTTTGAAATACTCTAGAACACCTCATTCTTCTTCTTCTTCTTTTTTTTTAAACATCCAAAATTTATTTTCCAACAAGACAGAATCAGCAGGTAAAACTACAGGGGTTTCTCCAAAAAGCATACATTCACAAGGGGATTATTTGCTTAATTGTGAGAAAGGCTCCAGCATGTTCTCCATAACAATATCCACTTCACAGTGTCAACAGGTACTAGCATTGTGTTTAACTTGCAATTCCAGAAGGAAAGGCACAATGTGGCAAAAAAATTTTTTTGAAAGAACCATTCTTAACAAGGCCTGCCCTCAGAAGAAACTAGTTAACCAGAGCCTAACAGGCTGAAGTATTATTGGAGCCCAATCTAACCAAGGGAATGGAAATACTCAACTCCAATCAGCTCTCATCAGAGTAGATAACAATGAAATTGAAAACAGGAAATCAATAGAGAAAATAAATGAAACCAAAAACCGGTTCTGTGAAAAGATAAGCTTTTAACCAGGCTAATGAAGATGAAAAAGAAATAGAATACAAATTACTAATATCACAAATGAAAGTGATAGCTTTCATTTGAATGAAAATGAAAGCTTTCTCTCAACCATGTGTCAATCAATGCCCAGCCGAAGACAAGGTATGGAATAGTCTGCTGATCTCAAGTGACCCACTTTCTCTCTTGCAAAAAACATCCTTATACATCTTTCCTTATGCAACTTTGCCACTTTGGAATTTTAACTAACAATTTAAATGCTGAGTTGGGCTGTGTGCACAAGTGAAATTATATGCCAAATTGCTTTCTAAAGTGGTTAATTTATACTCCCAACAACAGTGTACGATAGTTACCGCTTGCCTGATTCTTCACTATCCCCTAGTGTATATCCTCTTCTCTCCCCTCCCTTTCTCACTCTCAGTATCTCTCTCTCTCCCCCCTCTTTTTCCCTGAAGCATCTTCATCTCTCTTCTCTAGTACTCTTCCCCACAAATTCTAGCTTCTTTAGCCTCCCCAAACTCCAATTTCTATCTCAATTCAGGAAGACTGCCTCTCTCTATCTCAGCTCCCAATCTTTCTCTTGAGGACTGGAAATTCCCTATAGCCAGTCAGCTGGGCAGTCATAGGGCTCACCTCATTTGTATACCAACTTCCTGAAAGACTTCCTTAACATATATGGTAGTACTGGGGGGCCTGGGTGGCTCAGTCAGTTAAGCGTCCGACTCGATTTCAGCTCAGGTCATGGTCTTAGGGTCCTGGGATCGAGCCCCACATCTGGCTCCATGCTCAGCACAGAGTCAGCTTGTCCCTTTCCCTCTGCTCCCCCACTCTCCCGTTTGAGTGAGCATATGTGCGCTCTCTCTCTCTCCAATAAATAACTAATCTTATTAAAAATGTATATGGTAGTATTGGCTCACTGGTAATGAATTCTCTCAGCTTTAGTATGTCTGGAATCACTGCCCTGTGCTACCTACTGTCCAATGTCTGAAAAGCTTCACTACCACCATCATCACCCTCCATGCCACACATTTGCCTAGTTTTCTGGTTGTTTAAGGTGGGAAGCTAAACCTAGTGTATGTTATTACATCATATCTTCAATGTGGAAGTTTCCCAATTTTATTTCTTCACTGCTGTTGGTTTTAGATTTTCTGATGTTTTTTTGCTTGTGGGAAATTAAACTCTAAAAATCAAGTTTGTTTTGAAAGAGACAAAAAATATTCTCCTATAAATCCATGTAACTAACTATTTGGTTTATCTCCTCAAAATTGAACATATTTTGATGTGTCAAAGGAAACAGAAAAACTAATAACTTATGTAAACTTTCCCTAAACACAGGAGAAAGGAAATACAAGAATAATTTCCTTCAATAAATGAAAAGAAAAAGCAATGGGGTATTTTATTCTAAATATTAAAAATGAATAGTTAATGCACTCTGTTCAATGATCTTTTTTTGCACCGATATGAATCAATGCAATTAATATAACCCTAAGAGACTCTTATTAATCTCAGGAAACAAACTGAGGGTTGCTGGAGTGGAGGGGGGTGGGAGGGATGGGGTGGCTTGGTGATGGACACTGGGGAGGGTATGTGCTATGGTGAGCGCTGTGAATTGTGTAAGAGAGATGAGTCACAGACCTGTACCCCTGAAACAAATAATACATTATGTGTTAATAAAATATATATGTATATATATAAAAGATTTATGTATATAACACAGTACATACTGTAGTGGTTCGAACACAGCTACAGATGCGTGACTGGATAAATAAGTATCCTCTCTAAGTCAGAATTAGTTAATAAAAATAGCTGTTTAGAGTAGTGCCTGGAAAATAACATGTATTTGATAATACTTTTTTTTATTTATAGTCAATAATTTGTAATTGTCATTTCTTCATTCTAGTATAAAGCATAATGATAAAACAGCATGCCTTGCTCTATGAACACTACAAACATTATATATATGTATTAATATGATATATAGTAAATATAATGTAATAATTCCCAATATCTTTACAGAACTCTAAAGTTTACAAGGTTCTTTCCAATGTAATCTTGCTAACATATGATCCCCAAAATATGCAATCCTCCAACATCCATGTGAAATAGATGTTATTAACATCAAATTA
Source organism: Phoca vitulina (assembly GCF_004348235.1). Taxonomy (NCBI): domain Eukaryota; kingdom Metazoa; phylum Chordata; class Mammalia; order Carnivora; family Phocidae; genus Phoca; species Phoca vitulina. Next base: position 45,955,350 of record NW_022589704.1, read on the forward strand.
TCAGGGCTCAGAAAGTTTATATGATAGATTTAGATATACATGAGGCAGAGCATGAACTAGAATGAGCATCTTCCAATATTATAACTTCTTTCCTTTGTAATATAGTTCAGTTGATGTCATACCCTGTATTTTTTTAAAAAGCAGTATTAACATTTATAAGATTTTATATATATGAGATATAAGATATTTATAAGATATACACATATAGGCATATATACATTTATTGCTGTAATAAAAGAATATCATCTTGTTATATTACTATTATGAGCTTATAGTTAAAAACAGAAATATGTATTTTAAAAAATGAATATTCCTTAGCTGTGAATATATGTACTAACACCCAGTAGAGTAAAAACATGCAAGTTCTGTAGGAAGAGTATATAACAAATTTATATTAATTCATGCTTACTAATTATCACTATGACATTTGAAAAAATAAAAATTTCTTAATTATTGATACAAAAGAAATATATTGGCGCACTTGTCTGTCTCAATAAATCCATTTATCCAAGAAATTTCTTGCTTCAAAATGAATGTACTATTCTGGTACAATCACTATACTTAATTTTAATAATTATTAATCATTAATTTTAATATAAGTATTCTTAGAGATAAATACAAGCCAACTGCATAGCTAATTCATAAAAAAATCACTCATACTTGAATATTTTCTTAACCTTTTCTACTTTCAAAGCTGTTATATCACATATATGATTTCAAGATAGTTTTTCCAATTAAAACAATACTATAATTGGGGTAAGAATACTAAATACATTATGCAAAAGGATCAAAGCAACAAAGATTAAATACAATTTAGTAGTATATTTTTTAGAAGGCTCTCAAAAAATAAACAAATCTTTAAAAAAAAAGAACACATTATCAAAGTGAGTAGATGTTACAGATGTAGTGGATAGGAAATACAGTGAAGATATATTGTATACAGAGATTTCTCATATATGTTGCCTTTGATTTTAATGAGATAAAATGTAAATTAACATATTTACATAGAAATTATTTTGAAATATGATAGGAAATTCTAACAAAATTGTGTGTGGTTTGTTTTGGTTTTTTTTTGGTTAGTGACATGCACTTCTGATTGGCTATTACCTATAAATACTGAATCTCGCTCCCATTATATTTAATATTTCTTTTGAATTACAGTGTACATATAATAAAATATACCTATCTTTTGTGTTCAGTAAGATGATTTCAGGCAAATGCATACAGTCCTCTAACCCACACCTCTTTCAAAACTGGCTATTTCCCATCTGCAGAAACTTCCCTCATGCTACTTTCCAATCTCTGACCCCATGCCATCCCTCACCAGAGGCAAACACTGGTCTAATTATAATCACCATAAACAATTTGACCTCTTTCAGAAATTCTTATACGTACAATCATACAGCATGTATTCTTTTAGGTCTGTTTTTTATTTCACTCAAAATAATGTTTTAGCCAATCATCCATGTTGTTATGTATATCAGAATTTTTAAAATTTTTATTGCTGAGTCATATTCAATTATATGAATATACCACAATTTGTTTATCTAGTCTACTCTTGATGGCCATTTGGGATGTTTCCAGTTTTTGCTTATTATAATTTAAACTACTATAAAAATTATTCGTAAGTCCTTTTGTGTATATATATTTTCATTTTTCTTGGTTAGGAGGGGAATTGCTGGATAACAGGGTAAATATATGTCAAACTTCATCAGAAACCAACAAACTTCTAAAAAAGTGGTTGCAACATTTACACTCCTACCAGCAACGTTGGAGACTTCCCCTTGCTCCATATTTTTGATAATATTTTTAAATGACTGCCTTTTAAATGTAGTCATTATGGTAGACATTTATGGGTATCTCAAAGTGGTTTATATTTTCATTTCACTGATGACTAATAATATTGAGCATTATTTCATGTATTTATTGGATATTTGTATATCTCTGTGACATATGTGTTGAATTTCTTGTTTATTTTTATTGGGTGTTATTTTTTTTGAGTTGTAACAATTCATTATATATTTTAGATACAAATTGTTTGATATATACATTTTGTTCTAATCTGTCTTCATTTTCTTAAGGCTCTCTTCTGAAGAGTAGTTTTAATTTGATGAAGTCCAACTTATCAATTTTTAATATGCTTGAGATTTTCCTTTCCTTTCTAAGATAATTTTGCCCACTCCAGGCCATGAAGATAGTCTCCTATATTTTTTTCCAAATTTTTTACATGTTCAGATTTAACATTTAGGTCTACGATGCATCTCAAAATATTTTTTTGTGTATCATGTGAAGTAGCTTTGGAGGTTTATTTTTTGCCTCATATGATATTTATTTATTCACTATTTCTCATTGAATTTTTCCCATCAAATTTTTCTGGTGCCTTTTTTACATATGAGTTGGCCATACGTGGATCATTCTATTTCTGGACTCTCCATTTTGCTCCATCATTATGTGTGTCTATCTTCACATCTATAATACACTGCTTGAATTACTGTACTTTCACAGTAAATCTTAAAATCAAATGGCATCAGTCCTCTAGCTTTGTTCTTTTTCAAGATGGCTTCAGCTATTCTAGGACCTTTGCATTTTCACATAAATTTGGAATCACCCTGGTCCATCTCTAAAGTAGATCTTGATGTACTTTTGATTGAGGTTGTATTGAATCTACTGATGAACTTAGAATGGACAAGTTTAACAATATTGAGTATTACACTTTAGGAACATAATATATCTCCCCACTTATTTAGGTCTTTTACAATTTCAGCATTGTTTTCTACTTTCAGTGTGGGAATTTTTACATATCATATGTTACATTTGTCCTTTTATCCTATTACAAATATTATTTTAAATTTTCAAATACTTATTGCGTATATATGGAAATACAACTGATATCATTGACTTTATATAGAGACTTTTTATTTTTATTTATTATTTATTTTTTAAAGATTTTATTTATTTATTTGACAGAGAGAGAGAGCAGAAGCAGGGGGAGCAGTAGGCAGAGGGAGAAGCAGACTTCCCACTGAGCAAGGAGACTGATGTGGGACTCAATCCCAGGACCCTGGGCCGAAGGCAGATGCTTAACCAAGGAGCCACCCAGGAGCCCGAGATTTTTATTTTTTGATAATTTTTATAATTAATATTTTTGAGTTTTGTAATAACAATTTACGTCTGACTTGATTATTTTTGATAATTTTTTATAATAACTTACTTTTGATTATTTCAGTTATTACTTTTACTTTTGTATTTATAGATTCTATAGATTTTCAATAATCATGTTATCTGAAAAGAGGAATAATAAAACTCTACTTTCTCCCTTCTATCCTTTATGCCTTTTATTTATTTTTCTTTCTTTATGTACTAAAACATATGTAAAGTGTAAATGGATATTGTAGGAGTGTACATCCTTTAACTGCTTCAGATAATGATCCTAGAAAGAGAGTAAGTATTTGCAATAGCCTTTCTCCCTTTGCATATTGTTTATTCCTTGTTTTCTGTTTTTTCTCTCCCAGCTAGCTCCTAAGGTCCACAGCCAGGCTTTCTCTAATTTCTTTTAAATTGTTTAAAACTACAGTGCATCTCATTATCTCATACATATCCAGGCTGACTCTTCAAATTAATGGTAATGAATTCATCTATTTATCCATCTATCTAGACATAAAGCTTACTTCAGCTTATTGACATTTTTAAATGCAATTCAAAAATTGTGTAACGATGGTACTACAATAATGCATACAACTGACCTTGAGTAAGGAACACACAATACACTGGATGGTTTGTAATAAAATCTGAGAATGCTAATGATGACTCCAAGGTTATCATCCCTGTTCTAGTTAATTCTTTGCAGAGACCTGCTTCAGAGACCTGTTCTAGTTATTCTTTGCAGAGACTTTGCAGAGATGACTTTGGCTCCCAACAAAAAACAATAAGTAAAATTATGAAGTATCCATGAAAATAATTGTTGAAAAAATTTTCTTTTGGGCACCTTGCTTGATCCATGAATTCTGTTGCGTATTTTTTTTTTTAACTCAGAGCATTTCAAAGACTTGGGTTACTGCTTGGGAATATGAAAGAAAAATTCCCTATACTTTTGTAAGTCAAGTAAGAAATAATGAAAAAAAAAAGCTACTTTAAGGAAAAGATGTACATGAAATTCTAATAGACATTATGTTTACGCCATTAACTTAGGCAAAAATGTCACATTACATTACATCCTTTAAGCAAATTAATTCTAACCCTAAGATTCCATTCCACCTCTGTCTCTATTTGGACTCCTGAACCACTTATGGCCATGACTATGAAGAAGTTCTTGGAGTTTGCCTCATATCAAAAGCCAAAGACATCCATCCAGTATTGTTTCATCTCTTCATTTACCTCTTGCCTCTGAAATGCCCATCAGCCCAGTCTTCATCAATTCATCTCTGAGGCCCAGGTGTCCAGTTGTTTCTGCATCCAATTTGGGCACAGGGATCTTTGCTGAAGCTGAGAACTCTGGGGACAGTTGATGAGCATCTCTGAGTACATCAGTCATCATCTTCCTTTCTCTAATTAATATTAGAGCAAAACTGTGATGCTTACCAAGTCCCAATTATGTACACAATTTACTTTTATCCAGATTCTTTCATGAGCAAGATGCAATTTATAAAGCTCTACGTGTAACTGAATACTTTTTAATGGAAGCAAAATTATATATTTAAATATTAAATTAGGGCGCCTGGGTGGCTCAGTTGGTTAAGCGACTGCCTTCGGCTCAGGTCATGATCCTGGAGTCCCTGGATTGAGTCCCGCATCAGGCTCCCTGCTCGGCAGGGAGCCTGCTTCTCCCTCTGACCCTCCCCCCTCTCATGTGCTCTGTCTCTCTCATTCTCTCTGTCTCAAATAAATAAATAAAATCTTAAAAAAAAAAAAAAAATAAATAAATAAATAAATAAATATTAAATTAAAGAAGCTGACAAAAGAGAGCACATATCTGAAAAATTAATAGAAACTAAGTTGTAAATACTTATATTTAATGTGAATATAGCACAAAATGAAAAATATGAAGATAAAATGTAATAAATTATAAAAACTACCTGTTACTAAAAATATACACCCATAAAAATGAGTATTTTTAAAATTTTTTTGAGGAAACTCCACACTGTCATCCAGAGTGGTTGCACCCCTTGCATTCCCACCAACAGTGCACAAGGTTCCTTTTATTCCACATCCTTGTCAACACTTGTTTCTTCTGTCTTTTATTTTAGCCATTCTGACAGGTGTGAGGTGATATCTCATTGTAGTTTTTGATTTGCATTTCCCTGATGATGAGTGATGTTGAGCAGTTTTTTATGTGTCTGTTGGCTATCTGTATGTCTTTTTTGGAAAAATGTCTGTTCATGTCTTCTGCCCATGTTTTAACTGCATTGTTTGTCTGTTGAGTGTTGAGTTGTATCAGTTCTTTATATATTTTGGATATTAACTCTTTACTGTATATGTCATTTGCAAATACCTTCTCCCATTCAATAGGTTACCTTTTAGTTTTGTTGTTTCCTTCACTGTACAGAAGCTTTTTGTTTTGATGTAGTCCCAACAGTTTATTTTTGCTTCTGATTCCTTTGCCTCAGAGGACAAATGTCAGATGTCAGAGAAATTACTGCCTATGCTCTCATTGAGGATTTTTATGGTTTTAGGTCTCACATTTTAGGTCTTTAATCCAATCTGAGTTTATTTTTGTGTATAGAGAAAGAAAGTGGTCCGGTTTCATTCTTTTGCATGTACCCATCCAGTCTTCCCAGTACCATTTGTTGAAGAGATTATCTTACTCCCATTATATATTCACTCTTCCTTTGTTGAAGATTAATTGACCATATAATTGTGCATTTATTTCTGGGTTTTCTATTCTATTCCATTGATCTATGTGTCTATTTTTATGCCAGTACCATACTGTTTTAATTACTACTGTTCTGTATATAACTTGAAATCTGGAATTGTGATTACCTCCAGTTTTGTTTTTCTTTTGCAAGACTGCTTTGGCTATTCAAGGTCTCTTGTAGTTCCACACAAATTTTAGGATTGTTTGTTCTAGTTCTGTGAAAAATGCTGTTGGCATTTTGATAGGGATTGCATTAAATGTGTAGATTGCTTTGGGTAGTATAGACACTTTAACAATATTTGTTCTTCCAAACCATGAGCATGGAATATCTTTCCATTTCTTTGCATAGTCTTAAATTTCTTTCATCAGTGTTTTATTGTTTTCAGAGTGCAGGTCTTTCACCTCTGGTTAAGTTTAATCCTAGATATTTTATTGTTTTTGGTACAACTGTAAATATGATTGTTTTCTTAATGTCGCTGTCTGCTGCTTCATTATTAGTGTATAGAAATGCAACAGATTTCGATACATTGATTTTATATCCTGTGACTTTACTGAATTCATTTGTCAGTTCTAGTAGTTTTTTGGTGGAGTCTTTATGGTTTTCTATATATAGTATCATGTCAACTGCAAATAGAGTTTTACTTCTTCCTTACCAATCTGAATGCCTTTTATTTCTTTATGTTGTTTAACTGCTGTGGTTAGTACTTCCAGTACTATGTTGAATAAAAGTGGTGAGAGTGAACATCCTTGTCATGTTCTGACCTTAGGGGAAAAACTCAATTTTTCACCATTAAGTATGATGTTGGCTGTAGGTTTTTCATGTAAGGCCTTTATTATGTTGAGGTACGTTCCCTCTAGATCTACTTTGTAGAGGGTGTTTATAATGAATGGATGTTGTACTTTGTCAAACGCTTTTTCTGCATCCACTGAAATGATCATATGGTTTCTATCCTTTCTCTTATTGATGTGAAGTATCATGTTGACTGTTTTGCAAATACTGAACCACCCCTACAACTCAGGAATAAATCTCACTTGACTGTGGTTATGACTTTTTAAATGTATTTTTGGATTCAGTTTGCTAATATTTTGTTGAGGATTTTTGCATGTATATTCATGAGAGATACTGACCTATAGTTCTCTTTTATTGTGGTGTCGTTATCCAATAATTGTACCACTGGGTATTTACCCAAAAAATACAAAAACACTGGGTGCCTGGGTGGCTCAGTCCGTTAAGTATCCAACTCTTGATTTTGGCTCAGGTCATGATCTCAGGGTCATGAGATCCAGCCCTGACCAATGTGTAACCTGCTTAAGAGTCTCTCTCTCCCTCTGTCCCTCCCCCCTGCCTGCACGTGCACTCTCCCTCAAAAAAAAAAAAAAGAAATACAAATGACTACCAGCAGTCTTTGTAATTGACAACAATTATTTCCTTGAAGAAAAATATATAGAGGACATCAAAAAATACAGAAAGGATGCAATTCAAAAACTAATACATAGGTGATATTTCACCCTGTATGCTAAACAAATTGTCATTTGACAGTCACATTTTCAGCCATAGCACTTCACTCCCACTCTCATCCCTCTACCATGGAGCCCTGGCCTCAGAGCCCTGGCTATTATCTCTAATATTCATGAAATGATCCATGTATGTGGTTTACCTGGCTTTCCATACCCTTCATCATCCATCCATACACCTTTAGCTTTCCCCTTCAAAAATATTTGACGATATGTCAGTTAGACATATTACTTGGGAATAATAAATTATGAGAGTTAACTGAAGTGTAAAATGCTGTACTCTAGGAGTCATGGTGGCTAGAACAAAAAGAGCTCTGTCCCAAGGCTCTGTTATTTAAAAGGTGCCAAAGTCAAAATAATTTTTAGAAAACTGTAAATATTTTGAGGTTCCTTCTGTTTTATTAAATAGTCCACCCATACTTTTCCAGTTATGATATCAGCAGAGCTGGATGAGATCAGAGCACAAGATCAGAAACCTTGGACTCACTTTGTTATCAAAGGTCACCTCATTTCCCTTTGGACCTCACCCATTCCTCATCCCACATCATGTACACATATACTTAGCTCCATGTATTTGAATATATGTATCTAGCCCCGTTTGCCTGAGGAGATAATTTGCTTCAGGAAAGAAATGTCAACAACCTACATTTTAGACCATAATACAGTATAAAAGATAAATCTCTGTGAATTAAGTTTATGTGCACATTATGATTCAGGTCAAAATGTATGTATGATAGAGATGTACAAGAATACTTGAAATATTAAATATTTTTGCAGGTAAGGCAGGAAAAGAGTGCAAATAATTTTGTTTGCTTTATTAGACCAAGAGCAGCAAACTTCTTTCTCACAAACTAAATGCAGATTTGTCAACACAGCAGTGTTTATGAAAAAAAAATGGAATAAACTGACAATGATTGAAAAGTCTGAAATTTACATAAAATGTACATTTCCAGCTTTTCTTAATAAATTAGACCCAACAATAGGAGACCACATTGCTGCTTTGTAGTGAATGGAAAATGTTTTTTCTAGTTCTCCACAATTATCAGCCTCTTTTAGTCACACAAAAGATGACTATATTTCCCTATGGGCCTAGTATAGTCCTTTTATTTTTTTTTAATATTTTTTTAATTTTTTCTTGTTATGTTAATCACCATACATTATATCATTAGTTTTTGATGTAGTGTTCCATGATTCATTGTTTGTGCATAACTCCCAGTGCTCCATGCATAGCGTGCCCTCTTTAATACCCATCACCAGGCTAACCCATCCTCCCACCACCCTCCCCTCTAGAACCCTCAGTTTGTTTTTCAGAGTCCATAGCCTCTCATGGTTCGTCTCTCCCTCCAATTTACCCCCCTTCAATCTTCCCCTCCTACTATCTTCTTCTTTTTTTTTTTCTTAACATAAAATGTACATTTCCAGCTTTTTTTTTCCTTAACATAAAATGTACATTTTCTTTAAATATTGCATTATTTGATTCAGAGGTACAGATGTGTGATTCAACAATCTTACACAATTCACAGCACTCACCATAGCACATACTCTGCCCAATGTGTATCACCCAGCCACCCATCCCTCCCACCCCCCCACTCCAGCAACCCTCAGTTTGTTTCCTGAGATTAAGAATTCCTCATATCATTTGTATGGAACCAGAAAAGACCCCAAATAGTCAGAGGAATGTTGAAAAAGAAAAGCAAAGCTGGCAGCATCGCAATTCCGGACTTCAAGCTCTATTACAAAGCTGTCATCATCAAGACAGCATGGTACTGGCACAAAAACAGACACATAGATCAATGGAACAGAATAGAGAGCCCAGAAATGGACCCTCAACTCTAAGGTCAACTAATCTTTGACAAAGCAGGAAAGAATGTCCAATGGAAAAAAGACAGTCTCTTCAACAAATGGTGTTGGGAATATTGGACAGCCACATGCAGAAGAATGAAACTGGACCATTTCCTTACACCACACACAAAAATAGACTCAAAATGGTTGAAAGACCTCAATGTGAGACAAGAGTCCATCAAAATCCTAAAGGAGAACACAGCCGCGGCAACTTCTTCCTAGAAATAGCGGCAAAGGCAAGGGAAGCAAGGGCAAAAATGAACTATTGGGACTTCATCAAGATAAAAAGCTTTTGCACAGCAAAAGAAACAGTCAACAAAACCAAAAGACAACTGACAGAAAGGGAGAAGATATTTGCAAATGACATATCAGATAAAGGGCTAGTATCCAAAATCTATAAAGAACTTATCAAACTCAACACCCAAAGAACAAAGAATCCAATCAAGAAATGGGCAGAAGACATGAACAGACATTTTTCCAAAGAAGACATCCAAATGGCCAACAGACACATGAAAAAGTGCTCAACATCACTCGGCATCAGGGAAATCCAAATCAAAACCTCAATGAGATAGAACCTCACACCAGTCAGAATGGCTAAAATTAACAAGTCAGGAAATGACAGATGTTGGCGGGGATGCGGAGAAAGGGGAACCCTCCTACACTGTTGGTGGGAATGCAAACTGGTGCAGCCACTCTGGAAAATAGTATGGAGGTTCCTCAAAAAGTTGAAAATAGAGCTACCCTACGACCCAGCAATTGCACTACTGGGTATTGACCACAAAGATACAAATGTAGGGATGCGAAGGGGTATGTGCACCCCGATGTTTATAGCAGCAATGTCCACAATAGCCAAACTGTGGAAAGAGCCAAGATGTCCATCGACAGATGAATGGATAAAGAAGATGTGGTATATATATACAATGGAATATTATGCAGCCATCAAAAGGAATGAGATCTTTCCATTTGCAACAACGTGGATGGAACTGGAGGGTGTTATGCTGAGCGAAATAAGTCAATCAGAGAAAGACATGTATCATATGACCTCAAATTATATAAGGCAATTAATAACAAAAGCAAAGAAACACATTGACAACAATATAATAATAGTGGGGGACTTTAACACCCCCCTCACTGAAATGGACAGATCATCTAAGCAAAAGATCAACAAGGAAATAAAGACTTTAAATGACACACTGGACCAAATGGACTTCAGAGACATATTCAGAACATTCCATCCCAAAGCAACAGAATACACATTCTTCTCTAGTGCCCTTGGAACATTCTCCAGAATAGATCACATCCTAGGTCACAAACCAGGTCTCCACTGGTACCAAAAGATTGGGATTATTCCCTGCATATTTTCAGACCACAATGCTTTGAAACTAGAACTCAATCACAAGAGGAAAGTTGGAAAGAACTCAAATACATGGAGGCTAAAGAGCATCCTACTAAAGAATGAATGGGTCAACCAGGAAATTAAAGAAGAATTTAAAAAATTCACGGAAATCAATGAAAATGAAAACACAACTGTTCAAAATCTTTGGGATGCAGCAAAGGCAGTCCTAAGAGGCAATACAAGCCTTTCTCAAGAAACAAGAAAGGTCTCAAATATACAACCTAACCCTACACCTAAAGGAGCTAGAGAAAAAAACAGCAAATAAAGGCTAAACCCAGCAGGAGAAGAGAAATCATAAAGATCAGAGCAGAAATCAATGAAATAGAAACCAAAAGAACAGTAGAACAGATCAACGAAACTAGGAGCTGGTTCTTTGAAAGAATTAATAAGATTGATAAACCCCTGGCCAGACTTATCAAAAAGAAAAGAGAAATGATCCAAATCAACAAAATCATGAATGAAAGAGGAGAGATCACAACCAACACCAAAGAAATACAATTATAAGAACATATTATGAGCAACTCTATGCCAGCAAATTAGATAACCTGGAAGAAATGGATACATTCCTAGAGATGTATCAACTACCAAAACTGAACCAGGAAGAAATAGAAAACCTGAACAGACCTATACCCACTAAGGAAACTGAAGCAGTCATCAAAAATCTCCCAACAAACAAAAGCCCAGGGCCAGATGGCTTCCCGGGGGAATTCTACCAAACATTTAAAGAAGAATTAATACCTATTCTTCTGAAACTGTTCCAAAAAATAGAAATGGAAGGAAAACTTCAAAACTCGTTTTATGAGGCCACCATTACTTTGATCCCAAAACCAGACAAAGACCCCATCAAAAAGGAGAAGTACAGAGCAATATCCTTGATGAACATGGATGCAAAAATTCTCGCCAAACTACTAGCCAATAGGATCCAACAGTACATTAAAAGGATTACTCACCATGACCAAGTGGGATTTATCCCTGGGCTGCAAGGCTGGTTCAACATCCGCAAATCAATCAACGTGATACAATACATTAACAAAAGAAAGAACAGGAATCATATGATCCTCTCAATAGATGCAGAAAAAAGCATTTGACAAAGTACAGCATCCTTTCTTGATCAAAGCTCTTCAGAGTATAGGGATAGAGGGTACATACCTCAATATCATAAAAGCCATCTATGAAAAACCCACAGCGAATATCATTCTCAATGGGGAAAAACTGAGAGCTTTCCCCCTATGGTCAGGAACACGGCAGGGATGTCCACTATCACCACTGCTATTCAACATAATATTAGAAGTCCTAGCCACAGCAATCAGACAACAAAAAGAAGTAAAAGACATCCGAATCGGCAAAGAAGAAGTCAAACTCTCACTCTTTGCAGATGATATGATACTTTACGTGGAAAACCCAAAAGACTCCACACCAAAACTGCTAGAACTCATACAGGAATTCAGTAAAGTGGCAGGATAGAAAATCAATGCACAGAAATCAGTGGCATTCCTATACACCAACAACAAGACAGAAGAAAGAGAAATTAAGGAGTCGATCCCATTTACAATTGCACCCAAAACCATAAGATACCTAGGAATAAATCTAACCAAAGAGGCAAATGATCTGTACTCAGAAAACTATAAAATGCTCATGAAAGAAATTGAGGAAGACACAAAAAAATGGAAAAACGTTCCATGCTCATGGATTGGAAGAACAAATATTGTGAAGATGTCAATGCTACCTAGAGCAATCTACACATTCAATGCAATCCCCATCAAAATACCATCAACTTTTTTTCCTAGTATAGTCCTTTTAAACTTCTTGTCACATTTCATTCTCAATACCAATATTTTCATTCTTAGTAGTGTCCCAGTTTAACAAAATGTGCATGGACATGTTACTCATTTACCCTCCTGGTACCTAAAAATATTCTATTCAGCTACCATAGTAAACCTATAACAGAAGAGATTGTTCAATAACTCCCTAAATAGCCATTACTGCCATTACTTCCATTCTCTGGTAAAAGATCCTTGGTCACACAGACCCTTGCTGAAACATTAGACTCCAACTCACAAATTTTTTAATATTAGAGCTGATGATAAAAGTCCCTTTCTTCTCTGACAAGGGATTCAGGATGTCAATTTAAAGTTGTCTGTGGCCACATCTCCAATGAAGAAGCCCACAGGTACAGGAGAGCAAAGATGAGAGACCAGGTAAGTCTTAATAGTGAATAAAAGCCTATCTAAATTTCTACTGTCATTTATGACTTTCCTAGTTAAGAGGGTAATATAGTTCACTTTTATTAAGCTAAAGAGAGCTCAGTTTTTTCTAGGATGCAAACAAAAAGCATCATTTACTTTTATTCCAATAGCTTATTTATTATTACTGAAAATATATAAATATGGGCGCCTGGGTGGCTCAGTCAGTTAGGGATCCGACTCTTGATTTCCAATCCGGTCATGATCTCAGGGTCGTGGTATCAAGTCCCTGTGTCGGGCTCTGCAGCCAGCATGGAGTCTGTTGGAGATCCCCTCTCTCTCTCCCTCTGCCCCTCCACCTGCTTGTGCACACGTGTGCACACACACACACTCTCTCTCTCTCTCTAAAATAAATAAATAAATAAATAAATCTTTAAAAAAAAGAAAATATAATACAAGTAAAAAATGTATCTATTTTGGTGAAATAAATCAGTAACTTCCCTGTTCTGGCTTCTTTATATTTAATTTTAAGAATCATGCATCTGTTTCTTTATCTAACACTTTCTTTCGTATCCTCCTAGAGAAAACAAGAGCGTGTGTGTGTACATATCAAGGAATGTTAGAAGAAATCATAGAAATCATCCTTTCCAGTGTTCTGAATTTACAGAAGTAGTCTGCCATGGCCTGAATTTTTGTGTCCCCCCAAAATTCATATGTTGAAATCCTAACTCTCAAAGGTAATGGTACTAGTAGGTGGGGCCTTTGGGAGGTGATTAGTTCTTAAGAGTAGAATTCTCATGAATATGATTAGTGCTCTTTTAAAAGAGATCCCACAGAGCTCCCCAATCCATTCCACCACATGAGGATACAACAGTAAGTCTGTGACCTGGAAGCTGGCCCTCACGCAACCATACTGGCACTCTGATTTTGGACTGTCAGCCTCCAGAACTGTGAGCAATGAATTTCTGCTTATAAGCCACCCAGCCTGTGGTATTTTGTTAGAGTTGCCTGAATGAACTAAGACAAAGTCACAGAAAGATTAAATGACAAAACTGTACATATTCATTTACAAAATAGTACTGAATAAAATTATATCTTGTGTATTAAATTTCCTTTCATCTCATTTATTCTTCTACATTTATTTTGTCTTCACCTTATTTTGGTGGGGGGTGGGTGGAAGCTGATGGTTATTGACAACTGAAATGGAGTCATTTACTCATTCTTTAAGATAGACACTCCCCTACCCCTTACAACTTTATACTAATGACAGGTAACTTTTACTGAGCACTGATGTAATGTAATGTAATGTTATTTGTGTTTTCCATTTAATCCCTGCCACAGCTCAATGATATAAGTACTGATATAATTAACATTTTATAGATTTGGTAATTTTTCCAAGGTAATTCACATAATTATCATAACCATTAAAAATCTATTGTTTAGCTTGTTATCTTATATGTTTTTAATAATAACTATATTTATATACTTTATACTATATTATATACATTTTATATTACATGAGAAAATACTCTTTATAACCAAGCAGATTTAAATAAGTAAAGCATAGATTCCATGAGTTATCAAAGATCACATTGTCTAGTAAAGGAAAGAACCGGGTCGTAGACTCAGGTGGCCTAATCCCAAATCCAGACCTATTTCATGGAAAAGCTTGATATAAAGCAGTAGTGTCTTGAAATTAACAGTAATAAAATTCTTTAAGATTGAATTAGCTTAGTGCTGGGCTGTCATTCTGGACATATTACTGATAAAAGGAATGTGTACTAGATTATTAAATAGTTTAGTGACTGTTGAAAACTACTCTAGGAGTTGGTAGGTTATACTGATGTTCTACTTCTCAGATTAATGAGACTTGGAAGAAGCCTGTTAAAAGCTCTGAACCTAGAGTAATTAGTACACCCAGTCACACATTCTTCAGGCTAATGAAAAAGCATTCTATTGAATGATTTTTATTTTTATCCATTATTATTAAAATGGAGGAGGAATGTATAGAAGAAAATTATAAATCAGATCATTGGAAGCATATTTTAATTCTAGACCAGACCAAAAAGTTGGAGCCCTTTCTCCCTAAAAAGGAAACAAAAATAGTATCTCAAGTATAGCTATTCCATACTTAAAGTTTTATGGTATGTGGCAGGTCGTGTTTTCTGGAAAACATACTCTGAGGCAAAGGTTTGTGTACAGACTGTTTATCAGGAACTAACACATGTAGTGTAAAGGAAGGAAGCACAGTGTTCAGAGAAGGAAGCAGAGTTGCAATCAGGTCCACAAGTCTCCTCTAACCCACCGGGGAGATCTGATGCTAAAATGGCCTGTCAAAGTTGGTGTCAGCATCAACCACTGGATCACTGCCAGCCCAGGAAGGAGCTGACCTGGGATAAGGCACTGCTCTACACCATTATTACATTGTCCTCAAACTCTTGTTTTTTTTTTCTATTTTTATGGTATTGGCTGAACTCTGGTAAAATGTTAAAGCTGTGAGAGCCAATATCCTTGCCTTTTCTCTTAATTTTAATAGGAATGCTTCTAATGTGTCAACATTAAGTCGTCTATCCGTGGTAGATTTCTGGTAGGCACCATTTTGAAATTAACACAGTCCTAATACGTTAGTAATTTGTTATAAATGTATGTTAAATGTTAGCAAATGCTTTTTGAACATTTATTTAGTTGGCTATATGCTTTTCTGTTCTTATCTATTAATGTAGGTTATTTTCTAATGATGAGGCTTTGTAGCTAAAGGCATTAATTGGCCTGATCTTTCAATTCGCCATACATCCACACTCTTTCCATGGCCTCATTATAGAGAAATTTATTCCCTACCCCCTGACTCTGGGCTAGGCATGCCACTAGGGTTTTGTTTGTTTTTGTTTGTTTGCTTGTGCCTGTTTTTGTTTTGACAGTTTTAACCAATAGCCAATAGGTGGAAATTAGTCTGTACCCTTTTGGACCCTAAACCATAAGATTTATTGTTTTCACTTGCCCTCATGTGCTCTGCTTCTGCTATGAGAGGAACATGCCCTCCCTAAGCTGACAGCCCAAGGAGAATGAGGATGGGAAATACAGGAAGTGTTATTAAATCACATATGATTTTTGTTTCTATTTTCAAAAATAAAATCAGTCTACATTTCTCCTGCGTGCTTGTCTATTTTTGATATCAGGGAATACTAACCTTCTAAAAGGTTAATGTGTCATACAAAATTTTGTAAAGGTCTATGACAGTTTATACAATGTTGCCAATCATTTGGTTTTATGAACCAAAGCTTCCTAATTTTTATCAGTTACCTTTATGTTTTTTATTTGCTTTCTTCTAGTCTTTTGAGTTTGTTTTTTAATTATGGTTATTATTTTTGAGCTTCTTAAATTTAAGAATATACATTATTCTCTGAGAACTGTATTGGCCCCTTATATACATTTTGTTATTTACTACAATTCAATTTAAATAGCTTATTATTTCTATTATTTCCTCTTTAACTGAAAATATATGTAGAATACATTTTTTTTACTTGTAATGGAAAATAAACTATGTGTATCTAGTTCATCTCTTTTTATTGCCTTTTTCCAGAAAATATAACATATTTTTAATGTATTAAGATTCATTTTTGCTGACTTCTATATGTTAAATACTATAAATATTTCAAATATACTTGAAAATAATACGTACATTATATATTCTGTTCCCTGAATTCATAATTCCATATGTTACACATGTATTTGTGTATAAATATACCCTCATAAATACATTACAGAAGCTTTTAAATTATGACATTGATATTCTCTGATATTTCTCCATTAATTATTCTATCATTAGGGGCTGATATTATAAATATATTTATATTTTCAACATATAAGATTTATTACTAGTAATATATGTATATGTTTAATTGCATGATAAAATTATAAAGAATTAAGTAGTTTGTATAATTTAATCCTTGATAACAGATATTTAATATTTTTACTATGTAGTAATGAGTAAAGATAAAATTACACAGTGACCTGCCATACATTAAATATACAATTTAATTGGATTAAGGAAAAGAACTGTAGATGATAGAAGATGTAATTCGACTCTTTTTGCACATCTGTTTATACTTTTTTTAGGTTTAGTCCAGGATAGCCTAAGTATGATGGGAACTGATTAATACATGTGTCCTTGTTACTACAAAGATAGACATTGTAAGAGAAAATGAATATTTCTCTGAGTCCTGTCACATTCAGATGAAGTAATTAAAGAATTTCAAAACTTTCTGGTTCTGAGTCCTTGTTCCTTATTCAAACATGGGACCTGACACCATAAAAACAGTCTTAAATAGAGGAGAAAAATACTTTCATACCTCAAATTGTATTTTCTCATCATGATTGAATGCATTGGATTTTAGCTAATAAGTCCAATCTCTTTAATATGTAACTTATGTGAAGCCTTTAATCATCTCCTAATAAACTGACCAAAAATTTAAGAAACAGATTTCACAAAGATGCCAATAACCTGATCACTCTTGGCCTCCCCTCACCAATACCATTGCAACAGTAGATTTATCCATGTTTAATAGCACCATTCTAATTCATAGGACTCACCACACAGAAAAAAAAATAGTCATAGATCTGTTAAAGGCAGTATTACTGCCAGTAACCAATGTCCACTGACCATTTACAAGCACTATCAGTAAAATGTGTTATGTATAAGAAATGCAGTCCACTCTTAATTATGTTAATTGGGGTCAAAAATAGCATAATCTGTTTGAATCTAAAAATAAATTCTTAATGTTTCATTATGCAAATAACTCTCTTTCCCAATCTAACCTTTTAATAGAGACTCTAACAAGTTTTACTTTGCTTGCGTGTAAAAATTTGAAGTGCACGTCATCTTTCTGCCTCTATCAACCTTTGGGTGGAAGCCTAAAATCAGTTATATGACCTTGGGCAATCAGATGATCAGGAAAATGGCCTTTATATCTCCTCTAATCCCTCATGGGATGAGCAAAAATATAAATAAGTGGCACATCTCTCAAGTAAATTTTGTAACAGACATAATTTGACTCACCTGTTCCATTCAGTATCTCACTGTTTCTCACAGAATACACTGTATGACAGGCAGGTTGACCAACAAGTCTCTTTGATGTTCTATTGCACATTTCAAATGTTCCATCTGGAAGAGGGAGAGGATAGTAACAAAGAGAACAGGCACACATGGGAGTGAAATACTGAAGAGCAGAAAGATACCAATAGATAATCGGTTTAATGATTGCTTGTCCATCACTGCCCCAGCAAGTTCACTGTATTTCAGGGAATGGTATGCTCAAGCAGGAAATCACTCCCCCTACAGTATAAGATTTAAACAGCTCTAAAGGTTTTCCTGAGGACCAGCCTGCCTCAAAGCTGTTTGAATATTATATCCCCCAAGTTCTTTCCTGCTTTGGGGCCTTTTTATCTGTTGTCTCTCCTGAAATGCTCCTACTCTCTTATACTTCACTTAACCCATTCCCTTTCCAATATTCAGGTTTTAAACCATATATTTACCACCATCTCATCTAATATAGTTCAATAGACCATTCAATCTGTAGCACAATACCCCAGGGTCTTATCAAAGACAGAGGTAACTATCCTAACAGCAGTCACCACAATGTGAAATTATATCATGTAGTTGTTCACTTGTTCATTTTCTATCTCTATTCTGATATATAAGGTATTTCCGCTGTGTATGGCACCAAATTGATGCCATTAAATGTACACTGAATAAATAAAAAGAACCAAAAAAAGGTGACTTGCCGAAGTAGAGGGATCACCTTGTTCACTACCAAGCTTAAACCTTACTGGCTGTGACCACACACTGGGCTGGTGGCAGAAAAATCAGAAGTACCATTACCCACTGGATGAAAATCAATAAAATGTTGAGCTCTACAGATACAAGAGATCATGTCAGAGAATCAGACTTGACAGTATATAACTACATTTTTATAGTTTTAAAGTAAATATGAAAGATTAAGTAATTCCAGTCATATTTATGTTTCTTGTGATTTTGAATATTGTTCATAACAGTATGAACTTATAGTACACAGACTTTTTATTAATATGACTAGTTGTCTAAAAATTTAATAATGACTTTGGAATGAAGAGAACAATGCAAATGTGACATATTTAGTAGATATAAAGCCAAGAAATTGATTCCATTTTGATATTTATCTCAAGATTTTAACTTGCTCCCTAGTAAGTTACAATAAAGAAATCACTATAAATTTTAATCTAAAAAAATAGTTTGCTATCAATTTTCATTCCCAGACAACGATGGTAGAAAAAGGAAGCTATACTTCATTAGCATTTTATTTTAAACCACATCTACAATGATTCTGTATGATAACTATTCTGATACTTTTACTCCTGGAATTATTTATAAGAGTCTTTTTTCTCACGGATGATGGATCTCAATTTAAATTGAAATTTGACATTTCATTTACTTGATTGAAGTAGCTTAGATGTCATTATTCAAATAGACTTAAAACCCATGGGCAGTAGGAGACATAATAAAAATGGGAGCATTCATACTGCAGGAAGACCTTGCACCTATCTGGATGTCTGTTGGGCATGCTGTAGGATGATGTGAAGTAATACTGTAGCTTTAATGCAAACTGGACATGTCTCTAACATTTCTCTACAACTTCAATAAATACATTTACTTTAAACTATAAAATAAGTTAGTATTTTTCTTAGCGTTAACATAGAAAATATTGCCTTGTCAAAAATTATTGAAAGTATTTTCCAATTATTAGTACAATAGAAAGTAACTAGGCCAAAAACAGAGTTAGGATTATATAACATATTTTAATAAACTAAATATTAGTGATCATTCCAAATACAAACCCACTTTGTATATAATTTTAATCAATATTCACATATTTATTACTTAATTTTTGAAATATAAGTGTGTAAGTTTAAAGTGCACAGCATAATGATTTGACTTATATTTATTGTGAAATTATTACCACAGTAAGTTGAGATAACATCCATGATCTCATATATACAACAAAAAAAGAAAAAAACACATCATCCTTGTGATGAGAACTCTGAAGATCTACTCTCTTAACAACTTTCATATATACCATCCAGCAATGTTAACTGTATTCATCATGTTGTGGTCAAAAGTTACAAACTTCCAGTTATAAGATAAATAAAATAAGTACAAGGGATGCAATGTACATATTTATTACTTTTAATAGAATTTAATTTTTTAAAATATGCTTACAATATTTAATTAGAGAAAAGGTCTTTACTTCAGTGGATATTCACATTTAAAGTTGTCTACTTTTTTAGGTTTCATTCCTTTAGTCTTAATTATATTTAGTTTTCCTTTGGGAGAGTTGCCCATGGAGTAAAATGCCTGGTTTTTATTTATCATAGCATACATATGTATTTTTAACTTCATCTCCATTTACTATTTATCTTATTTTAACTGCCCCTACCAACCAATTTCCTTTCACCTAATACTGAAATCTTGATTATTCCTTCCCATGAGTCATTGAACATAGAATACACTCCTCTGTCTAAAAATTCCTCTCTTCCAAATTTTGTTTATATTTTAAGAAGCCTATGCTCCACTAATCCTTCTTTCTTATAGTACACAGACTTTCTTATTCTGAAAATCTCAGTGTTTGTACAATTTATAACTATTATTATCTTTTGCTTTTTCTTTTTCCTTAGGGGTGTGTGTGTGTGTGCGCGCACGCACGCGCATGTGTGTACTCTCTAAAGTCTTTGTAACAGAAGCATAATTTCTATTTCTCCAATATTTTATTCAGGTTCAGTATAGTGATATGCTCATTTATTAACTAAAGACCATCTCCAAATAATACTGTCTGTGACTTTTTGTGTGTGCACACACATAATATGATTTCATTAGGTATCCAGGAATGTTCTTGGAGTGACACATCTCAGAAATGTTACATATGTTTTAAATATCTAACTCTTGCAAAGCTGGCAAGAAAAAGAAAGGTGTAATATAAAGATCTGTTCCAGCCTTGTTCAGATGTGGACTCTGGGTCAAGATCTAGAATTACTGACCACAGAAAATATTTTCAACTGCAGATTATGGCATGTGCTTGCATCCCAAGATTACAGTGATACAAAATCACCCTTAAACTGCCAGAGAATTCATTTCATTTCTCTTAGTTGATTCTTCCAGTATATAAATCGTACCTCTTATATCCTTATACATATGATACCAAAATTATTTTTATAAGAATCCTATTGCATCAGAATTAAATTCCCAACAGAAAAACAGAAGAATTATCCTTACTGTTATATCTTTCTATCATGTCTTTTTATCATATATGTATTCAGAATTTACCTCCCAAATAGTCTATCTGGCATAATCAAAATAGGTAATTTTTCCTCATAGGTTCTTATTTCAAGGCAAGTGATAATTCTCTGTGAGTTTTCACATATCCTTTTCAGTTCCTTCAGATTTTTCTCAAGAATTTTAGTCTACTGCTTAAACATACTACTGGTCTACAGAAAAGCCAAAAAGACTCAATATAATTTATATATAGTTTAATCTTCTTTTTAAAAATGTTCCTCCCCTGAAGTTTTTTTAAGTACCTCTCTAATATTTCATTTATTTTATTCATCTTAAACATTTTTAGCTAATTTAATTTTTGAGTAAGTATTTTAAAGTTTATATTAGCACTTTATCCAAAAATGCATGGAAAGAAAACAACAGTTTCTATTGAAGGCAATCTGTATCTTTGATGAAACTTGATTTTATAATTTTTGTTCATTTTTTGTTGTTTATATTTTTAATTCTGTATTGAATTATAATAAATACAGAAGAAAGTGCACAATTCATAAAGTAACAGCTTAATGAACTTTCACAAAGTGAACACAACCAGCACCTGGATCAAGACACAGAACACCAGTCCCAGAAAACTCCCCATATGCCCCTCCCAGTCACTGTCCTTCCTTCTTCCCCCAAATAACCACTATCTTGACATCTAACACCATACCTAAGTTTTGTCTGTTTGGGAACATACTGCAAGTGAAACATGGATGGCCCTTTCTATTCCCTGGTTTTTATTCCTTGACATCATCCTCTCCAGTGACATTTACCCTCACTCTACCTCCTGAGATCTTGCCATCTTTAATAACTACTCCACCTCCTGGAGTAGTTGCAATTATTCCACTTTCTGATCATTCACATATGATATAGTAACCTTTGTTCACAATTTCTTTGACCTTGTCCCTATGAAAACATCAGGTCTACCATGTTCTCACTGTCCATTATTTCTCTTGTGCCCTCAATCCTCCTGGCTCATCTTCTCAACCATCATTAACTCCCTTGCTTCCTTTCATTCCATTGTATTCACTAGGCAAAACCAACTAAATTTAAACCCAACTTAACCTGCACCTGTCCCCAGAGCTGTGTATACCTACAAGAAAAGCACACATTGTGCTGACTGGTCTCAGTGTAAATTCAAGTCTTCAGATCTCAAATTGCACCACTGAGCTTCCCAAGTAAACTTCATTTCTATTCTCAGAAACAAAGATTTCACACTTTTGCTTTACTCTTCAAGCTTCTCATATCCCCTCCCTTGTCCCATTCTCAGCTCAACAAACTGGACTCATATTTCATGGAGAAAACAGAAGCAGTAGATAATAGTTTCCTCAGCTTCTTACCACCAAATCTTCAACTTACCTATCTGTGCACCCATGTCCTCTGCCTCTTGCTGCAATGTTTGATGTGTCCCTTCCCTATCGGAATCCAATCTCTCACTTGTACCCTGCATCTCACCTCTTCCTGCCTTTCAAAAGCCCCTCTCTAGTAACTCTTTCCTCTATTACACTATCAACTTCTCCTTCTACACTGGATCAGTCCTACTAGTATTTAAATATGCCTCAATATGCACCATCTTAAAAAATGATAAGACTCTCTGATCCCTCATCTCTCTCTAGCTACCACCCCACTTCTTATCTCTGCTTGATAAAACTGTCTACGATGACCACCTCTGCATCCTGATCTCCTGTGCTCCCCTTTACCTTCTTCAGCCAAGTGCCCACTTCACTATCGAAACTACTCTTGTCAAAGTCACCAGGGACCACCATGCTGTCAAAGCAATGGTTTCCTTCCAACATCTCATACATCTGTTTTGTTTCAGACTGCTCTCTTTCCTGAATTTCCCACTCATATAACAGGGCCTACTCAATATAAAACCATGATTTCTAGTAGGAAACTCCATCTCAGTCATGTATACTGAATCACATCTGTTCTGTTCAGAAAAATGTCCCTTGTCATTAACAGGTTCGTAGAAGAATATCAGCTATTAATTATCTTAACTCCTAACTTCTCAAGTTTAACATGTCCAAAACCAAACTCTTTACCCTTAACACTGTTCCTTCTCCAGACTCTGCATCTCAGTTAAATGGCACTATGACAACCTAGCCACTCAATTCAAAAACCTGCTCGCTCGCATGCTTTCTCTTACCCTGCTCTCCATATTACCACACCCACAGTAAGCAAGTCCTGTTGCTTCTACTGCCAAAACATGTCCTGAATCCATCCATTTCTCTCCATAGCTCTTGCCTTCACCCTAGTCCCCATCACTACTATCTCTCAGCTAGATCACTGCAACAGGATCTCCCAAATCCTTTTCACTGCACTTAGAATTAAAATCTAAATCCCATATTACAACTTAAAATCTCAGTATGATCTGGACCCTGCTTGCCTCTGAATTTACTCCAAATAACTCTCTCTTTCCTGCACTTACTTCCATTCAGACACAATGGCTACATTTCAAATGTTTCATTTTGTTTGGCAAAGTCTGAAGGTATCTGAATTTTCCCCTTAATATTTGCTGTTGTTATTTTTGCTGCTATTATTATCGCCTGAAGTTTAGAGGAGTGTTTCTTTTTCTTCAAAGGCTCATAAAATTAGGACTCATCTTGGGATTATTAAACCCATATTGACTATCTCTGGAATATACTACAACCTTTCAATACGTGGATCCACACTTCCTTGATTTCAGGAAAGCCCTCTTTAAGTTATGTCTCTGGGTATTTTACTTCATTTTTTTTCTCTTCTTTAAGGACACCAACTGTTAATATCTTGTATCTCGTTTTGCTTCCACATCAATTATTTTTATTTTATTCTTCTTAAAATTATTTTTGTTCAGTCAACTTTTCAAACACATTCTCCCTGTTGCTTTGTTTTCATACATATCCTTCCCCCTCTTCCTGTAGTTAATATGAGTTCATTTTTTCTTTCTTTCTTTCTTTTTTTTTTTTTTTTAAGTAGGCTCCACACCCAGCGCTGAACCCACGACCCTGAGATCAAGACCTGGGCTGAAATCAAGAGTAACACGCTTAACCGACCTGAGCCACCCAGGTGCCCCTGACCTCACTTTTTCTGTTTTAATGTTTTTCTTCCTCCTCCTTGAGCACCACTCATTTTTCATCTTTTATTGTCTTCTTATTTCACCCTTGAACCTTGTGTCTCTTGCATAAGATCATTATGCATACAGACTGTGCATCATTCAGTTCCTTAAGCCCAGAGACACCTGCATGGCATGAGTTTCCTCTCATCCACGGCAACATTATTCTGCCGTGTACTCTTCATCCTCCTTTTGTTTACAATAGATCTTCCTTTCCTCTCTCCTTCTCCACCCCCCTTATCTTCCCTCCCTCCACCCCCTCATCCCTGCTTCCTTTTTCCCTCCCTCTATCCATCCCTCTGGGTGTGGCTGGTACTTTAACCCTCTTCAGCTCTCAAAGACCTAAAATGGCTAGTAGCTTCTAGAGGGCCCTCTTCTAAGCCACATTTACAGGCCGCTGGTTGCCAAAAATGCAGCTCTTCGTGTTTCCTTCCATAGCCCCCCTTCGCTGCCACTCTGTGGGCTCAGACAACTTTCAGTGACTCCCGCACCCCATACAAGTACCCTCACCTTATTCCAGACAGGGGTCCATGAGGTTAGCACCTTCGATCATGGCGTTCTTTGCATAGTGCGTGCTCTGCCAGTGCTGTCTTTGCTCTGCCCTCCACGTGCTGTCTCTCGGACCGACCTTCCGCAGGTCCCCTCCTGGGTGCGCGCAGGCCACGTCTTCCGTCAGTCACACCCGCACTTAACAACGCTGTGTGTACCGGACCCAC
The DNA here is from genome assembly GCF_004348235.1 of Phoca vitulina. Lineage (NCBI taxonomy): Eukaryota > Metazoa > Chordata > Mammalia > Carnivora > Phocidae > Phoca > Phoca vitulina. The sequence goes on from NW_022589704.1 coordinate 45,980,282, forward strand.
GCTTCTGACGTCGTAGGTCAGACCCGCACTTACGACACTGTTTGTTAGTTCTGCGCGTCTCACGCCATCGATTCGACCCGCACTTACGACTGTTAGACCTGCGCATCTGACACCGTCAGAGCCGCAAATCCAACGTCGTATGTCGGGTTTACGTGTCAGACGTCATCTGGATCTGCATGTCGGTCAGTGTTCATTTTGTTATGATTCTTGCTACTAGCTGCCTTTTATTTTTATTTTCTGACTAGAAATTCCTACCCTAAATGTTAGAGAAATAAAAGTAATATTTTCACCATTAGTCAAAGATACATATTAATACTTAAGATTAAAAGTAACCATTTTTTGTTCTAGACACTGTTCTTCACTTGAGATTATAAATGAAGTTACATTCATTTGAAATATATAGAATATTATAATCCTAGTTAAACTATGGCATAATTTTGTAACATGGTATTATTATACGAAGTTTATAAATTTCCTGATAGGAATACTTGATTTCCTTTAGTGTGACTAAGTCATTTCTCAATTTCTCTGAGCCTCTCCCCCCAAATAAATAATTATATGATAAAATAAAAAAATGATTTATTAAACAGGCATGTTCTAATGGAAATAATATTTTTCTTGTCATAGGTTTTTTAAATCTAGATATAAATACCTATCATGAATACCAAGACTTCTTAATGGAATGTCTGTCGACATTGATCAAGTGATTCACGCATTTTTAGAATCACAGGAAAGGTACCTAAGTGAACAAGAAATGCAGAAGTCTCTTTGATTTATTTTAATTGCTTTATATATTTTGGATTGAATTATTTAAAAGAAATATGTTAGCATTTAGTTCATGAAAAAAAGTTCAATAGCTAACTTATCTTGGTATCTTGTCTTAGATACCTTATTTTGTAGTCACTTTAATGTCCATTTATTTTCAGCTAGCTATTTGTTTTCCAATCATAAAATATTTTACTCCCATAAATACTACCTTCATTAAAAATTTTGCATCCTTCAGGCCATAGATGAGACAGACCCAATCTTCTCCTCAAAAAACAATCAATTTAAGAGTATGTTCATGAACATAAAACTTTAAAGTACTAAAGGCATATTATAATACAAAAATTTACAAAACAATTATAGAAAATAAAAAGTCCTCTGTAAATCTCCCCAAGTAGAAAAAGATAATTATATGAAATGATGCTTCCATTGAAGTGAAAATATTCTGAGGAAAATCATAATTCTAATTTGCTGGATGCAAGATTTTATTTTTCAGGTTGTGGGAGAGGGCGAGTACAGGCAGGACATGTAAAGCAATTACTATGTGCCAGACACTTTAAAGGGCTTTGAATTTGTATGTATTGTAGTCTTCATAACAACGTTGTGACATAAATACCATTATTACCTCTTTTTACTAATAAGGAGATAAGTACAGAGAGGTTAAATAACTCGGCAGTTACCATACAACAAATAAATGGCTAAGCCAGAGTGCAAACCCTTAGATCTAGATCCAAAGCTTCTTTACTGAACTACTGAGCTATGACATCAACTCACATATATTGGATTGATACACCCATATTTTAGGGAATCTAAGATACTCTCATGCTGGCTTTTTTTTTTTTTTTTAAAGATTTTATTTATTTGACAGAGAGAAAGAGAGAGAGCGGGAGGGAGAGCATGCAGCAGGGGGAGTGGCAGGCAGAGGGAGAGGGAGAAGCAGGCTTAGGCTTCCCGCGGAATGGGGAGCCCAATGTGGCTCCGTCCCAGGACCCTGGGATCATGACCTGAGTGGAAGGCAGATGCTTAACCTACTGAGCCACCCAGGCGTCCCTGGCTCGCTCTTATTCTTACCACAATCAACAGAATTTTTCACACAACCATGTTATGTCAGCCCCTTATCAAATTAGGAATTGTAATCATATAAACCACAAACTTTGGTAACATGTATTCTTATTTTTGAGAGGTTAAATTGTGAGAGGCAATGCATATGAGAATTTATGAAATAGAGAGACGGTAGTATTTAAATATATTTAAATATGCCTTATTAGTTTTGATAGGACCAGACATTTAACATTTTCATAGAACCTGTTTCTCCGAACCTGTTTCAAGTCTTTGCTCAGCATTCACCATCAGTGGCACCTTCTGGAGCACTCTAATTTACAATTTCAGTGTCACCTCCCACCCACAGTATTCCTAATTCAGTATGCCCTGCTGTGCTTTTCTTCCTTTTTATAGTTTTTATAATTTTGTAATATGCAACAGGTATAATTAATTATGTGTATCATTAATGTCTGCCTCCACTGATCACTGCCTCTTTAGAATACAAAATCCTTGAGGGAAAGACTGTTGTTCACTGATGTATATCTAAACTCATAAAACATGGTCTGGTACATTACAGGAATTCTTTGTATGTATTTGTTACATGTTCAGAAAAATCAATCAGTAAATCATTAAAAAATAAATTCATACTGTATGATCAGTGTTCCTGTAAAACATGACCAGAAAGACACTTTTTTACTAACTTTTATCTGGGATGTATTTGTACAATTTTCTTGTGTAGAAAAAGTGTGCACTTCTATGTATTTAATGTAACATTAAAACTGCCAATACAAATCATCAGTGATCATCTATAGAATAATTCTTCTATCAGTTTACAATCTGATTAGGGAAAAGTCATTCACTAAGCTGAACAGTGGAAAAATAAACCAACTGACACATTTACTTAATGTCTCTGAGCCTCAGTTTCCTCATGTATAAAATAGAGATAGAAATAGTACACATTTCATAGAGTCATCATGAAAAATATGTGACATAACTTACATAAAGCATTTTTAAAAATAGTGTTAACTATTATGCTGTTACACAAGAAAGGACGACAACTTCATCTGGTTGCTTATTTGAGAGATATTTATAGAGGCACCTTGATTTTTTTTTCTCAGATTCACTTAGCTATTGATTACTTCCCTTTATTTATTTATTTTTTTAAGATTTTATTTATTTGACAGAGAGAGACACAGCGAGAGAGGGAGCACAAGCAGGGGGAATGGGAGAGGGAGAAGCAGGCTTCCCGCTGAGCAGGGAACCCAATGTGGGACTCGATCCCAGGACCCTGGGATCCTGACCTGAGCTGAATGCAGACGCTTAACAACTGAGCCACCTAGGCACCCCTACTTCCCTTTAAAATATCTTAGAATGGCAATATATAACATATGTAAATAGACTATATCTGTTTTTATCACAACATCCTAACCAAACTGCAAAAATATATCTGCATGAACATTTGTTTTCCCCACCAATAAAATTTCACTAGTCAATCTCATGCTAGTTGAAAATGATGTCTTTGAGACTAGTAGACATCAAAGGTGTAAATAATGTAGATTCTACTTGCAAATGTGTAGTACAATTATGATAAAATCATAATCTGATTTGTATAATAAACAAAATAATTTTTCCGACTTTGCCATGGTAGATCAACATCAATTTGGATGATGACATCATACTGTAGTCCCAAAACTATTCTGAGAATGAAAGGATGAGAAGCAACTTATTACATCTCATACAATGAAAATGATATGATTGTCTTAAGAATTTGACAACCCATGGTTATATTTTTATGTAAATTCGACATGGTCACCATTTTGAATTCTTTGGATACGGAAAGACACAGAAACAATTTAACAATTAGCCTGTAGGCAAAAAATTAAACCAGACAAAACTGTTCCAAGCTTTCAGGACTATGAAAAGAAAAATAGCCCATTTGGCATATAAAATACTGTCTATTGACCCAGTTTTATAAGTTTGTCAATCATCAGTCCTCTTAATACCAGAAGTTACACAAGTTGGCTGATACTTTAGTGCTCTAAATAAGTGTGATCTTTTTTTTTTATAAAAATATTCCATAATGCTGTGATTCTCAAACATTGGTATATACTAGAAACAGGTGGAGAACATGTTTAAAATGCTGATTTTCTGTACAATCTCAACTCTTTTGTGATTCCAATTCAATAGTTCTGGCATGAGGTTTGGGAGAATTTACATTTTAATAAGCAAACTCATTAATCTTTGTGCTGTTGATGATAGACCACACTTAAAGCAAGACTGCACTAAGCCTACTAAGCCTACCATTCAAAAATTTAACTTTTTTTCGGTACAAAGAAACAAGAAGCTGAACTAATGTGAAAAAAAAAGATGTATAGGTGCTTTTGGGACAGTAACTTCACCTGATATTGGAGCCCTTGACACAAAATATCACTCCTTCAAAACAATATGCTACTGTGTCTGTGCAAAACAAAGTACTATACTCTGAGGGATAGAAACCCAGTTTGAAAATCATGGGTGATATGGGCTAGAGCTGAGGATTGCTGCAGTAGCAAACAACTCTGATATCTGAGAGGCATAAAACAACAAAGATTTACTTCTTGTTTATGCTCCTTGTCTATCATGGATCTTTGCTTATTGCAATCACTCAGGGACTCAGGATGATGGAGGAGCTGCTGTTGCACTGGGATTTTGGCCTCAATGTCAGACAAAAGGGGAAGGCTCTAAGAGTTCTTGCTGTTGCAAGTAAATACCAAATCCTGGCTTCAGCAATTAAATACTTGTGACTCATTGGCCAAAGCGAGGTACCTAGCTATTTCCAAACATGAGACAGGAGTGCAATCCTTTTATGAGTCTGAAAGGTGGTGAGATGGAGGAAAATGGGAATAGTTGGCTAACAGCAATTTTGACTGCCACAAGTCACCATATTGTCTTCTGAGAACTGCTCCTAAAGCCTAGGGCTTGAACATCAGTGAACCATTTAGCCGTCGCTGAAGACACTTTATGACTCAGGGAAATCTATATGTGAAAAATGCTGTGCATGAGCTGTTTAAACATCAACACTGTCTACTTCAAACAGATGGCAGAAATGTAAAATCTGCTGAAATGGAAGGAAGAAACTTTAATTATTGAAAGCTGTTGTGCATATTATTGACATAGAAATTTGTCCTATTGACTAATTTTTTTTTTTTTACTAGATAATGACTCATTTTCTGACCAGTGCAGCTTCACTAGTTTTTCTGTAGACAAAATTCATCATCCTAAACTGCCTTTTGATTAGTTTAATTAGAATTTCTGCATCACTGTCACTAAACAAGAGAAACTTACGGAGTGGAAAGAGGTCAAAGATTTGCCTTAACACTCAGTTATTCAACACAGAACAATATAAAATTTGTTCAGATAGTGGAAGATAACTGATTTTTTAAAACATAATTTCTTTCCTAAAAAATACATCTTTCCTCTAAAATTTTAATAGACTCCATTTAAAATTTTGTGATATTCTTTATCTTTTGAAGCAATACTTTCTTCTTCACTCTTTTAAAATAATGCTATTGCTTTTATAATTTTGTTTAGTTTTATTTTATGATTATCAAGCCACTACCTTTTCACTATAAATGAGGAGTCAGTATAACAACTGTCTGTTTTTGTCTTATTAATGTGTATACCTGAATCTGTTCAGTTCTTTAAAAGAAACTAATGTCAGTAAAAAATTGGAAAGTTTTCATTTGAATTTCCCTGATGGCTAATTATGATGAACATTTTTTCATGTGTCTGTTAGCCATTTGTATGTGTTCTTTGGAGAAGTGTCTGTTCGTGTCTTCTGCCCATTTTTTCACTTGATTATTTGTTTTTTGGGTGTTGAGTTTGAGAAGTTCTTTATAGATCTTGGATACCAGCCCTTTATCTGTACATACCCAACTTTTACATCAACATGGATGGGACTGGAGGAGATTATGCTAAGTGAAATAAGTCAAGCAGAGAAATCAATTATCATATGGTTTCACTTATTTGTGGAACGTAAGGAATAGCATGGAGGACATTAGGTGAAGGAAGGGGAAAATGAAGGGGGGGAAATCGGAGGGAGAGACGAACCATGAGAGACTATGGACTCTGAGAAACAAACTGAGTGTTTTAGAGGGGAGGTGGGTGGGGGGATGTGTTAGCCTGGTGATGGGTATTAAGGAAGGCACGTACTACATGGAGCACTGGGTGTTATATGAAAACAATGAATCGTGGATCACCACATCAAAACTAATGGTGTATTGTATGGTGACCAACATAACGTAATAAAATAAAATTTAAAAAAAATCAGAAAGTTTTCACACTGTGCTTACAAAGGAATAATTTTAAAATGTTTATCTAGTTTTAGAGGAGCTTCAGTTTCTACATTCTAAGAATTCACATGCCTAATATATGAAATATATATACAAGTGATTTTAAAGGGTCATTTATTTGAATAACCTCTTTCATTGTTTTATTAATTGCATAGCATCATTTGGTCTCAGGTATTTAAAGGAAAACTAAAAAGGTAGAAAGGTGACTAAGATATTATGTTAGTAATTATGAGTTCAAACATATTATTGATGAACTTGAAACTATGCCATAGGGCTAATGGACAATTTAGGGTTCTGTTTTCTTCATGCTGATCAAGGCCTAATATACATTCCATTTAATACTGAAAGTCAATTCAGTTTTATATGGATCAGACTATTAAATAATCCTTATAGAAACCAAGAGAACAAACCATATGAGGATTTTAGTCATAATCCCATATTTCATATTAGTGATAACAATTTCTACAGTGCATTCAAATTCACCAAGAAATACATTGAGGAGGTTCCAGAATTTACTAAGTCACCTGGCAGCCCTGCCGGCTTCTCCTTATTGCTGAGTCTCAGATTCGATGTATTATGTTTCAGATTTCTGTATGGGACCATACTACTTTTAGTATCAAAATCTCTGCCAGTCAGCTATTGCTGCATTTAATAAAACAAAACAAAACCCAAAAATATTATATCACAATTTTGAGATTCAGAAATTCAAGTAAAGGAAACTGGGTGTAGCTTATTTCTGCTCCTTCGTGAATATTAGAAAGTTAAAATACACAAAATAATTTTTAATAAGGTAAAGGATAAGTGGAAGTAAAATGTTCCAGTGTCTTTGCTGAGAAGTGATAAAAGTACCAATTTCTATATTAAATAGCAATGAATCAGGGATATGACATGGAATCTCTAGTATAATCATTAAAAATTGTTAAAGGTTGTTAAAACATCAGGATAGTAGAAAAAAAACTAAAGTCTATGGTTACTTAAAGCAAAAAAGTAATAAAGGATGTAAAATGGAATATAAATCAGATGGGTCAAACAGCAAAAAATATAGCAGGATATTAGATTTAAACAAAATATACCAATAACTACAATAAATGCAATTGAACCAAATATACTTGACCCTTGGGCGCCTGGGTGGCTCAGATGGTTAAGCATCTGCCTTCAGCTCAGGTCATGATCCCAGGGTCCTGGGATCAAGTCCCACATCAGGCTCTCTGATCGGAAGGGGGCCTGCTTCTTCCTCTCCCTCTGCTGCTCCCCCTGCTTGTGCTCTTTCACTCTCTCTGTCAAATAAATAAAATCTTTTAATAAAAAAATATACTTGACCCTTGAACAACATAGGTTTGAACTGCATGGGTCTATTTATATATGGATTTTTTTACAGTACTGTAAATATATTTTCTCTTCCTTATGATTTTCTCAATAACACTTTTTTTCTGTAGCTTACTTTATTGAATGAATACAATATATAACACATAAAACGTACAAAATATGTGTTAATATGTATTAATTGACTGTGGTAAGGCTTCTGGTCAATAGTCTATTTGTAGTTAAATTTTGGGGAAGTCAACTGTTATATGCAGATTTTCAGCTGTGCAGGGGTCAGTGCCTCTAATCCTCACTTTGTTCAAAGGTCAACTGTATTTCAAATGAAAGAAATATCAGATTTAAAAAATCAATCATATGCTGCTTAGAGTAGACACATCTTAAATACAAAAATACATGAATATTGAAAGTAAGCTTTTAATGCATGCAAATTCAACCAAAAGGAAGATGATATAGTTGATGTAGGAAAGACATTGTGTTCGAAGCTGATGACCAAGAAAGAATTCTTGAGACATCTTTGGTGCAAAAGGTGATTTTATTAAAGCACGGGGACAGGACCTGTGGGCAGACAAAGCTGCACTGGGGTCATGAGGAGTGGCCCATTTTATACTCTCAGGTTGGGAGGGGGTTAGGGATAGCATAAGTCTCTAAGGAGTTTTGGAAGCAAGGTTTCCAGGACCTTGAGGGGGCTAGCGATTGTTAAGAAAAGGTCATTTATTACTGTCTAATAAAACCTTAGTCATGAGACCCTTCAGATGTATATTGGTGGGTCATATGCTTGGGGGATGACTGCCAACATGTGTCTTGGGGGCGTAGAAATAGAGGAAATTCCAAAGGAGTTTTTATATGTTAAAGTAGACTTACAGGATCCTGGGGGTCGGGCTAAGACTGACGTTTGCTCTAAGCAAAGTATTAACATCAAGGCAGCTGAGTTTGTAGAGGAATGTCACTCTGCCTGTTTCTAGGACTTGTCAGTGGGCTATAGGTAGTAAGGAAATTTAATTTTTCTTTTGCCTTTGTTTCTCACATCATAGTTACATTAATATCAGATACAGGCTTTAAACAACAACAAAAAAATAGTAATAAAGAGGGATATGCAGTAATGGTGAAAGGGTCTTAAAATTTCATGTGCTAATAACAGTCTTAAATGTATAATGGAGACAAATTAACATAATTCACAAGGAGAAAGAGACAAAACAACAATCATACTGGAAAAATTAGCACTTTGTATTTTTGGAATTGAGGGAGCAAACACAAAAAAAATTATTAAGAATATGAAAGATTTGAGAAACAAAATTAATCATGTTAACCTAACTGACATATAGAACATTATACCAAACAATTTCAGAATGCATACTCCTTTCGGGATCACTGGAATATTTACCATAATTGACCAAATGCTGGGCTAGATTATACCCCTCAACAGATGTTAAATTATACATAGCATATTATCTTACCAAAATGGTATTAAGCTTGAACGCAGAAATAAAATATAACTAGAAAATACCCAAAAGGTTGTAATTAAATTATTTACTTCAAAATAAAAAGCCATGGTCAACAAGGAAATCATAACGGAAAATAAAAAGTATTTTGAAAAGAATGATCATTAAATGGAACACATTAAAACAGAAAGGTCAGCACTGATATAGCATTAAAGGCAATTGTACAGACTTTACGGACTACACAAGAATGAAGAGAACTGAAAATCAGATCTAATTATGTAAAAAACTGAGAAAAAAACAAAAATTAAAAACTATGAAATAGAAGGGAGGCAATAATAAATACAAAAGCCAAAATTTATGAAATGCCAAAGAAATGTCCAACAGAGAAAATTAACAATACCAAAAGTTTGGGGGTTTTTTGGTTATACTATAGTAAAAACTGACACAAGATAAAATAGAAAATTTGAAAAATGTTTATTTTAACTATTTCTGTCCTGCCTCACCTCCACGTGGTTGACCTTTTTATAGGCTCCCAAGTATATACAACTCAGAAGTACAAGTTTGAGGAAGTTAACCTTCCATTTGACAACCCTTAACCAATGTTGCATAAGAGCTAAGAAGGAACATTTCTCATTTCCAGGACTAAGGCAGACAATTCTGAGGTGCATTCTTCATACCTACTTATCAGGTTACAGGGAACCATACTTCAGGTACTCAGAGTATTTAACAGCTTGATTATACAAATCTGCATTGACTTTCCTTTTCCTCTTAATTCCCTCACTCCTGTTTTATGGGATACTAATTAAATTACCTTCATCTAAGGCTCTATCTCAGGATCTGCTGTTTTTTGTGGGGTTTTTTTCCAACACAGGGAAAGACAGTCCCATATAATTTCAAGTAATTTGGATCTGTAATTAAAAACCTCTCACAACAAACTCCAGGCCATATGGTTTCATAAGTGAAGCTACTAATCATATACAAAATCTCCCACAGAATAGAAAAAGAGGGAAAACTTCCAAACTCATTATATAAAGTGAGCATAACCTTGACATCAAAACCTGACAAGGAGATTAAAAGAAAATTGGGCCAGTCTGTTTCACAAATATAGATAATGAAAAATTCTAAACAAAATATTAGCCCTGAATCCAATAATACATAAATGAGGACAATGGATCATACCCTTCGTAATATAAATGTAGTTAAGAATTTGAAGAACATCAATATTATTCACCATGTTAACAGAATGAAGGAGAAAAATTATACAATGAATGCAATACATGCAAAATAAGTATTTGAAAAACCCAATATGCTTTCATGCTTAGCATGCTATAAATTGAATGAAAATTCTATAATTTTACAAAGGTATCATATTATGTCCACATATCCTAGAGCACATACCATCGATAATGGTGAAATGTTGAAAACTTTTCCTGTAAATTTGGAAATAAGAATGCTCTCATCAAAACAGACTCATTAATAAGAGGAAGAATTAAAATCATGTGCAAATTGATAGAATGTAATGAGAACATAGGATTATTTCTGTAACAATCCTGCCAAGATAAATAATGTAATCTATCTGAGGATACATCAGACAAACAGCAACAGAGGGATCTTTTACAAAGGAAATGCCTTGTAATCTTCGAATATATCAAAGTCAAAGTGATGTGGGAAACAAAGGCAGAAGAAAAATTATTAAATTTCCTTACTACTTACAGCCCACTGACAAGTCCTTGAAACAGGCAGAGTGATATTCCTCTAGGGACTCAACTGCCTGGATGTTAATACTTTGCTAAGGGCAAAAGGCAATCTTAGCCTGACCCCCAGGATCCTGTAAGTCTACTTTAACATATAAAAATTCCTTTGGAACTTCCTTTATCTCTACCCCCCAAGATACATGTTGGCAATCATCTCCCAAGCATATGACCCACCAATATACATCTGAAGGGTCTCATAACTAGGGTTTTATTAGACAGTAATAAATGACATTTTCTTAACAATAGCTAGCCCCCTAAAGGTCCTGGAAACCTTACTTCCAAATACCTTAGAGACTTACACTCTCCCTAACTCCCTCCCACCTTGAGAGTATATAACTCCTCATGACCCCAGTGCAGCTCTTTCTGCCCACGGGTCCTGTCCCTGTGCTTTAATAAAACCACCTTTTTGCACCAAAGACGTCTCAAGAATTCTTCCTTGGCCATCGGCTCCGGACCTCACCAACATTCTAAAACTACATCATTTGGTGACCATGAAGGAAACCCTCTCACTCTAGAGTTTCTTTCTGTTCTCACCTTCACTTAATAAACTATCACTTCACCCTTTTGTCTCCGCGAGATTCATTCTTCAACTCTGCGAGACAAGAACCCCACCACCCTGCAACAAAAGGAGTCAAGGGAAGACTGAAGAATAAAGAGACCAAGAAAGATTAAAGAGATGTGACAACTAAAATCAATTTGTGATTCTGAACTGGACTTTTTACTATAAAAGGCATTATTGTGACATTTGGTGAAAACTGAATGGGATGATTTTTAGGTCGTGGTGATATATCAGTATTAATTTCCTGCTTCTGATGGATGTAATATGGTTATTTATGAGAATGTCCTTGTTTACAAGAAAATATTCCAGGCTGATAGGGCTTCAGCTCTGCAATTTATTCTCAAATGGTTAAGAGGGAAGAAAACTTTGTACTGCTTGTGCAACTTTTCTGTAAGTTTGAGATAATTTTTTAAAATCCTAGAATTTATAGGGGAAACCTACATTGATAAGGTCATTTTACCTTTTTAATCATTTAAATAACTTATTGATTTCAGATTTGGCTTTTTTTTATTTTTTATTTTATTTTATTTTTTTTTAAAGATTTTATTTATTTATTTGACAGAGAGAGACACAGTGAGAGAGGGAACACAAGCAGAGGGAGTGGGAGAAGGAGAAGCAGGCTTCCCACTGAGCAGGGAGCCCGATGTGGGGCTCGATCCCAGGACCCTGGGATCATGACCTGAGCCGAAGGCAGACGCTTAATGACTGAGCCACCCAGGTGCCCCTAGATTTGGCTTTTTTTTTAAAGGAATCAGAGTTTACATAGATGATCCTTTCCAGAGTCACAACTGGGTGAAATCAGTCAGTGTTTCAGTATCAGCTCTTTTTTAGGCATAAATAAAAGAATGGGTGTTTACTTTTTAATTGTACTCTCAATCCTATTACCAAGCATGAATATATATTTTTGGTCTTTTGCTTGATGTTCTAAAATTCATTACATTTATTAAATATATACATAAATCTGTATTGGTATAATATAACTTGATATGATGCAAGAGAAAAATATAAACAGTGTCTGAAAGACTATGCTGTCTATTCAGAAACTCTGTTTCTGAAGATGGATGCTAATTTAATGACTATTGATGTGGGAACCAAAAGCAAAAGAAAAAATTAAATTTCCTTACTACTTCCAGTCCATTGACAAGTCCTTGAAACAGGTAGAGTGACCTTCCTCTGGGAGTTCAGCTGCCTCAGTGTGGACACTTTGCTAAGGGCAAAAGGCAATCTTGGCTTAACATTGTCGTGACACCCCAGGATCCCGTGAGTCTACTTTAAACATATGGAAATTCCTTTGGAAACTTCCTTTATCTCTACCCCCACCCCCACCCCCAGATACATGTTGGCAGTCATCCCCCAATCATTTGGCTCACTGATACACATTTGAAGGGTCTCACGACTGAGGTTTTACTAAACCGTAATACATGACCTTTTCCTAACAATAGCTAGCTCCTTCAAGGTCCTGGAAACTCTGTTTCCTAAATACCTTGGAGGCTTGTGCTGTCCCTAACCCCCTCCCAACTTGAAAATATATGATCAGTCACCCGTCACAACCCCAGTGTAGCTTTTTCTGCCCACAGTTCCTGTCCTGTCCCCATGCTTTAATAAAAGCACCTTTTGCACCAAAGAGGTCTCAAGAATTCTTTCTTGACCATTTGCTCTGAACCCCAACATTTCCACATCAACTATGTTTGCGGGTTTTTTTAAAAAAGATTTCATTTGTGTATTTGAGATAGAGAAGGACAGCACAAGCAGGGGAGCTCAGAGGGATAGTGAGAAGCCGACTCCCCACTGAGCAGGGAGCCCAATGTGGGGGGCTCAATCCCAGGACCCTGAGACCAGTTAACTGACTGAGCCACCCAGGCACCCGTGTTTATGGGTTTTAAAGAGCTACCTTTGATATGATTTATGGTTTGAAGGGTGGATTTTATTTTACATTTTTTATTGCTAAAATTGAGTAGAAAATTGAGTGAACTACACTGTATATTATTAAAATATTTTGGTTTTTTTCCGATAAGAAAGGTATTTATACATATCAGACTTACAGACAGACCATTAATTTTCACAAACCAATCTACTGTGAAATTTCCCCAAATTATTTTCTAGCTATATATTTATTTTATTATAAAGAGTTTTGCCTGATCAATAAAATTGTACATATACTACATATGCTATGTGAAATGGAAGCTAGGTTTTCACTGGAGTAATAATGCTATTAAGATTAAGAAACTTAGGGCACCTGGGTGGCTCAGTTGGTTAAGCGACTGCCTTCGGCTCAGGTCATGATCCTGGAGTCCCGGGATCGAGTCCCACATCGGGCTCCCTGCTCAGCAGGGGGTCTGCTTCTCCCTCTGCCCTCTTCCCTCTCGTGCTCTCTGTCTCTCTCTCTCAAATAAATAAATAAAATCTTTAAAAAAAAAAAAAAAGATTAAGAAACTTAGCTGAACTTTGAATGATCAATAGGATCAGTATTGTCACAGTTGTAATTACTTCCACAAAATATCATTTCTCCTTTTAATATGCACTTTGTGTGAATGACATGACTTATGATTATCTTGAAATTATTTTGGTAATCTTAGCAATCATTGCAAAAATTTCCCGTTTAAATGAGAAATCATTTCCATTAACTCATTAAGGGTGTCTTTATCAAATGCTTATTATTTTCCACACATGACACATGGAGGGTATTTAGGTTGAAATAAAGATGCAGTTAAGATATGAGTATGCTCTTTTTTAAAAAATTTTGTTGGTTAACATACAGGGCAATATTGGTTTCTGGAGTAGAATTCAGTAAGGTATGAGTATGTTCTTATGATCCTAAAAAATTCTTTCTCCCTTCAAAAGACCTGAAACAAAGTAATTTTAATTTTGTAACTTAAAATAGTTAAATATCTATTGTCTATCTACAGTTTTTCACTGCATGGGATAGTGTCGCATCAGATTCACAGAGTATAATAAAGTAGGGGAAACGACTTAAAATTAATGCAGTTTACCTGTGATAATTCTCATAAGGGTGAAGCAAAGATAATTGGCTATCATCAGATAAGGGATAGATCATAAAGGAGATATAGGGCCTTGAATAAATTTGTGGGTCAGGGAACTAGGGTAACTTACTTGGGTTTTGTTTCTAAATCTATGGGAGGATTGTTGATGCTAATTTCTTCTCATCCTTTTCCATGACTTTCCTATAGTGTTTTATGTCCAAGTAGTATTTTTAAAAATATTTTAAAAATACCTATTTATGGAAAGTGAATTTTCTCTTGTTTAATAACTGGTTTTTTGGGTTAATTGAAATTTAATTTAAAAGGCATATTTTAAGTAACAAATAATAAAGGTGTTCAACAGATATAACAAAACAAGTAGTACATGGTCATGTCAAATATTAAGATGATGGCTCCAAAATTAATGAAATTTGAGTATGAGGGATTAAGATGATCAAGACTAAGATTTGGTGGAAGAGTACCTGGGCAAAGAAGGAAGAACATTTCATTCTATGTGAGGGTCCATTAAGGGCAAGTACCTCATGTCAGGCACAGACAAGAAAGCAAGCCATTATGGCTGAAATGAAGGTACATAGCAGGGTGAAATATAAGATTAGACACAGAGTAGGGATTGGATTCTGTGTGACTATGTAGACCATGTGAAGAATTTTTGTATTTATAAGAGCAATGGGAAAACCATTAAGCATTTTCAATGGAGAGGTGACAGGTGTAGTTTTGTAATATGACATGATTGCATGCTTTAAAGCAAGCAATTACTAAAAAGATACCAGAAAGAATGTAGTAAAAGGGATAATAATTTAAATGACACAATACTACCACTTCTTTGTATTTTAGAAACATAAAACAGTTTCTTCTGATTAAATGCTCACTCTGCTTTTCTTTTTTCCTTCCTCTGCTTCTCTCCAGAGGGTTTCTGGGTTCAAGCATTCATATTGCTCTTTGAGTCCCCACTGGTCTCTGTGGCAGAATGGTTTTCCTCATAGGTTCCTGACCTAGTATCTACTGAAGTATAAATGGTTCTATTCTGCTGTAAACTTCTCACCCAAATCTGGCTATACTGCCCCAAACATTGTGGCTCTATTTTAATTCCAACATTCTTTAGATCCACAAATATTCTCTGCATTTCTGTTCCATCCCTCAACAATCCCCCCACCATTGCTATCCAGGAAATGAGAATGCATCCAGATGCTCTGTGGAACGTGTGTACCCCATGCGGGATCATTTGTGTCACCTACATTCTTCTCTGTACCCACTGCCATCACTCTTATCTACAATTGTAGAATATAGCACAAGGCCAAATGGACACTTCCATGGATTTCATCCAGGGAATTGAGTCACTAATTCCAGTGTTCTCATGTTTCCTCTTACCCTTCTGGAAGTTTCTACTGTATCTCCAGAAATACCATCAAATCCATCCACCAGAACCACAAAAATGTACACATATCCTTGAGTTTCCTCACATAAAGAACATAGTAAGGAAATTGGTATTGGATCCTTTGCCCTTCATTCTCTACTAAGGACAGGATTCTGCCCACACCACCCCGTTTCCATGATATTCTGACTTCTCTTTATCTCTTGCTAATAGTGAAACAAATATACAAGGGCATTAGTCCTGGCTCAGAATTTGTTAATATGAGGTTAATGAATTTAGAGAAACCTTCCAATTTGACATTATTATATTACTAGGGAATTTTTTAAAGTTTTTTCATTGGTCATAAAAGCTAAGCACTGACTTTTTTTTTTTTTTTTTTTTTGCTCTTTGCATTTCTACAAGTTTTAATTCTCTCTACTTATTCTGTTTCTACCCCATACATACATGTATATGATATTACTTAACCAAACAGAAGTTGAATGTAGGGACACTCAAAAATAAAACAACTTACTATATTTCAGAAGAGAGTTCATCATTACATAAGGAAGACAGGTACCTATTGTAGTGATCTAGAAGGGAGAGGACTGGACTAGGTTGGTGGTGATAGAAATGGTAAAAACTAAATGGATTTAAGAGACAAATCTGTCCCGTCACCTATTTATGTAAATAAAATTTTATTGTAACACACTTAATGCATTTATGTAGACTGCATGGCTGCTTTGCATTACAACAGCAAAGTTTAGTTATCATGACAGAGACCACATAATCAACAAAACCTAAAATATTTACTGAAAGGTTCTATTCCTTGTCATATAGTTGAAGTGCCCATTGTTTACCTATAACCCTCACGTCTTTTTCAACAGCGGAGCATCAGGTGACTGAAGTTCAATTCTTTAATGGTGATTTGGTAGCTCCAAAATTTTCTAACAGATAAAGTAAGATAAAGACAAGTTCTTTAACTTGTGACTCACCATGGATTTTCGGTCAGAACTAATTTAATGCAGTAATAATAAGTATAATGTCAAATTATGGTTAATTATATCTAATAACAATAAAAAGTAAGAAGAGGAGGAGGGAGAAAGGAGGAGAAGTAAATGTAGTTGTTCCTCTCTCAAACACTTTAGCAGAGTATACAGGAAAAAGAGAATGCATTTATTGTTATTCAGGATTCTGTTAGTCTGTGAAGGGTCAGTGGATCTCCCTTTAGTTTGTAAGTGTTATCAGGACCAAGCTAGTCTGGGCCACTCTTTCTGGAGGAATCAAATAGAAGTTCAATCCACAGTGCTCAGTCTGTGGCCAACAAAGGAAAAAAGATTGCCTTTTTTTTTTTTTTTACAAAATTCTTGGTCTTGTTTGTACAACATGAAATTCAGACTAATTGGGTTTTGTAGGAGAAATAAATTTGGAATTTTCAGGAGAAATACACTTGACATTCAAATATAGCAGAATTCTATTTTAAAATGGAATTGCCTATATTGTCATCTATAATTTCAAAAATTCTCTTATGGTTTAAGTTTTACTTATGTTTACTTGGGGTTTTTTCCATTTCTTCTGTTTGTTTAAAAACTACTTTATGTGCTTTGTTTAGGCAATAGTTTGAAATAGCAATTAGGAAACCATGATTTATATGCTTTGAAGTAAGTTTTTAAGGAAAGTTCATAGAACTATAAAAATATTTGTCCTAAGAAGTCTCATTTTACTAAGAATTTAGAAACTAAATAGCCTGAGGAATGTAGGAAAACATGGACATTTCAAAAAGATAATTTAGTTCTTATGAACGACATGAAATAAGGCTAAACCATTTTGTAATCTCAATCCCAGAGTCAATTCCCTTTGAAAATCTCTGTAAGAGTCTTTGATATTTGATAGGAATCTCTAGATTTGGCCAAAGAAAATGCATTTTAGATTTGCAATTTTAAAAAAATATGATTGATTGCTTTGCTTTTTTAATCAAAATAATAAAATTTTAGCTAGTGTAGAGGGAAAATGATTTCAAAGGAAATAAACCATTTATGGGTGAATTTTAAGTATGTTTTAAATTAACTGCTCAATGTTGAACATATTTCTCTCATTTTATTCTGTTTAAGAATGTTTGCAATAATTTAAACATCTGTTCTTTGTTCTGAATAAATTTACACTAATTTACTCCCAAAATTATTTTTAGATATTCTTACTCTCATATAATCATGATCAACTTAATTGATCATGAATCAATTTAAATTAAATTGATTAATTTAAATGTAATATATTTTGAAGACATGAAATGATTTTAGGATTTTTTCACATGAAGGGACAATGTATACAAGTTTGCATAGTCTTATTTAAATTAAATATAAATATAAATTTATGTTGACTAACATAATAAAATAAAATTTAAAAAATAAAATGAAGGAAAAAATAAAAATAAATACATATAAATATAAATTTAGAATAAAGTTAAATTTAGCAGGTTTCAACCAATTTTACAGCACAAAATATGTTCCCTTTTGAAATTATTAATAAACCAAACAATTAGAACTTTGATAAAATTTTGTGAAGTCCCTCTTTTCTTCTCAAGTGGCAATTCAAAGGTACAAACTTTCAGATTGACTTCTTAGATATATCCTAAATTAATTCACCAAAGGGGTTATTTTAGAAATCATCAATACAACTGTCTCTTCCAGTTTTAAGTTTTGTGATCCAAAATTCCAAATTAACATAGTTTTCCAATCAGAAATCTATACATTTTGGTTTCTGATATTAATATAGATGCCTTAGCATAACAAAGGTGATTAATTCTAGGCCCCTTTAAGAAGTTATGTGTTGCACAGTAGTGGATTTAAAAGAGCAAAATTTTTTGTTTAGTTTTTTTTTTTTCTAATTAGGTTTATAAGATACATGATCTTATTCTCCACAGAATGAACCTAGTAAAGTTTTTCCAGTAAAAGTTAAGATCTCAAGATTAGATGAATCCATAGGTTTAAAAAAGGCAACATAAAGGGATCCCAGTGGGTAGGAATTTGGCATGAAAAAAGCACTGTAAGAGATGACAGATGTATGCTTCATGTAGATAGAGCAAAACAGCAAAAGGAAACCATCATCAGACAGTGGAAAGCAGATATGCATAGAATGTCTCAAAACCAGGAAGCCTGTTACATACTCAGCAAGTGCTGGTTCTGTAGGCTAATCCAGCCTCAAGAACAGAGCCTTCCAGGGATCTCGTTATAACCAAACTCAAATTATCAGCCTCACTGTAATCAATAAACAATTCTAACTAGCTAGTACAAACACCCACAGATCTCCTCAGACCTATGGTCACAAAGCAACACCATTAATCAATATGTTTCATATCATGACCAGAGAGCAGTGTCATAAATGTGTATTTCTTATTTCAGCCGGAGAGCTAAGGCTAATCCCAGACTTCCTTAAACTCTCCCAACACGGTCAACCTGCCAACTGATAGCCAAAGCCTCCTTAGGACAAAAGGTTCAAAATTCTTAATTTGTCAATAGTACTTGCCTTATAACATTATATAGTAAGAAATTATATAGATAATTAAAGCTATATACAGATTCCAAACATTTGTAATACCCAAATGGTTGGGTCTGGTATGGAACTAAATAGACAGCTACACTGTCTAATACCAGCATAAACTTTTTCCTATTTTTGTACTAACTATAATTTTCACTTCCCTACTTACAGAGCTTTCTCTATTTATGTATACATCTACTGAATGGTTAAGAAAACAATCAATCTACCATTAATTAAGTCTAAGACTTCTTCAGGCCAATTGTCCCCCATAAGGATAATATCCTGAGGGGGCTTTAATTCAATCTCCTAGTATATATTGCAAATTCAGATATTAGAAAAGACTCACTGTATTCCACACAGCACACTTATGTTGGCTTTTATTTAAAGACAAATGAAAGAGATGGGACACCTGACTGGCTCAATTGGTAAGCACGAGACTCTTGATCTTAAAGTCGTGAGTTCAAATCCCACACTGGGCATAGGGCTTACTTAAAAAAAAATGACAAATGAAAGAGAGAATACAGGCAAGCATGGGGTTCCAAGAAACATCCCATGAGCAAGCTTCCCAGGACTTTTTATTCACACACCATGACTTTGCTCTGTCTCCAGCTTAAATCACCAAGATCTGTGCAATCTTAGCTTGGGAGACCTCAAATAAAGTCCCAAGCATGGCTTTCATGCCTCTCTGGCTACATAATCTGCCAGGCTGACTTAACTTGTTAGGTTGGTTGCAAACCTTCAGTAAAGAAACTAAGCTTAGAGGATTTCTAGGAGAAGTTTAGAAATTGAAATAAATCATCATAAATCCCACTACCCTTACTTTAGCAAAGAATCAAAGACCAAACATTCAGGAATCCCCCAAATTAGTGTTTCCATTTCATCTGTAACTGAAATCTATCTCACATATTTATGATAATCAATACCAGTATTATGTTTACAATACATGTATTATAATAGTACAAATAGGTAGATAATAGGACATCAGAAATAGAGAACTCTTTTTTTTTTTTAAATGTTTTTTTGTTTTTTAAGTAGGCTCTATTCTCAACATGGGGCTGGCACTCATGACCTTGAGATCAAGAGTTGTACACTCTACCAACTGAGCCAGTCAGGCGCCCCTAGAGAACTTTTATGATAGGTGACAAAAACCCGGCTTACAGAGACAAAGATGCTAAACATTGGGGGAAAAAATATTGAAAGGACTAAGTATAGGGGGAAAAACATTACAAAAGCCCCAGGGTATTGGGTATGTGCTTTGGAGCAGGGAATAAGGGCAAACTACTCAATTAGGGGCTAGGGAAGAGAAGAACCAAGTGCAAAATTGACTCGCAATCTTGACATTAAGTTCCTCACCCAAACTTCCTTAAATTATTCCCCATTCAGAGTCCGTTTTCCCAAGAGCCAGGAGTACGAACAGTTTTATAGGTGGGTGTTAACACAAGAGATTTCCTGATACCACAATAAGGTATAAAACATTCAAGTATTTTTGTTGTAGTCAATGATAATTAAACAGTTTGGAACCATCTGAAATATGGAAGTAGGAGGTCAGATAATCAGAGATAAAAATGCAGAGAGCTGATTGGTGACAGAAGTGTTATTCCCAGGCCAAATGGGCTTGTAAATACTCTTCTTCTCAAATAAACCCTGAAATTGTGCCCCCCACCCTGCAGGAATAGAGTTTGTTCAGGATCATTTTTCACATATACGAGCACAGAACAAGTGCATCTGAAAATAGGGATTTCCTAAAGAAAAACACCCAGAAGGGTTAATTTCTCAATGCCCAATTTTAAGCCAGGATCACTACTCAAATTAAGACACGACTTATGAAGAGTTCAGTGTGAGGATGTGGAGAAATAGGATGAAGATAGTCATCATACTCTCCAACATTTTCCACTTTGTAGCAGCAAGTTCCCTTTCCCATATGAAAAATGAGGTTTGGGGGATAAGACTCAATTCATCAGAACATAATGACAGTATTGCTAAATATGTCTTTGCAGAGAAAAAAACTTTTTTGAGAAATCTCCTTCAACATTAGATTTTTAAATTATATTTCTTACAATTTATTACTGAATTATCTCCAAGATCATTAAATGTATCTTCTCATCTAGAAAGTATGGCTTATATAATTTTTGCATCAGAGCAAATATTCCATATTTAATGTGTTGTATATATATATATGAAAAATGAAAATCAATTATAATATAAATTAAAATCAAGAAGAAAGAGGCATATTTTAAATAACTGGATAGACTTGTTTTCAATAACCTAACAGATTAGCAGTAAGCAATAGTCAGAATTATACTTTACTTTGTTGTTCTTCACGTTCTGCTGCTTTAGTAAAGATCTATCCTAAAATTCTTCCCAGTTGCATTGGTTTCATCTGATCAAGTGATAGCATGTACACTATACATAATGAGCTAGCTTTCCTTCTCCCATCTTTCAACTCAGATTACTAAAAACAGAATATATCTTAGATATGACTTATCAAGCCTAAGCTATGTAATTTTATATATTTTGGCCCCCCAAATAGAGTGGTTAAATGAATTGCTTAGGGGTGCCTGGGTGGCTCAGTCGGTTGGGCATCTGTCTTCGGGTCAGGTCATGATCCCAGGGTCCTGGGATGGAGTCACATGTCCAGCTCCTTGCTTGGTGGGGAGTCTGCTTCTCCCTCTATCCCTCCCCCTTGCTTGTGCGCTCTCTCTTTCTCAAATAAATAGTCTTTTAAGAAAAAAAAATGAATTGCTTAGGTTTTTTGTTGTTGTTTTTCTTCCTCTTTTTTTTTGTTTTACCTAGTGAATTAGTCATAAAATCAGCAATAAGACCTTGCATCATGCCTTGCAACATAAATGGTGAATTTCATTAATGAAATATTCTATATAGGATGCAAAAAAAAGTTGTGACATCATAAAAATGGCCAAACACAAATTTTGCTATATGAATTTTTTAGCTCTAGTATCTACTCTGCTTACCTACAAATCAAAGTTAAACACCATTTAAAATTAAAACATACTTCCATAAATAAGTATACTATTGATTTGTTCTATTTTAGCTCTATATATGTTTTCCATATTGTTTCATGTTACATTATACATTGCTACTTTATATAATCAATTTATTACAAAGACAGAAGGCAATTTTTTTTCAAAATCTGGATAATCACATTTTTTTAAAAAAATTTGCATCTTTTATGGTATATTTAGCTCATTTTATCCCTTTAAGTCATCTAACATTTGCTTCAGTGAAGCCATCTATGTTTTGTTTATATCTTATATTTATTAAAGATAAATTTTTGTTGCTAAAACTCTCTGAAAGATCTCTATGAATTTCTGTATTAAAATATAACTAAACTTTATTCTTGAATATTAATTTTTCTCAGGGTTAGAATTCCTTCTGCCTTCCATCAGGAAGAGATACAAATTACAAAAACATGATTTATATTTAAAATGTATTAATTAGTTTTTTATCATGTGAATTGTTCAAATGATAATACCAGTGACACCTTACAAGACAAACTACTACAGACTACGTTGTAGGTCTGTAGAATTCCAGTAAGGAATATGTCTTTATGTGTGACCCCTAAGTTAACAATAATGTTTTATCCTAATGCATTTATTTGATACATTTTCATTTACTCTCATCTAAACAAGTTGCTAAAATTTGTTATTTCTGCTTTCAACAAAGCCTCTTTTTGGAAAATATGGATTAAATATATTATACTTGTAATATAAATTTATGTTATAAACATAATAGATATAATTAATTTACGCCAAATTTTGTCTATGAATCATGCCACATGATTCATATATAGCATTTATGTATGAAATAGGGAGATCAAAATGGGCCCAATCAAGAAGCAATTTGCATCTTAATCATGAATAAACTTAATTTTAATAAAATCATTAATAAAATTAATTATGAATAATGATAAACTGAATTCCGACATTAGATGTGAAATTGAGAACAATGACTGGCAAGCATCTTGATCCAGAATGACATGGTTATTAAGATTCTGAAGGACAACTGTATAATTTACAATGTATTAGTAAAGAACTACCGTCAGGAAAGGTAGAAATGAGAAAGCCAGATTATGATGCAGTTAATGCGAGTAATTACATCATTGTTTTTCTCTAATATAAGAAGCATTTACCAAAATTATTTAAGGTATTTTATTAGTTTAAGAATAGATTACTAGTTTAAAATAGGATGTTTGGAAATAATATGCACTGACAAGAAGGGAAAAATTTAAAAATCTTTAAAATGTTATCTCTAAATATTCAAAAGTTCTGTTATCAGGCAAGTAAAGAACTGAATCGCTATTTGACACTCTCATTGTTAATTCTGGATAGATTGCTGGAATATTGAATTGATTTAGTTGTGTTCTTTTTTTCCTTTCCTTTTATTTTTTTTTCTAAAGTAGGCTCCATGCCCAGTATGGAGCCCAACACACGGTTCCAGCTCACAACCCTGAAATCATAACCTGACCTGAGGTCAAGAGTCAGATGCTTAACCGACTAAGCCACCCAGATGCCCCTGAATTAATTTAGTTTTTGTTATTAATAGAATAAGAAAGAGGCCAAAACATGTACGTTGAGGAGAGGCAAGGCCAAGTTATATACCTTTTGCCCATACTACTAAAGTTTAGAGACAAAAAATGATCAAGTTTTCCTTCTAGGAATACAACAGCTCCAGCTTTTCCCTCGAAGCTACTCTTGCTGGATCACTGGAAAAAAAGAGCAGAACCTAAAGCTTAAGACCTAAAATGATTCCCAAGTGTTCAAGTAAATGGTTTATAGTGCCCAGCACAGCTCTACCCACATCTGATAGAATTCTCCTTATCCAAGAATGAGTAAGAAAAAAATATTGAACTAATGGTGAAGTCAAGGAATATGCCAATAGGATATGAACAAAGGATAAAACAAAAAACATGAGCATCAAATACAAAAAGCAAATAAGTATCTATGAATTTTGGAAAAATATTACTGCATAAATCAAAGTAAATCTCAATAGAAATTTGTAATTGAAATACAATAGAACCTTTAAAATTGATGGGGGAAATGACCACTAGTGGTGTTTAAAAAGATAGTGTGTATAAAATATTCATTTAGTGTATATATAAACATATCTATTGAAAGATAAAACAAGATGATAATAGGTATTTTCCCAGGATAAAGCATTTGTGGGTTATTTTTTGCATACTTTTCACAGACTTTCTGTATTTTTTTAAAAGATTTAATTTATTTATTTGAGAGAGCACAAGCATGAGCAGGAGGGGCAGAGGCAGAGGAGAGGGAGAATCTTAAGCAGAGCCCATGCTAAGTGCAGAGCCCTATGCAGGGCTCAATCTCAGGACCCGGAGATCATGACCTGAGCTAAAATCAAGAGTTGGAAGCTTAACCGACTGTGCCACCCAGGCGCCCCTGACTTTCTGTATTTTTAAACTTCCTTTACAGTAAATAAATTTTGCAATCAAAAATAAATATTTTTTAAAAATATTTTAATGGAAATAGTGGAGCAAAAAAGCATAAAAAAGTAGCCCATTGTGGGAATAATAATTTACTATTAAAGGATAACAATAGAGAAAGCTCCTTAACTCATTTCTACAAATAGGAAAGAAGAATATGAATATTACATTACTCAGCAAATTGAGAGAACAAGAGTCCTAGGGCACAATCATAAAACAATATAAAACAATCTTTGTTTTTTTTTCTTAAGACTGCTCCTGAAAACTCACTACATGAGACCTTTCATTTCTGTACAGAATTAAATCTGGGCAGCCCCACTGCTATTCACTGTTTGTAACAAAGCCACCCTGATCGTTTTACTGCTGAAACAGTCTCAGTCTATAATTAATGTACACAAACAGGTGTAATAAAACTCTCAATTTCATTGTTTGTGCATAACACCCAGTGCTCCATGCAGAACGTGCCCTCCTCAATACCCATCACCAGGCTAACCCATCCTCCCACCCCCCTCCCCTCCAGAACCCTCAGTTTGTTTTTCAGAGTCCATCGTCTCTCATGGTTCTACTCCCCCTCCGATTTCCCCCCCTTCATTCTTCCCCTCCTGCTACATTCTTCTTCTTCTTTTTTTCTTTCTTAACAATGAATCATGGAACACAATATCTAAAACTAATGATGTAATGTACGGGGATTAACATAACAATAAAAAAATTTTAAATGGAAAAAAAAAAACCTCAAAAAAAAAAATATATAGTGAGGAGGGAGGGGGATGGGTTAGCCTGGTGATGAGTATTAAAGAGGGCACGTACTGAATGGCGCACTGGGTGTTATATGCAAACAATGAACCATGGAACACTACATCAAAAACTAATAATGTAATGTATGCTGATTAACATAACATAATAAAAAAAACATAAAAAAATTAAAAAATTAAAAAAAAAAAACTCTCAATTTCAAAGTTAAAAATCTTCCATATCCTAGCCAGACCAGTTTCTCCTACCTCATCTGACAACTCCAGGGTTGGAGAGATATGGGGGAGAAGATGTAAATGATAATGGGGTCTTTCTTAAATGAAGTTCTCTAATCTATTAGTTCCAATGTAAAGGAAATATAAGATCTACTTGGACACTTATGACTTCCCCCATCAGCTTTTGGTCCAAATAAGCTCTCTTAATTGGACCCTTCTCTTTCTCATTTTCTCTCCTTCTCTAATAGTCCATGATAGACCCAGCCCTTTGACCAGTCATTAGTGGGATTTCTTTTCCAAACCACCCCAGACCACTACTTTGCTGTCACAAACTCTTATTTTTCCTAGGAAGGAAATAGGACTTCATTTGTCCCCTAAACTTCTAAACTTCAGCATCTATCAAATTCTCCAAGTAGTCTAATTTAAGTCTTTATCCTTATGTCTGAGGTAAGGGGGAAGCATGATCTCCTTGTAGCAAATTTACAACTTTCCCTTGAAAATCCTTTCAACTTTGCTTTTATATCTTCAAGTGGCCAAGAAACCAAGGGCTGCAAACACAATTCTTTTAAAACTCTTGCAAATCGTGATACGTGAACAAGTACTTCATTTTACTATTTCTGCCTGAACAAGGGAATGGAATGACTGGTCCTTTGACTTTGGTAGAAATTCCCTCCCCCGTCCCTCCCCAAAACACATCTTGTATATAGACCTGGTTTATGCCTACTACAGAATAGCTTGGCACCACCTGCATTTAGGGCTTCTTCTCATTGACTTATTTCCCAGCCAGTAGCCTCACACAGCAGTTCTCATGATTTACACAATCATAAAGTTACAGTCTTATAACACATAACATTGTTTCAGCCTGTGCTGGGGTGAGGAACAGTCTCCCATGGCCTCCATTAAAAGCATCACTGAGGGAGTCTAGAAATTCCAGCATCAAGGAAACAAAACCAATGGAAACTTGTCTTCCTCCAGATGCTGTCAAGAGGAGATAGAAAGCACGACTCAAAAGTGTGGAGCACATAACACTACAGGATGAACTTTATCTCATGAGAGACAGGAAATAGTGCTATTCAGTGAACAGTGGTTTTAAAGTGCCTCTCTGGAGGTATTCTTCATGACGGAGCCAACATCTGAGTTTTCTTGGGAGTTGGAAATGCCTGTGCTGTCTTTTCCTCCTTCTCTGTCTCATTTCCTTTTCTCCTAAATTTTCCTAATTTGAATGACATTCACCAATAAAACATTAGCATGAAAGTTTGCCTCAGGCCATGTTTTCTAGGTAGCTTAGGCTAATGCACCCTGAGAGAAAAGTAATTTACTGAAAAGAATTTAAGAGATTTTTGTGAAAGGAACATGATTTGCAGATGGTCAAGAAATTACAAATGCCTATGACATCATGTAACAGCTATTTACATCCTATAGAAGTACTGTTTGAAAAACACTTCACTTAACTTTGGATCAATTTATTTCAAATCTAAAGTCTTATGATTCCTCACTTTTTAAGCAGATCTATTACATTCAGAGATACTGTAAATCCACTCATTCGACCTATGAAAATTCCAAGAGGTCATGATTCTGACTTTGAAAAGGAAGATATTAAGTGGCAATAAAATGAACAGCTTTTTGCATGAAGATATGTGTGCAGCAAGAATCATCCACAATGACTTCCATTTATTATGACCTCATACCATGAGAGCACTGAGCCAGTAACAGCTCAATGTCAGGAAGATGAGCTGACCCAGAAGCAAAGCACCAACACTGGCATCCAAATTGTTTTGTACTGAAACATCATCTCAGCTTGCACCTGGCACATTGCTACTTGCTGACACTGAAACTGGAAACTGCTACTTGGCATGATCTATCAAAGTCTAGAAGGATAAAGGTTCAATATGCAATGCAATACAATCCCAGGGTCAGCCTGTAGTTATGAAGACAATCTTCAGAATTCTCATTGGTGCTGAAATGACAGTCCCTATATTCATGCAATAACCACACTCTGAGAACTTTATAGTAAATGCTAAAATAATTTCTCTGCATTAACATCAATTTAGTGAACTTAAAATTTGGGAGTAACATCTAACTGCTAATTATACTTCAATTGGTGTAAAAAGAAAGTCATAATTATAAATATGTCATAAACACAATAATAATACCCTGAATGTAGGGATGCCTGGGTGGCTCAGTTGGTTAAGCCCCTGACTCTTGATTTTGGCTCAGGTCATGATCTCAGGATCCTGGGATTGAGCCAATCAGGCTCCTGGCTCAGTGGGGAGTCTGCTTGAGATTCTCTCCCCCTCCCTTTGCCCCTCTCCCATACTTGTATGCACGCTGTCTCTCAAATGTATAAATAAATCTTAAAAAAAATAATACCCTAAATGTGATGTGATATTTTGTCACTAAATAATCAAAATAATTGGTACAGTCACATGGGAAAAGGTAATGTTTGTTTGGTGCTTCTGCTGTGTGAGGCCCTATTCTGAGTGCTTTATGTATTAAATTTCCTTTATTCCCCTGTGGTAGCCAGCGTTCAAGATGGTCGTCAATCATGCCCACATCCCTGGTATTCATACCTTTGTTCAGTGCCCTCCCACGTTGTACTAGGTTTGTTCTATTTGGCCAGTAGCATGCAGGGTAAATGATGGCATGCCATTTACGTGGCTAGATTATTAAAAGGCAAAGCTTCCATTCTGGGTGCTCTCTCTTTCTCTCTCTTATCACTCACTATGAGGTAAGTAAGCTTCAGTGTTGTGAGTGTCCCTATGGAAAGGCTATATGGAAAAGAACTAAGACCTCCAGTCAACAGCCAGAGAGGCAGGGACTTGCCAACAATCATGTGAGTTCTATTGGAAGTGGTCCTCCCGCCCTGCTTGAGCCGTGAGATGATTGTAACCCTGACTGTAACTTATGGAATGACCCTGAGCTAGGGGACCCAGCTAAGCCACTCCTGAATCCCTAACCCTTAGCAGCTGTGCAAGATAATATGTTTTTGTATTAAAGTTGCCAGATTTTAGAGTAATTTCTTATGCAATAATAGATAATAACATCCACAACAATTCTGAAAGGTAGGTGCTATTATATCTTCACCTCACTTGTTGAAAGGAGTTTTCTTTTTCCATTAAACTTTCTTAGCACCTTCATTACTTATCCACTGATAATATACATATATGTCTGTTTCTAGAGTCTCTATTCTCTTCCATTCATTTATCGTTGCCAGTA
Source organism: Phoca vitulina (assembly GCF_004348235.1). Classification (NCBI taxonomy): domain Eukaryota; kingdom Metazoa; phylum Chordata; class Mammalia; order Carnivora; family Phocidae; genus Phoca; species Phoca vitulina. The sequence goes on from NW_022589704.1 coordinate 46,009,017, forward strand.
CCTCGCAGTCTTGATTACTGTAAGTTTTAGTAAGTCTTAAATGTGTGGTAGAGCAAGTTCTCCAGCTCTGTTATTTTTCAAAGCTGTTTTGGCTATTCTAGGTTCTTAGCTCTTCCATAAAATCTTATAATTAGCCTATAAATTTGTATACACAAGCCTGATGGAATTTTTAGTGGAATTGCATTGAATCTATACATCAATTTGGAAAGAATTAAGATATTAATAATATTGAGACTTCTAATCCATGAGCTCCAAGTATCTCTCCATTTACTTAAGTCTTTTAAATTTCTCTCAGCATTGCTTTCTTGTTTCCCATTGCACATCTTCTATTAGGTTTATTCTTTGTAATTTTTGTTTTTAGAACATATTCCTCACTAAGATATTCAGTCTTCATTACTGCTCTTACATTCTATGTCTTCCACTGCCTCCCTATATATCATATTGTTCACCATTATTTAAAAGTAACACTTTTAAAAAGATTTATTTATTTATTTGAGAGAGAGAGAAAGAGTGTGTGTGCAAGTGAGCGGGGGAGGGGCAGAGGGAGAGGGAGACAAACTGAGCTGGGAGCCAAGCATGGGGCTGCATCCCAGAATCCCGAGATCATGGCCTGAGCCAATATCCAGAGTCATACGGTTAACAGACTGAGCCACCCAGGAGCGCCTTGAAAGTAACAGTTTTAAGAGAAATCTGTAATGTTCATAGTCACCAAGTATCACTAATGAAATATATAGCTCCTCATATTTTAAAATTTTTTTTTTCTTTTTTAAAGATTTTATTTATTTATTTGACAGAGAGAGACACAGCGAGAGAGGGAACACAAGCAGGGGGAGTGGGAGAGAGAGAAGCAGGCTTCCCGCAGAGCGGGGAGCCCGATGTGGGGCTCGATCCCAGGACCCTGGGATCATGACCTGAGCCGAAGGCAGACGCTTAACGACTGAGCCACCCAGGCGTCCCTATAGCTCCTCATATTTTAATAAGTAGAACTAGAGAGCCATAAAACTAAACCACACCACATAATCTCTTAAAAACCGACATCTTGATTTTCTCTAACATTTGTTTAGGCTGTTTCTAAGAATACTTTTGATTATAATACATTTAAAAATATAATATATTCCATAATTCTATTTCTTTAAAAATATTGTGATGTGTTATTTAAGAATCATTTACTTACTCATCATGCATAAATTTAAAAATTGGAATGCTTTGCAGATCCAGATATTCCTGTTGGTCATTAATTAGGAGTTGTATAACTCATTTTTGTGGAAAGATATTTTAAAATACATTCTTCTACTAGATGATGCTAAAGGACAGTCAAGACTAAAATTAGGAAATGGCAAAATGGCCAGTAGTTACAAACCAATAACCATCACACTGATAGGCGGTGGCTGATTCAGAGGAGTGCACAGTGATGCCACAGTCAGGATTGCTGAGCCAGCAAGAGCCTACAAGGAAATGAAACAGCTTCAAATATAAAGGTTCAATGATCAAAATCAATGTTTCTCTTTGATATGTGAAAGTCCTAATAACTACCTTCTGGAGGACATGTGAAAAGAGTTTACCTTGTGACCCTCTCTCCTAAATGCTTTTTTCTTTATGCTTAGACTCAAAGTCTCCCAGGTTCTTCTTTCCAAGTCCATATGAACAGTCAACCCACAATACAAATAGGTCTTATGGAACCCAGGCATTTGTGTATTTTAACAAAGGTCCCCAAATTCCAGACACTAGCAAAAGGATATTACATTTGTTACTCCATTTTGTTTAACCCACACAGAACCGTGTATTAGGGACCCCACGTTCCAAAAGAGGGAAAATGAGAGTCAGAAAAGTAATTAATAAGGAAACCCATCTAGATAGTGTGCTTATAACCACCATGCTTGACTGTGTTCTTTAGTCACTAGTGGTTCATGTAAAATCAACTAATGATCTCCATCACTGTCATTTCACAATCAGAAAAACAGAGTGCCATTGGGAAGCCTTGCAACGTGAATGACAGAATTTCCACAGGAAGCAGACTATCAGGGCTGAATGGCAGAAGTCTCACAGGAAGTGGGCCACTATACCTATTCCAACACGTTCATGCTATGCTCATATTTCTTGCTCTTCCAACCCTGCCCTCTTGGCACCATGGGTTTTTAACTCCAATATACCTAAGCGCAGAAGGGCAGGTGCCCACTCTTACCCCTCCCTGCCTTTGAGATTCTGTGGCAACTTTGTGAGAGTCTATTTTGCTTTAAAATGGGGGAACCTATAATTTGCTTTGTATTGTAAAACCTCTGCTCTGGATATTTGCTCCAGGAACAGATGCAAAAATATCACAGTTGTACCATCAGGTTTTAAGGAGAGAGTCTCAAACACATCACCAGCAGTATGCAAAAGTGTGTATTGTTAGCAAAGAGATGGCCTTAATTAGTTTTACTCTGATTTAAAAAGAAGTCCATTTCTGCCCATTTTAGCTCCTCAGCTTAACTTTTAATTTCACACTTTATTGCTTTTATTTTTGCTGTTCTTATCACTTGGACCGTTCTGTTATCTTTGTTATGCTTGGTTAACAGCTATTTACTTTGGCAAGGCAGTCTTTGCTTCAAGCAGCTATCCTTTCTGATTTAGTCAACATAGTCTACTTCACTTAATATTCCAATAAAGAGTAATATGGGGAACTAGAAAGAAAAGAATCCATACATCAAAAATTAGCCCTTATAATTAACGACTATGATCTTGAACACATGAAAAACAGTTTAGGCCTCCTCAAACACTTTTAATGGCAAAGTGTTTTCTTCATTAGATAACAGAATGTATCAATATATGACAGAATATTAGTCATTGATTATGCAATAATCAATAAATACCTAAACTTAAAAAAGAAAAACTGTGTAGCCGATTACTTCTTCAACTTGTTAAAAGTTTTGCTTTTATTAAATTTCCATGTGTTGTATTCCCCTGACCACATCATAAATTTTTTAGCAGGGGTTCCCAAATCACAAATATTACAATATAGAAATTTAATTTTGTCTCAGCAAATGTTGTACAATGTGGCATTCCCAGAGGTTGTCACCATAGAAATATATTACTCGATATTATGTGTTTTCAGCTGAACTTCAAAGACAATAATTTCACTGTTCAGACAAAAAGAGACTTGCTCCCTCAAACAATACATTTTTCCTTTTCTTCTGGTGCGTACACTCAGAGCTGTGAGGCCATATTTCCAAGTATCCTGAGAACCTGCCCCTGGGTTACAAATTAAGGCTGGCTTTGGTCATTTTGGAGATTCTCTGCTGAGAATAACAACTCACATTCCTCGAGTTTGCCCAGCAGTTCAAGGAAAAAGTAAATTAAATGGGAAACATAAAAATAACTTGTCTTCTTCTCTGGTGTTTCTAAGAGCATTTAAAAGTTCCAGAGGTTGAAGAGGGATAAAATATTACTATAAAAAAGTAACTTGAAATTCTGGAAATTGTTTCTATTTATGGAGAATAATGACAGAAAAACAAACTCAGCGCTCACTGTGTGCCGTAGTGTGTGCTGGGTGACTACATGAAGTGCTGAGGAATCAGTTAGGAGAGAAAACAGCCTCTCAACTCAGTGGCATCACATCCTTGCAAATCCCTGAAGTAGTCTCACCACATGAACTCAGATATAAAAATTCACAGAGCAACCAAATAGTTTGTCAACTTACCTACATAGTTTTAAAGTTCACTTTTTCCCCAAAGTAAAATGTGTTGTTGGCTGTTTCCAAAATACCTGCTAAAACTGAAAATCAAGAGTTTTTCCATTTTAATTTAAGGGTAATTCCCAAATACACATAGAAGTAATTTTCTAAATTACACTTTTATGTGTTTGGAAAGGAAGAAAAAATGTCCTAAATTAGGAATACCCGACAAAGGAGCAGAAAAATGGAAGTAATAATCATTTGGTATTAACATAAGAGCTACTCTTGACTCTTTCATTCTTAAATATTTCATGGGCTGGTCTTATTACTCTCTTAACAGTCATTATTCTTACTGATATGATACTGCATTTGTTTTTACTACAATTCAAAACCCAGAGATAATTCACCTAATCTGGGAATTTGCATCAAGCAGCTACAGAGTTCTTACTGATAAAAGAGTTCTTACTCTCAGATTAAGTATTGCGGATATTGTATGCAAATAAATACTGCGATATTGTGTGTGGATAAATACTGCTGAAACCTTTCAGCTTCTGACTGCTGTCCCTGCTAACATTCAGATCAGCTCTTACTTTGGTATAACAATTACTCATAAAATACACCTAATCTTTTTTTTAATCCTATTTTTTGAAATATCGATACCTTGCTAGCTAGCAAGATATAAATATACCAGGTTTCTTTCAGACAATTAAACACTAAAGAATTAAATTGGTTGTCTGCCTGTGTAAATAGCCTTTGCTTTATTTAACCTCTTTTGTAACCCTGGAGTTGTCTATACTATTAAAGAATTAAACCCTGAGTCATATAACTTGCAGGGACTATTTGGCCAGAATTTACTGACTAGATAAAAAAGAAATCTCTAACACAATTTTATGGTTTAGTCCTCTCACCTTCTACCTGTGATTTCCAGAAAACAACTTAATCTCCTCTTTTATAATGTTCCATTCAGGCTATATTTATCCTCTCAGAGGAGTTACAAGATTTTCTTTATTTTTCTTTTCAGACCATTTATGTACTGAGAAGGCTTAACTCTGACACAATATCCATAGAAGGAAGAGTTCTTCAAGGATCTGTGACAAACAGAGGTATAGAGCTCATCCACAAATCTGGGTGCTGTCCTATATGCAGGACACCAGAGCAGGTTGGGATACCAGGAACATAATATAGACAAAAAGATGTGTCTTAATATCGTACTTATTATGGCTCACAGATCCTTATCTAAGAAATTACTAAAAACAAAATACTGTTTTCAAATTGCAAACACTGATTTTTTTGTTGTAATATTTTTAGAGAAATATTAATACAATATTGATAATAATATAGATATTGATATTAATACATCTATTGGTAGAGAAATACATAGTGTTTCTTAAGGGAATTCATATTTCCGTATCAGTTATGATCATGTCGGGCGCCTGGGTGGCTCAGTTGGTTAAGCGACTGCCTTCGGCTCAGGTCATGATCCTGGAGTCCCTGGATCGAGTCCCGCATCGGGCTTCCTGCTCGGCAGGGAGTCTGCTTCGTCCTCTGACCCTATCCCCTCTCAGGTGTTCTCTCTCTCTCATTCTCTCTCTCTCAAATAAATAAATAAAATCTTAAAAAAAAAAAAAAAAAAAAAAAAAAAAAAAAAAAAAAAAAAAAAAAAGTTATGATCATGTCATGCTCAAAAATATACTAACATGGATACTCTGCAAATTGGATCCATTAATTTATTACACAAATCAAAATTAATTATATGCCTCTTAGGTATATGACTCATATACTCATATATTATAGAGAAAAGGCACAAATAAGGTGAACAAATATACATATAACGAATTACAGCTTATTTTAGACAAATTTTAAAATAAAATTTTTAATGCTCTGTGATTTTGCACTTAATTTCCATCCTGTCTATTGTGTCTCATACCCCAATAACTTCTAAAATGCCATTTACCAGAGAGTAAACTCTAGAGTCCCAGGAAATGTTTAAGGCTACACATGAGATAGATTTTATTCTTCCCCTTAAGAGCCATTGTTAAGAGATTACCACTTGCCCGTTAGATCTATTTCATCAGGAATATTGGCCATTGGTGTGACTACCAAAAGCAGTTTGCTTAGCAGTCACTTCTGAGCATTTCTCAGGTCATTAAAAGCCAGTAGAACATGGTGTAGTGGAGCAATCTGGTGTCGAACATGAACAAAAAAAATAAATTTGCTCTGCTTCACAGACTCTGCAGATAATTATTGCATAAGTTCATATTGTGGAAGGTAAAAAAAAAAAAAAGGGTGAAAAGTGCTATCTTTCCAGAAGTCAATACTGTATGCTACCAAATAAAATACCCTTTATTAAAAGAAATTTTGTCTACATTTTATACACAATGTGCTGTAAGCTAACTCATGAGTGGTCATAGATTGCCATCCGGCTGAATGCTCCTTGCAGATCTGCTGGAGCATGCCTTCTTTAGTCGAGAACATTTGGATCTCCCTTGAGAAGCCTTGCTGTGATTTAAAGAATTTGCCCACAGCAATTACCAACCTCACACATCACACAGTTTCGTTAAAGATCCTTCCACTGCTCATTAACTTCTCTATGATTGCTCAGAGGAATTTTAATTTTTATCCCAAATGTTTCCAATGGATTATGCAATCTGGCAGAGGATTATATAGTTTGGGGATTGTGTACTATATTAACAATGTGGGGACTTAAAGGAACTTAGGTTTTCCTAAACATGGCAATGTTTAGGAATTATGTAATGAGCTATGTGGCATCATAGAAGACAGCCTTCACTTCAGTATGAGATGGCTTTTCCTTTCTGGTTGGAAATTATTCTAGAGTCTTATTTTTATAATTTTTTTTTTTACTGTAGGGGAAAGCCATGGCAATTTTCATTCATCTAAGACAGATTATACTTTTTTTTTGATTATTAACTTTTTTAAGCAATAATATTTTAACAGAAATAGTTGTCATATGAGTCTCACTTTGTACTACCTTTACCACCAAGGATAATTTATGTTTACAAAGTGTCTTTTATAATCATTATTATTCACCCACATTGAAAGCTGTTATGTAGAATTGCTTTGTGATTGTCAAATATCCAATCAGTTCTGGGTTTGAAAATATGGCAAAGCTGCCCACTAGACACTAAAGGCCAGGGTTTAGACCCAATCAGATAGTCCTTCCCATGAGAAAGTTCCTTCTGCCTTACTAGGTTCTAACATGGATCCCAGAGGAGGACAAAACACGATGATTGACATTCCACTAAGACCATCCAAAGTGAGAATGAAGTAACACCTGAAAAGGAAATTAGGGTCGTCAAGGAAGGGGAAATGACTGCTGAACAGCCAAATTGGCAAAAAAATGGATATTTCATAATTAAAGTAAATCAGTGCTTCTGTTTGACATGGTTATACTTTTAGGTTCTCCATAAATATGAAGCGCCATTATACATTAGTATTTTAATAATATAGGCTCTAGAGTCAGACGATGGTGCCTCACATCCTAGCTCTACTATTTCAAGTGGTAAAACTTTGGCACATTTCGTAATTTATTTGTGCCTTATTGCACTCTGTCATTAATTTCATAGAAGTCATCATGAAGATTAAAAAACTACATAATTCCAAATGTAGTCAGCTAATTAGTTAGGTAGTAATTACTATTACTGGTATTATCTACCATTGTTATAGGTTACACTTATAGAGTACTTGGCACCAAGCAAGCACACAGTAAGTGCTAGCTAAATTTAATGACAGTAAAAATAACCATTATTTGTTTAATTAACAAACAAAATATATACAAATGGATATTTTTGCAAATGAGAAATAACTGGACTAGGAACTTCCTTTAGTTAAATAACAATTTAAGTATTATAAATCACACATGCAAAAATTGTACATTCAGGATGAATGAGATCACTTTGCCTTTTTAGAATAACAATAATAATACTGCTAATATTATTATTAAAACTATGTTTACATAAACACCTATTTTGATCCAGACACAATCTGTAATGTCCTCTAATCCTGAAAGATAATGGTAATTGTGAAAAATAATAATATCAAAACTTTCCAAGGAAGTGGGCAGAAGAGGATCCAGATTTTCTGAGGCCTGAAGATTTTAATATGAGAGGTTAAGAGATAATATAAAATTATGAATATATAATTAGTTATAGGATCTTGGAAGGATTCTTTATTAGCCATTTGGTTAGTCTGCCTCTGGAAGGAGGTACTATCATCATCATAATTTTACAGATAAGAAACATGAGCCACAGAGTGTTGAGATAGCATGACTAAAGTCACACAGCTGGTGAATGTTAGAGATAGACATCAAAGCTGGTATTGTGCTTTCATTTTACAGATGAGAAATCTCAATCTCAATGAGTTTATGTAACTTGCCAGAGGTCCCAGAATTACTGAGTGGCAGAGGCAAGATTAAAACCCAGATATGTCAAATTCTAAAGTTCATACTCTCCACACTAAGCTTTTGATGCCAACTCATGAAGAATTCTAGCACAGGATATTGAATATTTTTTTTCAGATTTTCATTGCTTTTGATCAAAGAATCAAAAGAATAAGAGTTAGCCTAGACCCTGAAGGAAAAAAGGCTAATTTCAAAGATGAATGGCTATCTTCTAAGGGCACATAAGCAGTTTACTTTGATATGTTTTACATTAGGTATCAGTATATTTCTTATTTGCAACAGTTTCACAGATCCCAGGCATCTATTGTGTCATAGAGTATTTGAAATTTCTAAACCAAAAAAATTCCATACTTTTATCCTAAAGCTTTCCAAGTTTTAAATTAAAAATCCACCATAATATAAATATTCTATTTTTTGGAGATATAGACAAGCTTTGTTCCAACTTTAGAATCCAAGGAATTGCTTCATTACTATAACTCTCCATACAACCACCTTTCCCGTGGCATAGTATTGCTTATGTAAATTAAGTAAATTGATGGTTCTCCCCTTAAGAACATAAATGAAAAAGTGAATTCATGCCCGATGTATCTTGATATAATGTTGAGACCAGAATAAAGTTAGTGGGAAATATGAATATTTCCACTAAACTTATTTCTCATAGTGTGTACAGACATTTAAAATTTTATGTAACTTGACAGGCTAGAGGAACACCAGTAGTCTGGTGTTCCTTTATATTCTTATACCATTAGGGTGTACATAGTAGTCTGGTGTTCCTTTATATTCTTATACCACTAGGGTGTACATCAGATAAACAGGAGATTTTAGAATTTATCAATTATCTAACAATTAGATTGATACAAAACAGTAGCCATAACACTTGAGGTTCTTTAACAGGTCTTAGTAACCCTTTAAATAATTCTTTTTCTCTCACATCCCTCAATACAAATATACACTATACTTACAGGTATAATGTTAATTAGTAACATCCTTGAACTGTTAGTTCCCAAGAAGGCACTTTTATGATAAAAGAAGTGTAGCAATGCGCTCATGCCCATGGAATTCTCTGGTTTTACCTTATGCCACGCTGGAGTTGCAGTGGGATATTAGGACAATATCATGATCTTAAATAACGTTACAGACCAGTGCTTCTAATATTTCAGTCAGGTATTGGTCTGTGATTTTCAAAAATATTCACAGAAAAATAAGAAAACTAATGACACTATTGAAAGTTTTTCCTTATTTCTTTCAAATAATCACCTTTTATTCTGATATTATGTTTTTTCTTCTTTTTAGATGTTAAAATATTTTTTCTTTCATGTGGTTAAGGTAAATGAAAGTGTTATTTTTCAGTTGCCTGAGAAAAATTAAAAATTAGTATTCTCTGTAAAGCACCTATTTTCTGAATAATATGGTACTTGACTATACAAATCTAAAAATACAAGAACCAGTATTACATAGAAATTAGTATGACATATATTTTTTGTTAAAGGGATATATATATATCTTAAAACCCTTCTCAATTAAAATAACTAATGCCAGATATCTTCTGTTTTCTCTTTTTGTATCTTCCTGTGGATTGACACCTACGTGGATATGGATTTGCCTTCTTGACCTGCAGTGCTTCTGCAAGCACCACCCATTGGTAGATTTATAGAATCCTTTGTTACAATTATATTATGCTACACAAAATCTTCACAGGCTAGGGGCATATTTTTTGACAAAGGAGGTGTAGCAATGAGCTCATGCCCATAAAATTTACTGGGCTTGCCATATGTCACATATCCTAGGAGGAACATGCTTGATAGGGAGTGGTAAGCTGAAGACTCAATTAAAATGATTCCTGAGTGATTAAACCCTGTGCTGCCAGGATCTATCCTACAGATTGCTAAATATGCCATAAACAAGTGGCCAACATATTGTGCCAAATTCTCCATTGGCAGTATGCACAGATCTGTGATTCCAAGGCAATGACCTTCTATTTGATACACTACTAAAATTTATATATCTTCCATCAACAGGACCCCTGGTTCCATAGATTTAAAGGTACCATTTCCCAAAGAAAGACTACTTCCCTGGACTTGGTCATGTTTCCGAAGAACTGGGAATTGAGACCATCCCCGGCCATTTTGATCTCCTATGCCACTGAACCAATAAGAAGAGAAAAGGTCACTCTACTGTGCAGGGTGCTTGATGCTGATGACGAGGGGAAAACTGGGTTGCTCCTACTCAGTGAGGCCAATGAGAACTCTGTTTATGAGATGCCCTTGGCTTGGGTGTCTTTTAGTGTTTCCCTGCCCAGTAGTGTTCCTTCTTAGAAAACTCTAAGAACCCAGTAGATACAAGATCAGTTAGGACTCAGTTTCAGCAGAAATGAAGGTTTGGCTTATCCACTGGTAGAGTCTCATTGGTTGAAGCAAGGGGTAGGAGAAACATTGAATAGTGGCAGAAAGCAGCTATAATTGTCAACTTTGGCCTCATTGAAGATGACAGAGAAAAGGACTAGATAGTAGCTATATTTTTATATTACTTAATAAGTAATTTTCTACAACATCCTTTTTTTTTTTTTTTCTCTACCATCTTATATGGAGAACACAAGAGTACTTAAAGTTTTAGATTTTAGGTAGGAATAAGAACGCATTAATGGCACTCTTTTATGATAAGGTAGCTGATCAAACTTCATGCTTTCTAATGTAGAGACAAACTTTAGAAAGAAAACAAGAGTGAACACTGGAAAGCAAAAAGAGTAGACTGTCCTAGGTATCTTTGCTCCTTCAGATTCAATTCACCTCCTTTCTCCATTCTGCCCTATTTCTTCAGGAGGCTGATGCCTATGGACTACATCAATAAGATCACCATTCACCCTGGTTTGGGGTTAAATTCAGTCTTAAGGGAGTCCTGGCAGGAAGAGAGAAAGAGACAGAAATGGAGAGACAGAGACAGAAATACATAGAGAGACAGGGAGAGAGAGGAGAGGAGAGAAATATCAAAGTATATATCCCCATGGCTCTTTCCATGTGAAATTCCCTTGAATGGTCAATGTCCTTCACATAAAAGTCACATCATCAAGGTGACTCCTCTCAAGGTGGTCTGCTCTATTATGACTTTTTTTTTTTCTTCTGGATTCTAGTTTCCTCCCTCCCTTTGCCACTTTAGGCATAGGGGTACTGATAGTAAGCTGCTGTTAGGTCTAGATCCCACATTATTCTTGTGTTTCCCCCCAAATTTGTAATTAGTACTTTTGGGAATAAACTCTTTTTGAGTTATCTAAATGTATGTGAGCCATCTGTTTCCTGTAGGAACTCTGGTCATCTATTTTCATTTCACCCCAAGAGTAGAACATGCTGAAGACAGAGGAGATTCGGGTCACAAAAAAATCAGCAAGCAGAATGTATATGAAGGAACAGGGAAACCAGGGCAGAGAGACAAACCCACAAAGTGCAGTACTTCACCAGCAGAAACACAACTTGTTGTATATGTATATATACAACATATATATATATATATATGTTGTATAGCATATGATTTGTAGCACTTTATACAATATATTGAAACAATAGATAAACAAACATTCTTTTAAAAAAAATAGATACCACATAAACTTATGGTAGGAACTTTCTGCTGAAAGCAATTCATGTAAAAGAGACATTGCAACCCAAATCAGCATGTGTGAAGAATAAGACACGACAAAAAGGAATCAGCAACACTTGATTAATATCATAAGCAAAGGACATCCCCTCAGGACAGTACAAGACTACTCATGTTTATATCCTTCTAAGTCTCTTAATGTGTACAAAACTGTAAATGAATAAATATTACATTCTTTTGTATGACATGAATTTTCAATTAAACATTACTGACTGTATTGTGATTGACACCTGATTTACAGTATAAATTACACTGTGATTTACAGTGTACACAATACACTGCATTTTGATTTACAAACCTTTTTAAGTTTGTATTCATAAGGTTCTAAATTAAAAAAAAAAACAACTTAGAAAAAACTCAGATATTGTGCCAGGTAGAGTAAGTAGATGCAAATAGTGTAAATAGTGTACAGGTTAATAGGTTTATCATCTGAACTGTGTGTTCCTGACCATATTGTGTTTTACTCTTAAGATATTGTGTTCTAGAATTAAGTTGGAGAGGGAAATGATAGCACCATTTTTATATTTTCTTAAGAATTTTTACAAATATCTAGGTATGCTGGAAGTTACTCATAAATTAAAAATATTATTTATGGAAAAACCAAACAATCTACCTTTACTCCATTAAATGATAAGAATTTGCCTCTAATATTGAAAACTTCCATTTCTCTAAGAGTTCCTGATCATATTCATTTCCCATTGCACTTCAATTTTTATCTCTCTGTATATATGAAACAAGATTAAACAAGTTATATAATAATTTTACTTATTAGTGTGGTGCTTTGTAGTTTTTAGACAAATTGTATCTACTTTCCTTTTAATATACCCCCATGAAATAGTGATTGTGAATTTCTTATCTTGAACTGAATGTTTTCTATCATATCTCTGAAATAGTTACAGACTTACTTCTCTTAAAGTAAGAAGTTTTGAATCAGTTATATTATGTGACAGATTTATTTTTAAAAAACTGAACAAACTCTCTAAAAAACGGTAAAGCTGTACAATAGCTTCATCTATTATGCTATATGCTGGGTAGACCTCGTAATTCATAATAATAATTATGGCATTAAAAGTGCAAAGTATGGTGTGAACTGAAGTTATTAGTGAAACTGGTGATAGAAAAAATATATATGAATATGGAAATAGATATGGATATGATGGAGATAGAGATACAGAAAGAGAATTTAAATTTCAGTCACTCCTTGATGTAAAATAAAAGTCAACTTTATGCTATGTTTATATTCTAAACTTCTAAAAATAAATAATGCTGACTTCTTCAAAAGTCAAACTAAAATAGACTATCAATTTTATCAACAAGTTAAGAAGAAATATCTCACTTTTTAGTCAATAATTTTTTTAAAGATTTATTTATTTATTTTAGAGAGAAAGAGAGAGACAGAGGTGGGGTGGAGGAAGGGCACAGGGAGGAGAGAGAAACACTAAGCATACTCCACGCTGAGCACAGAGCCCCACCCAGGGCTTGATACCATGACCCTGAGATCACGACCTGAGGGAAAACCAAGAGTCCAAGGCTTAACCAGCTGTGCCACCCAGATGCCCCTTAGTCAATAATTTTTACAGATGCATTGATAAATTATTGTTATTAAGTAAAATACACAATTCAACTTTCCAAGTCAAAATTATATTATAGTTTGATATTTGAATTAAAATTACTTTGAGGGGCGCCTGGGTGGCTCAGTCGTTAAGCGTCTGCCTTCGGCTCAGGTCGTGATCCCAGGGTCCTGGGATCGAGCCCCGCATCAGGCTCCCTGCTTAGCGGGAAGCCTGCTTCTCCCTCCCTCACTCCCCCTGCTTGTGTTCTCTCTCTCTCTGTGTCTCTCTCTGTCAAATAAATAAATAAAATCTTAAAAAAAAAAATAATACAAACCATGAGAGACGATGGACTCTGAAAAACAAACTGAGGGTTCTAGAGGGGAGGTGGGTGGGGGGATGGGTTAGCCTGGTGATGGGTATTAAAGAGGGAACGTTCTGCATGGAGCACTGGGTGTTATGCACATCATGGAACACTACATCTAAAACTAATGATGTAATGTATGGGGATTAACATAACAATAAAAAATAAAAAAAATAATAAATAAATAAAAATAAAAAATAAAATTACTTTGAGAGACTACTAGAGGGAGAAACAACTGAGTTAGAGGCCCAAACTTCAGAGGGCTCTCTCAGGAAGAGTCCGAGAGGGAGGTAAGGCAGTTATCTTGGGGGGTTTTGACTAATAGGAAGCAGTGAGGTGGCCAATACCTAAAATTATTTTCTAAAATCTCATCATCAATATTTTTAAATCTAAGTAACATATACATAACTGCTGTGATTTATTGCAGCATTTTAAGAACCTGGGACGTTACAGATGTTGCCTAGTTTAGACAGTAGGAGGTTATATTATCAGCTTCATATTAGTTAATCATCTACATATGAAGAACAGAATTGTTTGTAATTTTTGTTGTCTTATAATTTCTCCCCTCTTCTTAGAAAACTGGTGGTTTGCGTTGAAGTTTTCTCCCATTGAAAATAATTCTTTGTGACAATTACTATAATTAGAACCTATGTTTAAATTGCAAAGCATTAATTAAATGTGTAGCCTTGACAACTGACTTAACTAGTCCATGTCTGATTTCTGTATCAGGTTACTCAGCATACAGTCCAATTTGTTTAATGTCCTGTCTATCTAGGCAGGAAACTAAAAAGTTACATTTCCCAGATTCCTTGCAACTATGGCTCTGGTTGTGATTTAGATTTTTCTAAAGAGATGCATTCATTTGAGACTTAGACTCAAGAAGAAAATCACTAGAGAAGAGAGGTTAAGCCTAAGGTTTCTCTTTTCCTTAAATGGATCAAGGAGAAGCCAACCATTGGACAGCAGTTTTCGGATTCCTCATCTCTAGCCAAGGCAGTGGGTTCCTAGAGTCATTAATTCTGCTGGTTGTTACCTTGCTCCAAGACTGACAAGAGTAGTGTGATTCTAGAATCAGTGACCGGATTCCTCAGATTGTGTTTGTCATAGATGGAACCTTCAGTGGGCTGGTTCTGTGGTGTTCTGCTGGAAGTGATTCTTAGGAGTCCAGCTTATTGACTGATCCTCCAGCTTTTTCCATGATTGTGTAAGTACCGTTCCCTGTATTTAATCTCTCTTTGCTTAAATTAGATAGGAGGATCACCATTAACCTCACTTGAACCCATACTAAACATTAATGCATGGGGCTATTAAGCAGATAAAATGTGGGTGATGAATATAAAGCAATTCAGAATTCAGTTCTTGGCCACCAGTAAATGTTAGAAAAATTAGTAGACACATCTCTTAGTGAATATATTTTATTTGTATAACCATATCTCTTCTATTACGGAAGCAAAATCGAAGATTCTCTGTATGTTTTGCCAGAATTTTGAGTTACTTTTCCAATGTCAATAAGTTATATTTACTTTTGGCTTGTGTGATTTTGCTTCTCTTTATTATGTATTTTGTTTCCACAAAAGCCTAATGCAAACATGGTCAAGCCGATTGAAATTTGAAGAATCAGTCTAGATGGGTCATTGCTGGTGGGGTCAGTAATTGATTTAGATTGTCAAAAGATAAATTGAAAAGTGGTTTATTCTTGTAACTGATCAATGTTGTTACACTGTAATTCATTGATTTCACTGTATTATGTATATACTAATATTTATCTTTAAAATCTGGAGTTGTTTCAAACACATATTTAAAGTAATTTTGTTTGGCTCTTCCTTGTATCCAATGAAGAATTATAGACTATGAAACTACTTCCAATAATTGAAGGAAAATAAATAAATAGATGGCTGTTTATGTAGTCTTATTTCTCAGACATAAAGGCTCAAGAAAACAAAAAATAAAAGCCATTTGCTAAGTTACACAGGAAGTAAATAAACGCATAACAAATTATTTTATATAGTGTAACATTGACAGTATAAACATACACATACACATATATGAATGCCACCTGCATATACATATATGCACTACGTGTACATGAGTTATGATCATGTAAGGGGCAGAATTGAGTTAATTGTATCTTCATCCAATGCAACAAAATTATCAGCTACATAAAGACTCTTCCTCAATTTTTAAAAAAGATTTTATTTATTTATTTATTTATTTATTTATTTATTTATTTAGAGAGCAGGGGGAGTGGTAGAAGGAGAGGGGAGAAAATCCCAAGCAGACTCTGCCTAACACCAGGCTCGATCTCACGACCCCAAGATCAATACCTGAGCCAAAATCAAGGGTCAGACTCTTACCTGACTGAGCCACCCAGGTGCTCCTCTTCTGCAATTTACATTTCATGCTTTTTCCTTCACCATTGATTTTTGCCCCCATTGCCTCTTCCCATTGCTGTCCACTCTAATGTCCTTGCCATAAGTCTTTCATATGTATGTACCCTTATTTTTTTAATGATGTTATTTGATGAATGTGTTTTTAATTTGGACTAATGATATTTACCTACAATATAATTTCTCCAATTTTTTTTCTTTCAACATTATAGTTGAAGATCTTTGCTTTATGTTCATCTAGTTCCAAGTCCTCAATTCCACACAGTATTCCATTTCAAAGCATTTTTAATTTTTCTGTTCATGGACACATAAGAGTCCCCAATTTCCTGCTACCACAGTCACACAATAATGGATAATGCCAGCAACATTTGGGCAAACCCTTAGTAGTGGGATTGCAGCGTCAGAGGAAACACACAGTCACAATTCCAATAAGGCTTGGCAGTTAGCCTTCCATAGCGGGTCTTCCAGTTTACACGCTCATCAGCAAGATAAACCTGCTCTCAATTTTCTGTATTCATTTCAACACTTGGTATTCTCTGACTTGTTATTTACTTCATTCCCAATGCTTATAACCTGATAGCTAGTAAGAAAATATATAATTGCATCTATCCAAACCAGAGCATTTTTAATAGTTAACTGCAAAGATAAAAATTATGTTACTATTATAGTTACTATGTAACTATTATAAGAAATAGTTAAGATAACTGCAAAGTTAACTGCAGAGATATAAATCATAAACAGGTTATGCTAGGCAAGCCAGGACACTCACCCCGTCACACTGATGTTTTAAATATTTGTATTTAGTTATTTGTAAAGTTGAACATATTCTCATAAACACATTAGCCAGCAGATTAATTCTTCTAATAAATACTTGTCTCCTCTGTTTTTCTCCTAGTTTCCTGTCTCTTTTTCTTATTAGTGGGCAGAGTTTACTCTGTATTTGAGGTTCTGATCCCTGGGTATTAGTTATCTTCTCCCACTCTGTAATTTACCTGCTTACATTCTCTATTGTTTCCTTCACTAAAGAGAAATGTGAGTAGATATATTTCTGTTCTTTGGGGACTTAAACAGTACTTTATCACATCATAGTAATAAAAAGTCTCTCTTAATTTTAGTATGAGCACTATATTTTACTTTTCACATTGAGGTTTTTGATCCACCTAATACACACTTTTACAATGATTTGATTTCCAGATAAGCTTTATTTTTCTACAGATATAATAAACCAGTTTCTCAGTCCCATCTCCTATACAATCTGTCCTTGCCCTGCAAATTCATTAAGCCACAACAACCATACACCAAGTTCCCTTGTATTCATGGAACATTGGTTTCTGGACTGTTTTGTTACATTGTTCTAGTGTTTTATTTGTTTGTTTTTTGTCACATGCACATATATGAGGTTTTGGTTGTTATATCTTTACATGGTGTCTTAATATCTGTTAAAGGAGATGTCCTTTGTTTAGAACTCTCTTCGCTATCTGTGGGCAGTAACTCTTACATGAAAAATTTTAAATCAAGTAATCAAATTTGACAAACGTTCTTCTGGAATGTTCATTTTAATTGTATTGAATTTATACATTAGTTTGAATGCCAGAAGCTTTACAGGGTGTGTAACACCACCACCATGGTGTTCAGAAGATAAGGTAATATCCTCACACATTTTTTTCCTTCTAAATCTGATGGTGGAACAACTGCAAGGTAGAACCCAGGTCATATCTAGCTTAGGAGAGTCCGAGAAATTCTGTTTATGTTTTATAGAAGATAAGCTAGGGAAGCTGGTATCTATGTAAGAGTCCCAGTTCAGAGCGTCTGTCCCAACGAGAGTAAGAATTAAAAAAATTTACTCCTACCTATGTCTCATGTTTCCCCACCCCAAAGACACTCCAATTTCCTCCTTATGAAGCAAATTTTAGGAAAAAATTCTCCCTCCCATGTTGATTGCTTATAGAGAAAAAATATATGTATATTTTTGGCTGGCACAAGCATTCTGGATTTCTTGGCAGTCAAAGCCCATTACAAATTAATAAATTGGTATTCTTTGTTAGTTTGTTATATGACTTATTTCCAGAAAAACAAACGTTTATCATTAGACATTATAAAAACATCAAGTTTCTAGATCTTAAAATAATGAGATATAGTCTTTGTAAAGCTAGCTGCTATAATTACTTCTCTTAATGTATGCATGTAACTTTAATATGGTTTTACATTCTCCCATCGCCAACTGATGTTATTTCCCATTCCTTTGAATCAGGGCTGGCCTTCTAACTTGCAGTTTCCAGTATGATCTTAGAAATCTCAGGTACATATTTGAAGAAGGGGGGCCAGACTCCTGAAGAATAAGAGAGATGACAACATGGCCTACAATCAGCACCAAACTCAGATGTGTAAATTAGGCTGTCTTAGGCCATTCAGCTCCAGCTGAGCTCTTGGTTGACCAAAGCCATGATCCTGGTGAGACCAGAAAAAGACCACGTAGCAAAACCCACCCAATTTCTGATCCACAGAATTAGAGTAAATAAAATGGTTGTTGTTAAGCCAGGTTTGGAAAACCACAACCTGCAGGCCAAATCCAGCTTTCAAGTTATTTGTGTATGGGACTTCACCCTAAGAATAATTTTGATATTTTTAACAGACAGCAATAATAACATGCAAAAGCAACTGCATGTGGTCCACACAGTGTAAAATATTTACTATCTCTCCTTTTATACCTGTTTTAGGCCACTATGTTTAGGTTGTTTATATGCAGAAATATATAAAATCCATGTCAAAGCTTGAAACTTGCTTGTCAAATGAAGCAAAGTGGTTCTTTGATAGAACTAAATTTAAAAGAAAATCTGCGTACATTGAAGGGAATTTTATTCCTTCTCACTCAAACTGCATCCATAAATACTCATATATGTCATTTATAATGAAACTATCAAGATCATGTATGTCTATAAAAACATTTTATAAATTATAAGATACTATAAAATATAAGGTGTGATGATTGATTTTGAGAATAGGCAAATGATCACTAGCTTCTGGATCACAGTGGACTGTATAGCAAAGGTAGTTTCCAAAGTAACTTAGCATTAGCCTTATCAAAACATGAGAAAATTGGGGCACCTGGTGGCTCAGTCGTTAAGCATCTGCCTTCAGCTTGGGTCATGATCCCAGGGCCCTGGGATCGAGCCCCGTGTCAGGCTCCCTGCTCAGCAGGGAGTCTGCTTCTTCCTCTCCCTCTGCCTGCCGCTCCCCTACTTGTGTTCTCTCTCTCTCTCTCTCTGTCAGATAAATAAATAAATAAATAATCTAAAAAAATAAAATAAAATAAAACATTAGAAAATAAATCTGCCAAGAAAAACATAAACTTCATTTCAAGACATATTTTAATGCTTTACATTTTTTCCACTGATTTCCTACTTTTTAATGCATGGTCCAGAATTAATTAAAGCAATAATTGCTTATATCAGCTACACAGACATACATGTTAAATCATATTAATTTTGCTTAATTTAGTCTAGCTAATGTTGGGTGTGTATGCAACTTTTCTATTAATAGCATTTAGCCATACGTGTTTTTTTTTAAAGATAGATGATGATGGATAGATAGATAGATAAATTTAGTTGTTCTTTGGTTACCATCATTTTCAAAAAACTAATATACTCCTTAAGTTATTATTAACTGCTTGGATTCCCAGGCATAAGCTTTTTAATTATGTTGCTCCGAGTTGTGACCTAAAGACCTTAATCATCATTTATCTGAAGAAATTCATATTATATAAATATTTCCAATATTATGAAATGCACATTTTTACTATGCATTCTTTGCTATACAAATTCTGTTATGCACATTAATATGTTCTAGCATCTTTGTTCCACAAAAATCAGGATAGTAGGTATGAGATCATGTCATGATATGAGGTTCCTTCCAACTCCCACCATGCTTAGCTGATGCCCTTATTTACATGCTGTATGGTGATTCACCATCACTGGCATTCCCAAAAGTAGCTTCAAGGGATCTTAGAACAAATGACCTTTATTTTAGAGGCCATAAGTTTAGTTTAAAAAATGTTATTATTATAAGAGAAATAGAGAATAGATCTTCAGTAGACTGAACACGTATCCCAGTTTGCTGTGTAAGTTCAGGTAAAAATATACCCATTCTTCTGGAATCCTTCAGATTTAAGCCCCTTCACTATCAGAACACTTCCATGTTGGAAAATAAATTATACGGTTACTCTAATAAAGTAACAATCTCCCCTACAGACAGTATTATATTTAAAAATGCTCTCTTTAGTACCAGTATCAATAAATCTTAGATTTATACCTACTTACCATGGTAAGTAGTTTCAATTGCCAATTGTCTTTCTTCATTACCTATATTTATATATCCCTTGTTTCTCAGATATAAAGTCAACTTCTTTTCTTTATCTACTATTCTAATTCAAATTTGATCCTGTTTGTTCCACATGACTATCAGATAATTTATACTGATGGAAATATTCTTTCCATTGATAATAAACTAATTATAGATAGTTGCAGGACAAAAACACTCATTACCATTTCCCTTATTAACATAACTGAAATGTATTCATTCCCATTTCACCATGGCAAATGAGGTTCTGGTATGCAACGCTTTAGAAATCAACAGAATATCATGGTGGATGGTTGCATGAGTCACTCTCTATCTATATTAAACACAACCTATCCTTTAAAAAAGCCATAGATTTTATTAGTGTATAAAAAAGATTTTTATGTGTAGGTTTTATGACAAAAAGAAATTTCATAACTGTTTTTGAATATATATTACTTAAGTGACCAACACTGTAATTCACATGACTTTTATTTTCTTTTTTGTTCCTTCCAAAATATTTATTCTTTGAAGTGAACCCCAATTTTTCATACAACTCTATCACATAAAGTTGACCACATACTGTGAGTTTCAAGTATTTGCTAGCAAACAACTGTCTCACCAAAACATCATGGTCATAAGATTTCTGATTCATTGTGCATAAGTATACTACTTCATATATGTTTTCCTATCTGTGACTTAAGAGTATCATTTTTGGCAGTCTATATTTTTGAAGACTTTTGTTCAAAATCATCTTCCAAGGACAAACAATGAATGCTACTGATGGATATTGCTTTGTACAGATAGGACAATGTCTCTTCTATCTACCCTCTGTAGAACACTCAACAAATCAGGTTCAAAGCTAGATAATTGATTGTTATATAAAGCATCTTTTAAATTAGAAGGGATCATACATAGGAAAGCATTTGTGGTATATTAAGAGAATGTACTGAATCTTGGTTGTTTTATTTTGTCTGTCTGCTTTATTTGATTCTGTGTTCATTATGTTAAATTAGGTGTTCAGAAACCCTATATCCTAATTCTGAGCTGGAAATCCCAGAGTATTTTTGTCTTGTTGCATTTCCATTCAATACAGAGTTCTAAAGTTGTGTTCCAATTCCAAAACGAAAATGCGAATACCTAGAACAATTTTGTTTCCTTTGGAAAGTTCCGTGCAATCCCAGAATTAATTGTATTCTGAGAGTCTTGTAGTCTCCCCTGCAAACTGTTTCTTCTTTTGAGCCTACAAAACCTATGAAGCTGAGAAAAACTAGCATGGAGAAAATGGGGGGTTCATTGTTATGTAAATATAATCAGGTGCCTAGCAAAATAAACAATTAACAAGACTCAGAAATATTATGTTATGTGACTAATATAACACACTGGAAGTGCCATCCATTTCAGACTTAGGGATAGATATTTAACAGAGTAATTAGTTATGTCCTTCAGCCCAGGGAATAAGTAAGTAAATTGTTTATCAATTATAATTTATTTTAGATTTAAAGCTTTATCCCTGTCTCAAAATGAATTCTTAATAATATTCCTTATGATTATAATGACTTTTAATATTAAACATTTTACAGTGTTAGTCATTGCCTAACCAAAGTTTCGTAATTAAACACATTTTTATGAATAATTTTATATGTGCTATTGGACATTAGCGATCAATAAAGGAGATACTGTGCTGCCTTCAGAAAGTTTATAGCCCCGTAGGGCAGATCTAAGATAATGTAAAATAAGAGGTTCTAACTGAGTATAGGAATCCTTGAGGAAAGGATGCTTGGTGTGGAATAGTTTAGCCTAACAATGGGGTGGTGGGTGGGACATGTTCAAAGCATGGAAGGACAGGTGTAGAAACTGTTTCAGCATAAGGCACTTTTTTTTTATTGTTATGTTAATCCCCATACATTACATCATTAGTTTTAGATATAGTGTTCCATGATTCATTGTTTGTGCATAACACCCAGTGCTCCATGCAGAACGTGCCCTCCTCAATACCCATCACCAGGCTAACCCATCCTCCCACCCCCCTCCCCTCAGCATAAGGCACTTTTGCAAGAGAAACTGATCTGTATAGGCAGTTTTAGCTGGTGGTTATGGTATCTGGTTATACGGAGGTTGTGATAAAGTGCTTTCCTTCAAACATTTTTTTCCTAAGGGAAAAAATTTTAAAAGTAAAAGTTTCAGTATATATATCAGATGGCAATGGAAAAGTGTCTATAGGATGAATTTATTCCATATTAAGCATATAGATTTTTAGTACTTAAGTGTATATGTATACATTTATATGCGTATATGATTTAAAATGTTTTCTAAGTAATAAAATACTTGCAAATTTTTAAATGTGCTACCTATTAGCCATGTACCATACATAGACTGAATCCTCTATCTTGAAAAAAAAAATTATTGTTCAAAAAACTTTTTTAGTTCTGTATAGTCTTCTTAATGAATTATTTGTACTATTTGAAATATGTCTGTAAGTTTAGGAAGAAACTTACATCTTATAAATTAAACAAATGTTTTCCTAATTATTGATATCCTATATAGCTTGGACCTAAACCTAATTGACAGTTACTTAACATTGTGGATTTTCTTCTTTTAATAAAGTGCTTATTTAGAAAATGTTCTAAATTATTGTCTTTATGAACAAAACAGTCATATTTGGTAAAGCAACAGTGACATCCAGTGACAACTGAGATTTATTCAAGGAATATTGTTTAGATTTGCCATACGAACAAAAGAAAAAGTGTCAGTAAATATTATACTGCACACTTTTTGTTTTAAATGTTTTAAGAATGTATCCATATGCAGCATATGTTAATAAATAATCAATCAATCAATCATTGGGTGAAGATAAAAATCAGTTGACCATTTAGAGAATGAAAAAATAAACCATGTACTGGGAGAAAATATTTGCAAAGCATGGCTGATAGAGGACTTGCACCCAAAATGTACAAAGAACTCTTAAAATGCAACGTCCTATGTCACAAGGAAATTGCAAATTAAAACAACAATATATCACTACACACCTATTACAATGGCTAAAATGCAAAATAGATTATACCAGATGCTGGTAAGTGTATATAGCGCCACAGGAATTCTCATTCTTTGCTGGTGGGAATACAAAACGTTACAGCCACCTGCTGCCAAAGTTTGGCAGTTTCTTACAAAGCTAAAAACAGTCTTACCATTCGATCCAGCAATTGTTCTCCTTGGTATTTACTGATATACACTGAAAACTTATGTCCACACAAAAACCTACACACAAATATTTATAGCAGCTCTATTCATAACCACCCCAAACTGGAAGCAACCAAAATATCTTTCAGTAGGTGAGTGAATAAACAATTGTGGTACATCCACACAACAGAGTGTTATCTAGCCATAAAAGGAAGTGAGCTATCGAGCCACAAGAAGGCATGGAGCAAAGTTAAATGCGTATTTCCAAGAAAAGGAAGCTAGTCTAAGAAGACTATGTACTGTATGATTCTAATTATATGACATTTTGAAAAAGAAAGCTATAGAGAGATTAAGATGTTTAGTGGTCATTGGAAGAGAGGGATGAATAGATGAAGAACAGATGATTTTTAGGGCAGTGAAACTATTCTGTATGACACTATAAAGGTTGAATACATGACATTATGCAATTGTTAAAACCCATAGAGCTGTACAATACAATTGTCAGCCTCAACGTAAACTACAGACTTTAGTTAATAATAGGGTATCAATATTAATTCATCAATTGTAACAAATGTACCTCACTAATGCATGAAGTTAATAATGATGGAAACTGTTTGTGTGGGGTAATATGGAACTCTGTACTATCTTTTCATTTTTAATGTAAATCTAAGCTCTCCTCAAAAGTAGTCTATTGGGACGCCTGGGTGGCTCAGCTCAGGTCACGATCTCAGGGTCCTCAGTGGGGAGCCTGCTTTTCCCTCTTTCCCCCCCTGCTTGTGCTCACTAGCTCTCTCTCTCTGTCAAATAAATAAATAAAATATTTTTTAAAAATTAAAAAGAAAAAAGTAGTCTATTAATTAAAAAACAGTCAATCAAACAACAATCACAATATTAATCTCTTACACCGAATTAATGTCTTTCACTGAGTGGTCGATCATCACCAAGATGTTTCATGGCATTATTCATAATTCTTTTTTTTTTAAAGATTTTATTTATTTATTTGACAGAGAAAAGACAGCGAGAGAGGGAACACAAGCAGGGGGAGTGGGAGAGGGAGAAGCAGGTTTTCCGCTGAGCAGGGAGCCCGATGCGGGGCTCGATCCCAGGGCCCTGGGATCATGACCTGAGCCGAAGGCAGATGCTTAACGCTGAGCCACCCAGGCATCCCACATTATTCATAATTCTGATTGAATATATGGAGCAGAGAATATTGAATGAAATGGTGAATGTGTAGGTATACTACAAAATTGCAAAAATTAAATCAGGTGTTGAATGTATTTGGGATGTGGAGGACTTCACAATCATGCTACTTTGTTCTGTACATGTCCTTGAGTAATTCAATATTTTTATTGTAATTTACGGTTCCTAAAAGCATTGTGGGAAAAGTTAATACAATGGATAAAAAAAAAAATCACAACTTAATGCAATCATGATGGGATGAAAAAAAATGGAATGCTCACCATGAAACTAACAGGGATACATACAAAATGTTACATCAATTACAAAAATATAAAGGAGATATAATTTGATAATAGTTCACACTGAAAAGTAAATGTTAAGAGATTCTTAGCTGACCACAGGTTTAATATAGCCTATTCATAACAAGGGTTTTTATTTAATCTGCCTTAATTTTTTTAATTTCTATTTTTCTTCTGTTTTTATTTTTTATTTATTTATTTATTTATTCAAAAACAAAGGGAGGAAATAAGTCAACTGTGAACTCCAGCTGGTTAGACTGCGTCTGGAGTACCGTGTTCAGTTCTTGCTGCCTCATTTTAAGAGAGCCATTGACAAGTTAAAGCATCTTGAGAAGAGGTAAGGTGTGGATTACAAATAGTACACTTTAACTTTGAAAAAATTCTCTTGACAAACATATTAACCATTCCTCAGATCAGAAGCCTTATTCAACCTTTCTTCTGTTGATGGATGGTCTCATTGTTCCAGTTTTTTAGTTTTATATTAAAATCATGCTACCTGCAACAAACATCTTTGTATGTGTATTTAATTACTATTGCTTTAATTTTTACATGATATTCTGCAGAAACGTTTTTTAAAATGGAAATGCTGGGTTAAAGATTATTTTTTTGTTTGTTTAATAGATATTACAATTTACTTTTCAAAAAATTGTAGCAAATCATGCAAGAAAATGAGAATCTCATTTTCCCTATTGTGTCATAGCACTGGATATTATCAAGTTTGGTAAATCTGAAGACAAAAGTGTTATTTAATTATTGCTTTAACTTGCATTCTTATGAGGTCGAAAATATTCCTAGAGATTTTGTTATTGTTTTATTTCTTCTGTGACTTGCCTACTATATTAGGGTAATCTAGGCTATGCTCTGGTAATAATATTAACACAGAAACTTTGATGGCTTAATGCAAAAGAATTTTATTTCTCAATCATGTTACATGCCCAAAGTGGATTAGCAGTAAACTTAGACCCACAGTCACTAAGGGACTGAGACTGAAAAAGGCTCTACAGTGTTGTATCTGAACGACCTATAGTATTTGGTCTAAGAGAATTTCCAAAAACTCAAAGAATTATAGAAGAGATATATCAGCTCTTCCCAGCCGTAGCTTTCAAATAGTATCTATGACTTCTTATGCTAACTAGTTCTATGGTACCAATCTGTTAGGAAGTCTGGGAAATACAAATGAGCTATATTTGGTGAATATTTGATGCTATTAACCATGTCTGCAACTGCCATTTTTCTAGCTTGATATTTGTCTTTGCTTAAATCAATTTATCAGAAATATTTATAGGAGATATTAATTTTGTATAATTTATGTTATAAAGATAAATTTGTTTAGCCTTTATTATTATTTGTCATCAGCTGTTTTGTGGTATCTTTTGCCATACAATAAAAATGTATACTTAAATATATCCCTTTTATACTTTTATCCCTTTTATATTTTCTGAATACCTCCTGTGCTCAGTAAGATCTATAGCACTTCATTTTTCTATTCTTTTTGTAGAATATTTATTCATTTGCTTTACACTTAAATATTTACTTCATTGACATTGATTTTTAAACGATTAAGTAAGAATCTGGCTTTTCTTCTGCCAGATGATTAATCAATGCACGGCAACATTTTTAAATAAGCAATTTCCCACTGAATTAAAATATTTCCTTTATAACACTATATTAGATTCCTTTATAGGCTTTTTATATATTCCACTATTTACTGGGCACCTTAATGAGACAATACACTTCCTTTTGCATATGATGTTTTCATACTCAATTTTAATATCTAGTAAGGCAAGAACAGAACCTGCTCTTTCAGTTCTTCTTCATAATTTTTCTAGATAAATTCTTCTGAATTACAAAATCTAAGGTAAAATCAAATTACTATGGAATTGCTTGAAATTATTTATTAATTTTGCAATCACTTCTATTTAGTTACATGGTTTCTCCATTTTGTGCAAGTCTTGTTTAATGTCCATCAATAATACACTGAAAACAAATTATACAGATTTTCCATTTTTGCCACTAAATTTCTTTATGGTAGTCCGTAGTTTACTATTTATGTGTTTATTATTTACTACCATAACAGTATTTTTATTTTCATTTCTTAATGGTAATTGTTAATAGAGATAAAATGGCTACACTGATTTTTTTGTGTGTATTAACCTAAACAATCAACAAATCTCCTTATTGATGTACTTGCAGTTTCTTCAGTTTTCTAGGTATGCACTCCAGTTACTTATACCTAAGAGTAAGTTTCTCTCTCTATTTTAATGCATATACAAATTGGGGTTTTGTTTTTTTAATTTAAATTAAATTCTCACATATGAAAAATGGCTACTGTGTTGGACAGTGCAGATCTAAAGTACCAAAAAGAATATTGAAAAAGATCATGAAAATGGACATCCCTGTCTTTTTATTATTTTTAATTATCTCAGCATTTTACTATTTTATGTGTTGTTTGCTGGTTTATCTGTGTATATGTGTGTGTATGAATATTCTTCATTGTTTTTAAACAGTTTCTGTACATTCCTCTTTCCTTACTAATGTCTAGAAATTTAATTCAGATTGGATGCAGAATTTAAGCAAATATTTTTTGGCATATGGTTTTTCTTTTTTAATGTGTATGTGTAATTGCTTAAGATTGGTACCTTAATTCTGAACAAAACTAACATTTCTGCCTAAATCCTTTCTGTTTCTGGTGTTATTCTTTTCACACTATGAGAAATTGTATTTCTAATCAATGTATTTAGAAAAATAATAGTGCTAAATGAATTATCCTAGAGCTTCCTAATGTGTTATAATAGTAAGGTTATGATAAATGATAAAATGACTTAAGAAACAACCCATTTTTCTATGCTCTGGAAGATTTCATATTACATAAAGCTTTAAGGATTTTTTTTAATAAAGCTTTAATGTTTTTTTTTTGAAAAGTAATAAAGCTTTAATGTTTAAACAGAGCTCAGTTAGTAAACATAAGAGGCCTGTTTTTGCATTTGTGATTAAAAATTAAAACACTGAAATAGAGTATGAACTGGGAAAAATAATATTTTTAGTGAGTGAAAATTTTATTCCATGCATGAAAGTTTTTACTAAATTTAAATAATGGGGCACCTGGGTGGTGCAGTTAAACATCTGACTCTTGGTTTTGGCTCAGGTTGTGATCTCAGGGTCTCTCAGGGTCGTGGAATCCAGCCCGGTGTCAGGCTCTGCGCTGAGCACGGAGTCTGTTTGAGAGTCTCTCTCCCTCTCCCTCTGCCCCTCCTGCTCATGTTCTCTCTCTCTCTCTTTCTCTAAAATAAATAAATCTTAAAAAAAATAAATTTAAATAATATCTTTAAAACTAAAATATATTCCTCTTTTTGACTTCTAATTGATTACTGAGAAATTAAAGAACAGATCAAGAAAATAAAACATTACATCAGAGTTACAGTGTAGTAGTTACTTAAATTCTTTTGCAGAACTTCCAGTTGTATTAAAACTCACTTATTATTGGACACTTATTTACATAAAACTTATTTTATAAGATTTGTAACATTTGTACATTGTGCATTTGTAACAATGTAACAAAGGATGACAGATCAAACTTAAGTAAATATAAAAACTATTGTAAAAAATATTGGTTTGGGGCGCCTGGGTGGCTCAGTTGGTTAAGCGACTGCCTTTGGCTCAGGTCATGATCCTGGAGTCCCTGGATCGAGTCCCGCATCGGGCTCCCTGCTTGGCGGGGAGTCTGCTTCTCCCTCTGACCCTCCCCCCTCTCATGTGCTCTCTCTCATTCTCTCTCTCTCAAATAAATAAATAAAATCTTTAAAAAAAAATTGGTTTTTTTCCTTCTATAGAAATCTGGAGAAACTTGTAATCATTTGCAATATTTTTGTATAACCAGCAACTGGTTCATAATTACTCTAAATTTCAGAAAGAAAATTGAATGTGACACTTGTACCAACATGAAACAATTAAAATCGGTTCTTACTTGAAATATTTCGTTTCTAACCATGGTCTTACCAGAGAGAAGCGGGAAAGCTCTTATTGTAGGTAAAATAAACATTAGAAAGTCAGTGAGCTGAAAGTTCCTTTTTTTTTTTGTTCTCCATAGATTAAGTCTTGAGAGTCTTAAGTCCTCCTTTTCCAGTCCTCTCATCCCTGGGAGAGGTTGGGTCCACTGTAGCCTCCTCAAAGTTAATTCTGTCACTCCCCATGGAACCTCTCTCCTCTCAGCAATCCAGTAGAGCTCAACAAGGAAATATTTAAAGCAAAACCAAAAAGCCCACACTGGAAAGCAATTGCGGCAATGTCTGAATCTGTTTTTGAACATCCAATATCCCCAATGTTATGTATAATTTAGCTTCATGGTCATTTAAAAAATAATTTTGTCATATTTTGCTGTGAACCTAAACTGCTTTAGAAAAATTAAGGTTATTAATGAAAAAAAAATTTTGTCATACAGAGAGGGAGATGTTAAATAATCTACTCCGGGTGTCACATACTAGGTAGACCACTGGAATGATTATTTTACATTATGAAATCTAAGATTTTGAAATCTTGTACTGCACTTAGAACATAGTTAAGTGTTTAATAGACATTTGTAAAGTTACTGCACCAAATATTTACATAGGGAATGACATGATCAGAGTTTTGTTTGTAAAGGATCACATTGATATCAATCTGGAAACTAAATTACTGGAAGCTAACCCTTAGTCAGAGAGACAACTATGGCAAGTTGAATAAGAAATGAAGAACCAAGGTGGTAGCTTTGGGGATGGAAGAGATGGAAAAGATCAAAATACTGTTTAGGAGCTACCATCCACAAGACATTAAGAGAAACGGGAGTTAAGAAACTTCCAGGGTATCAAGAAGGATAGATTTAGGAAATCAATGGTACAGTCCAGCTTTATATATGTTCCTCTTTCTCTGATCATCCACTGATTGCTGATCCTTCCCTAGTTTTTACACATTTCTTTCTTCTAATCTAAAGACTGCACCTCAGTTATCACTCTCACATCCTTGTTACCAGATACAACATATATGTATGAATACCAGATATTTTTCTGTTTCTAATACTTCTCTTCTAAACATGAATGTTATATATATAATTACCTACTGGATATATCTGCTTGGATATTCCAGGGACGTTTCTCTAACAATTTGCCAGCAACAGTAGTAAATTATGTTGTCCTAATAAAGTCAATGCATTATGACAATTTTATGAAATAAAATGCCTTTATAAAATAAAAGGGTGACAGAAAGTTTGCAGGTAGGATAATAACTGTCATTTGGAATACGGGGCAAATGCAAATGTACACACTCTAAAAAGATACGTAATCCAAGACAGGATTACCACAAGTAATCTCACTGTGAAGCTGAAAACATTTTCAAAATTATTAGCATCATAAGCAACCCTTAGCATATGTAGCCAAGAGGATGATTAGAGTCCCCCAAACCTCAGAAAATAGAAAAAAAATACCAAAGAAATAAAAAGGCCAGAAAATAGGTATGTGTAAAATCATTAAATAAAAAACAAGAAACTAAAAGCATAAAACAAAAAACGCCAAATCAGTGTGCCTGGGTGGCTCAGTTGTTAAGCGTCTGCCTTTGACCAAGACCCATATCGGGCTCCCTGTTTGGTGGGGAGTCTGCTTCTTCCTCTCCCACTTCCCCTGCTTGTGTTTTGCTCTCGCTATCTCTCTCTCTCTGTCAAATAAATAAAAATAAAATCTTAAAAAAAAAAACAAAAACAAATCACGAGAAAAGGCAGAGTTGAAAGAAAAATAGAACTTCTAAGATTAAAATACAAGCACTGCCGTTAAAAAATTATTGAATCAGCCAAACAGCAGATGAGGCACAGGAAGAATTAATGAATTGAATATGAGACCTTGAGATATAACCAAGAATGCAGCACAGGGAGATAAATAACCTTTACATCCTATTTCACTGAGAAAATAAAAGCCAATAGAAGAGAACTTCCAAATACACCCACCACCCTATCTGCCCATGTTTTGCCCCTGTACCCATATACTGTCCAGCACCAGCCACATAATTTGGGGGGCGTAGTGCAAAAGGAAAATGTGGACTACTTGATCAAAACTTAGGGTGTTGATAACAGAGTATTAAACTAAGCACAGGACCCTTCTTAGTGCGGTGCCCTGCATGATTGTAACACTCCCGGGTCCATGAAGCCAACCTTTAACTCAGCCATTACTTCTATTTTTATGGATAAGCTCCTTGTCTCTGAGTTAAGGTCAGTACATGAACAGGTCACCAAATTTCAGCTCCTCTTTGTTATTCAAGTTTATTCTTCCCCAAATAATTTGTTAATCCAATGGACTACCAGTCAGTATTCATTGTTTTCAAGAAATTGGTACACCAATACTAAACTGCATACGGAAGATGTAAAGGGCAAAAATAGAGCCAAAAGTACTTTGAAATATTTGAAACAGAGGGTGGAAATGAAGATTTCGAAGCTAAAGATTTTAAAGTAAAATTTTAGAAGAAAATGTAGAACAATATATTTATCATGTTGTTGTAAGTAGAATTTTTTTAAACAAGATTTTAAAAGCATAAATCATTAAGGAAAAAAATGATCTATTAATCCTTATATGGATATTAATCCTTATATGACAAAAAGAAAAAACAAAAACAAAAACAACCCACTCTAAACAAACTCAAAAGACAAGATACCTATTTGGAGAAAGGATGTCTAACTCATATAGCCAATAGAAAAATTTTCCCAAAATATATAAGAAACATCTATTATTTAAATAGGAACAAGGCAGGACAGAAAACGAAGTATTTTAAAGGGTCAAAGGATATGAACAGGCATTTTTCAGACGAGTAAACCAATAAACACCAACACTTCCTTACAAGAAATCTAAGAAAAATAAAATCAACAATAAGACAACATTTCTTAAATATCAGTACATCAGAAATTTAAAATTCTGACAACACTTTTTGCAAATATGTGGAGAAATAAGTAGTCTTATATAGTGCTGAGACTATTTTGTAGATCAATTTAGCAAGAGGTTGCATAACTGAAAAACTGCTTATCCTACAATGTAGCAAGTCCATTCTTACATATCTATCCAGAACATACACTTAGATTTGTACAAGGTGTCATGTGTAAGAATGTTCATTGAAGCAAAACCAAATGTAAGCAAGCTAATCAAACTGCCCCTAAGTATAAGAATGAAAAGAGTTAATTGCATTTTTTAAATAAGTAGAATACGATACCATTGAAAAAGTGAAAGTGTAGAGCCACACATGTAAATATGTATACATTTCAGAAATGTCATGATGTGTGAAAAAGGAATGTTGCAAAAGAATAAGTAGAGTACAAACTGTATTTTTTCAAAAAACACTTGGCCGCGGTGTGGGCACTTGGCTGGTTCAGTCCGAAGAGCATGCAACTCTTGATCTTGGGGTTGAGTTGGAACCTCATGTTGGATGTAGAGATTACTTAAAAATAAAATCTTTTTAAAAATAAAATAAAATAAAAAGCAACTGGATAAATTATTTGTGTAAAAATCATATATAGCATTGTACAACATCGTAAATGGAGGGGCCCCTGCGTGGCTCAGTCGGTTAAGCATCTGCCTTCCACTCAGGTCCTGATCCCAGGGTCCTGAGATGGAGTCCCGCATCAGGCTCCTTGCTTGGCGGGGAGTCTGCTTCTCCCTCTCCCTTTGCCCCTCCCCTGCTTGTACTCTCTCTCTCAAATAAATAAATAAATAAAATCTTTTTAAAATAAATAAATAGGAGAAATTCATCCTAACTTCAGGCTATTGACTACTTCTAAAGAGGAAGAGAGACAGTGGAATGGACCGGAGTTAAGGTTGTTTCAGACAGTAAAATGAATTTGGGTCCTTATTGATTATGAGTGGTAAACACTGTCCACAAAGCATTAATAAAACAAGTATCATGGGAAATGTTTCAAGATGGAAAACAGCCCCCTAACACAGGTGGCATAAAGGAAGTTAAACTCACTGAAAATTATTTCCATGCTTAGTGACATGTAGGTAACGAAGCCTGAAATACCACGCAAAGTAAATGCGTATCAGTTGTCATCCATTTTTGTGAAAGGAAAGGTACACTCGCTGACTTGAAGATAAACATGAAAAATCTAGATTGCTCTTATCATTTATGCATTTCATTACTTACTTTTGCGAGAGAAAGAAAACCAAGTATTGTTATGCTTTCATTGTATAGTCTGACGTTGGTTTTAATGAATGTCACCTGGATTCTGAATGACTTCCACATCAAAAGAGAGAAAAATGACTGTGGTCAAAAAAGTGGAAATACTCTTCTCAGTCTAGGTGAGTTTTTGGCAGGCACCCCACTTTCTAAGCTCTCTAATGAATCATTACTATAGGATCTGACACAATCCTAATAGAACTCAGAAAAAAAAAAATTCATGCCATGAAAATACCCTCTTCTGAATTGGCTTTGTTGTTAAGGGAATTGAACTTGCAAGTATAGTACTTTTATTAGCCTTGCTTTTCTGTGTGTGCAAAATGGACAACACCTGTTTATCACTATGTTTCCATAGGGATATAGAGGATGTGGTTTTGTGATTGCTTATTACATATTGAGATACCAATTAATCAACCTTATTCTGCTTACTTTCTAGAATGTCTGTCTAGCCTGAAACAAAACTCAGTTTGTATTTTACTTGTTTCTTCTTTTAATTCTACTCATTAAATTTTGGGAATACTGTTGGTTGCATTGACATTTTCCTATTATTCTTCTGCTTCCTTTTGCTCCCTAAACATTTTCCCCAAGGCCAGACCTTTTCTTCAAGTCTTCTGATAAATCTCTCTGCAATTATGACTTCGTCCTACCAAAACCATATGTTAATTCAGCCAAAATTTGTCATGTCAATGAAGAAAATTGAGAGAGTTTGTGTGTGCTATCACATGGGCAAGAGCTATGTCATATGCCTGAATATGTGCCCTGAACCCTTTGGAGAAAAATGTTAGGTTCCAAGAAAGCAGGAATGTTTATCTGGTTTGTTTATTGGTATAGTCCCAGAGGTGGCACGTAGTAGGTGGTCAATAAATACTTGGTAAATGGATTATTCAGAAAACACCTCTGTATAATGGTGAAGTGGAAAGCAGCAAGGCATTAATGATGACCATATGTTGTTAATCAAGTTAGCGCATTATTGCATAAAATATTTTCTATCTGAGACAAATACACTTCATAAAGATGAAATTGTAAAATACGTTGTAAATCTATAATTTTTATATGGCTGAAAGTTGACAAAATACCAAAACATCTCAATTGAATTTTTATTCTGCATATTTGGGTATTTGGTTAATTGGCCAGTGATGTTTTGGATGAATAACAAACTAAATACATACATGATTCATAAGTATTTATATATCTATTCCATGCCATTGATCTTTCTTGCCTTCATTTCAACAAAGTTAATAATTATGTTATAATCAAGATATTGGAGGGGCGCCTGGGTGGCTCAGTCGTTAAGCGTCTGCCTTCGGCTCGGGTCATGATCCCAGGGTCCTGGGATCGAGCCCCGCATCGGGCTCCCTGCTTGGTGGGAAGCCTGCTTCTCCCTCTCCCACTCCCTCTGCTTGTGTTCCCTCTCTCGCTGTCTCTCTCTCTGTCAAATAAATAAAACCCTTAAAAAAAAAAAAAAAGATATTGGTATAATTTTGTTCTACTTTAAGTGTATGCAATTTGAAATATTTTGTCAAATTAAAATTAAATTAAATCTGAACATTTAAAAATTTCATGTTTTCAAAAAGTTTTTTCTTCTAGAGCATTGAAAATTATTTATTAAAATATGTTGCAAAGTGAAAAATTTTAACGAATATCAAAATTTAAAAACATTTACATGACTGAAATTTTAATATGATTTTTGAAAATATGACAGTCTTACTAAATGTTTTAAGAAAAAACTGTCAGAAGTTCTGGGTCATCTAGTTGCCAATGAAAATATTATTATTATTTTATTATTTTATGCTTCACGTGTTACCTATAGTCTTACTTATTAACAAATTTCAGACTTATCTAAATTATTTAATATACCAAACTATTCCTCACAGTCACGTGCAACTGTGCAAATACCCCACTAATCTGTGTGTCCCTCCAGAAATGGGAGGTGGAATCAAATGAGAGGCCAGGAAACCAATACTCAGTCCTACTGTGAAAATAATACTTACATCTGGAGATCTATTCCATTCCTTCTATGTGAGAGAAAGGATTTGACAAAGTAATCATTTTGATTTTATATCTTAGTTGAGCACTTCTGCCACTCAAATCCTCTCTGTGCACAGAGCAGAAATATGGGGTAGCTTACAATGGAGAGGTCTGCAGGCAGTACCTCGATTAAATGATCAAAGTGACTATCCATCATCAGTAATGAGACAAATCAAAATCACATGCCCCCTGCTGGAATGAAATCAGAACAGAACAGCCTCATTTACGTAACAGTCCAAGAGGAAACGCACAACCTTATCAGCAAACCTAATTAAGGACATTCTAAACTTGCCTGTAATTCTCAAAGTGTCAATAAAAGTCTGCAGTATTAAAAAAATACCTTATATCTTTATGTGATAATATGAAATTAGCTCTAAGATATAGGTTTTAAATTTTTTTAAAAAGTTGGAGAACAGTACTTCAATTTTGAAAAAAAAAATTATATACACATATAAATAATTTCCAGAATGACAAACAGTTAATAGTGCCCACCTCTGGAAGTGGAATCAGGTGGAGAGTGAGAGAAAGATGTTTATTTTCTACTTCCCACTTTTCTGTACTGTATGATTTTTCACCCGAACAGATATTTTATTTTTTTAATTTTTTAGAAGATTTTATTTATTCATTTGAGACACAGAGATACAGAGAGAGAGAGAGCATGAGCAGGGGGAGAGGCAGAGGAAGAGGGAGAAGCAGGCTCCCTGCTGAGCCAGGAGCCCGATGTGGGGCTCCATCCCAGGACCCTAGAATCATGACCTGAGCCAAAGGCAGCCGCTTAACCATCTGACCCACCCAGGTGCGCCTGGACATTTTATTTTAAAAAAATTTTTAGTAACTGTAAAAATTTCTTTGGCTATTGTAAATTTTGTTTCTGAGTCTCAGAAAATGGAAAATATTGTCAGGGAAAAAATATTGTTTTAAATTTAGTCAACACAAGACTGATCATACTACTGATCATGATACATGAGGTGTCTTTCTGTCCTTAATCATTAGCTAGCTATGGCTGTTAGGCAAGGCTCTTCAA
Source organism: Phoca vitulina (assembly GCF_004348235.1). Lineage (NCBI taxonomy): Eukaryota > Metazoa > Chordata > Mammalia > Carnivora > Phocidae > Phoca > Phoca vitulina. The sequence goes on from NW_022589704.1 coordinate 46,045,249, forward strand.
TTCTTTTAGATTTAATTACTCATCTTCGTAGATGAGATTTATAGGTGAAATTTCTTGTAATTCTCACCTTAAATACTCTTAAACATAAATTAAGACATTTAACATTGTTGTCAACAGAGGGCAGTAATTACCCACAAATAGCCCCCATGTTCTCCATAAGCCAGAAATAAATCATTTTCATAGAATTTGAAGGAAGATGGTATACAGAGTATCACAGTTCTCTCACTATTTTTGAAAATTTTGATTCTATTCCAATTTTCTCCCATTCAAATAAAGACTCCAAGCAAACTGCTTTTTCCCAAGCAACTTCGGTCTGCATTAGGAAGATGAGACATAAAAGAGGGCAGAATATAAAATGAGTTTTGTGATGACAAGACAAAGCCTTGTTGATGGGAATCAAAATGTCATTTGCTCTGCCTTCTAATCACTTGCATGGTGGAAGTCATTACAGTAGTGCCCACGGGAAAGATCACAAATGAGGGATTACTGGAGATTTGGTTTTTAAACTATACTTGGCTACTTATTGCCTGTAAGTGCTAAACTCTGGTCAGTTGAATTAAGCTTTCTGATGTTCATATTCCTTCAAGTTTAAAATAGTAACAATGGCTACTCTAAAGGATTGTTTAAGGATTAAAATAATTATTTGTAAAAGGTATAGCAGAATACAAGGCATATATATATTAGGTGCTCAATAATTTTTATTAACACCATCATTATTATTACTGCTGTTATTATCATATTATCACACAGATTTCCTTGTTTTAGTACAATGCAATAGAGAAAATAATGCATTTTATCCTTAAACGTGTATATGTACATATATATAAGTGTGTGTGTGTGTATATATATATACACACACATAATATGTATATATTCCTTTAACAAATAACTAATATTTTGGTTTTTTGAGCCAAATTTTGGCTCATATTTTGTTTTTTTGAGCCAAATTTGGCACATGTTTTAATAATTAAAAATAAACATCCGTTTACCTTTTACCTCAATTGTAAGCTTTTTATTTTTTTTATTTTTTTATTTTTATTTTTTTTAAAAGATTTTATTTATTTATTTGAGACAGAGAGAGAGAGCACATGAGAGGGGTGAGGGTCATAGGGAGAAGCAGGCTCCCTGCCGAGCAGGGAGCCCGATGCGGGACTCGATCCAGGGACTCCAGGATCATGACCTGAGCCGAAGGCAGTCGCTTAACCAACTGAGCCACCCAGGCGCCCTCAATTGTAAGCTTTTTAAAAGGGAAAATCTGGGACACTAAGTTTGAACTCTTATAAATAAACAAAAAATATGCACACCAAATATGTAAAAAATGAACAAAGAGTATAAATAACACTTCACAAAAGAAAAATGAAAATGTTTAATAAGAAAATGAACAGTTTCATTGTTCCTCAGTGGACTGCAAATTAAAATTTTTGTATGTTTTGCCTGTAAAACTGAGAACAAAACCTTGAAAAGTATCGTTGAGGGAGTTGTTACATGAGTACTGTCATAAGCGGTGAAGTTCAGTTGGTTAAACACTGATTTAAAAATTTTAACCATAAAATTCCATTCTAAAAGTTTTAAGAAATTAATCAAGATGTGAAATGAATAAAAATTTGTTTTTACATTTCAGATATTGAAATTAGTGAAAACCTCTACAAGAAAAACCAACACAATTTTGTATAAATTAAGGAAATAGAATTTTACATGAAGCTCTTGGAATAACTTTTTTCTAAGCAGCTTTAAAAGGAGATATTTTATAAGGTGAGACATTCTTTTGTTCTCTGTAATCATCATTACATCATTAGCTACATTCAGTTTATTGCTCTAAAATGAAGGTTTCAAGAAGACAAGCGTTTTACTTGTCTCGTTCTTTAGTGTTTCCTTAGATTCTAGAACAGAGTTTGTTATACGGTTAATACTCAGTAAATATGTCCATGTTGTATATTTACATGTTGTTTTATTTTACACTTTGAAATTTTTCCTAAGAAATTTGTAAGTGAAAATATTTTAATAAACATATATAAACTTAGGAGAAATAACTTTTTAAATTTCTAAAACAAAGTTTATCTGTTAGCAATATTTTTATGATTCTTACAAAAAATGTCATCAAATTCTGCCTGCCAACCATTCTTGCTTTTGTAGCTGTGTCTTATATCATTAGACAAAGGGAGATAGATAATCATAAATCCACATTAGTGAGCCATTTTTCTTCAGAATTCCAAATGACACTGAGCAGTATGGTTTTTTTGGTTTCTTTTAGAAAAGATTAGTGAAAATAAAAATATTTACTTAACAAAGAGATAAAAATAAAAATATTTTTATTTTAAATAAAATACCTATTTTGAATGAAAAATTATTACCCATATAGTTATTTCATATAAGATACTTAGAAATTTAAGTGATCAGGATAAAATAAAAATAACAAAGTATACTCAATTTCTTTTTAACCCATTACCTGGTACCACTTAAAACTTCTTTGAGATAATTGTCATAAACATAACTTTTAGACTCTAATACAATACAGATACACTCTAATGCACCTATGTACACATTACATATAGCAGTTAGACTAACTTTTACTCAGAAGAACTTGAACTCTGGTCTATGTCTTGTTTTTAAATAGACTTACCAAACTTTTGTACATTTCCTCCTCTATCTAAAGCTCAACAACCCTATTCTGCCTTTATAACTTTTTCTGATACTGTAATAACTAGAAGAAATATTATCAGATAAGCATCTCCATAGTTTTAAATTCCATCCTGTCACATTCCAAGAGAAGAATCTTAGTTCCTGGGAGATAAACCTTCTACTAGTGTCATAGTACTACTGGAAGATGTAGCCATTTGCCTAATAAGATATGGAGGTCCATGGATCTACGGCAACAACCTGGCTGACTTCATGAAGAAAACAGGCCTAATTCCTTTGCATAAAATACATAATTGGTATGAATATGATGTCAGCGACTATAGGCTTTCTAGAATATATTTCCTGTGGAATTTAGATCTTTTACATTCATTTAAAATTTGAAGCTTTTTTTTTTTATAAGCTTTTATTTATTTATTTGACAAAGAGAGACAGCAAGGGAGGGAACACAAGCAGGGGGAGTGGGAGAGGGAGAAGTAGGCTTCCCGCGGAGCAGGGAGCCGGATGCAGGATTGATCCCAGGACCCTGGGATCATAACCTGAGCCGAAGGCAGACGCTGAACGACTGAGCCACCCAGGTGCCCCTAAAAGTTGAAGCTTTCTAACAGGACATTGGTTTACTAAATAATGAAACATTTGTAGTTAAATAGCATGGAACTATTAAAATAATGTATTAGAGGGGCGCCTGGGTGGCTCAGTCGTTAAGCGTCTGCCTTCACTCAGGTCATGATCCCGGGGTCCTGGGATCGAGCCCCGCATCGGGCTCCCTGCTCCGTGGGAAGCCTGCTTCTCCTTCTCCCACTCCCCCTGCTTGTGTTCCCTCTCTTGCTATGTCTCTCTCTGTCAAATAAATAAATAAAATCTTTAAAAAAAAAATAATGTATTAGAAGACAATATACTGTGAAAAAAGATGTTAAATGATTAAAAACAGACTACATACGGATAGACACAATGTAATCTCATTTGGAAAACACAAACATATAATGTACATGCACCTATATAGAGCTATCTACGAGAATATATAGGATAATTTTTGTAATGCAATATATATGAGTAATGTTTTATTTGAGTTTGGTCTTTTCTATACTTTTCCTACTTTTTATAAATAACAGATACTTTTATTTAATCAGTTATTTTATTTTACCAATATTTCATTTTATTTGAAATGAAAATCATTTGGAAGAATGCCCATTCTCTATATCTAGATGAACTTTGCAGAGAAGCCATCTAACAGGCCTGAAACTCACAGAGTAGAATTTCAGAGGAAGAACGTGGGATATGCCATCAGTCAGTGTAGGACCAGGCAGCTGGATAGAACACCCGAATGAGATTAGGTTTGCCAGAATTGGGCTCATGGGAGAACAATGGTTCTAACTCGAAGTAGATTTTGCCCTCTAGGGGATATTAGATATGTCTGGAGGGGCACCTGGGTGGCTCAGTGGGTTAAGCATCCAATTCTTGATTTCAGCTCAGGTCATGAGATCAAGCCCTGCTTTGGGCTGTACACTGTGCATGGCCCCTGCTTAAGATTCCCTGTCTCCCTCTCCCCCGCCCTCCCCCCTCTCTCACTGTCTTAAAATGTCTGGAGACCTTTTTAGTTATCACCATTAAGGGGGAATTTGCTACTGGCATCTGATATATGAAAGCCAGTGATGTTGCTACAATGCACAGGAAAGCCCACTGCAACAAAGAATTATCTCTCCCAAAATGTCAATAGTGGAAAGGTTGAGGAATCTGGGATAAATACATAATTTAACTGCTGAGAAGGCCAATACATTTGAGAAAGTTGTAATAAGTTAAGTCAGCTATGCTATTACCTGCTTTGCAGAAACCCAACCCTTCTCAAAATGAAATTCTGTTCTTATCTGAAAGAATGAGTGAAGAGTCTAAGGACCTGGGTCTTCCTCAAGTTAGTTGATCTTTGTGTGGAGAGCTGCAGTTACAATCAAAGAAAGAATGAGGATGGTTGGCTGTTCTCTTGTGCTCTGAAGTGCAGGGCAAGATCATATTATCTAGTCAGCCAGGCTCTCTGAGGGCAGGGTCTATCAAGAGATTATGTGCTTCTTCCTGTGCTGCATTATATTTGTTCCAAGATTTATACTTGACGTTGCAAGACTTAAAGTGGTATCAAGATTACATACCGAGAATGCTATTTCAGCTTTCCATTTATTAGTCACACAGTTCACATTCAACTAAGCTGATGCTTCTGTCTATAAAGAGTAAAGTAGCCCTACCCCCAAAAGAACTTTATTTATTCATTTTCCTCACAATAAAAGCAAAATGGAGGAAAAAAGGAAACCCCCTCTGACAGTAAAATTCTAAAGGTATTTGTGCATGGGACAGACAGCCAAAGAGAGTGCTATGTTCAAATTCATACAGTCTGCCAAGGCTTGTCACCTCCTTTGTGAGAAAGGCTCTTAAAAAGAAAACTCAGTACATTTAGAAGAGGAGCGCTTTTATTAATTCTGTGTAGTTATTACATGAGCACTTATCAGTTATCAATTCTATGAAACTGGTAGTAAAGTTAGCCAGGAAACATTTTTGCCTTTCATGAAAATTGACTTTGAAAATTATAAAAGAGAACAGCCTCATACAAAAGTAAAAGACTCCCTATTCTTTTAGTCACATTGTAATAAAAATAGCCAAATAGAATAATGTTTCAAGAACTTATTCTTTTTTTAACGTTGCCTTGATGCCATACTTTTTGCTTTCATTTAGGCAGATTTTAGAATTTCAAAAATTAAACATTTTGGAGACAATGAACAGTGGAAATGTTCTCTTTCTAGTCTTTTGTTGTTATATGTTCTAATTGATTTTTAACTTAAATATTCATAATCAAGGAAAAGTATAAGAAATAAAATATCAAGAATCCAAGTAATGATCATCTACAATTAATAAATGCTAACATTATCATCATATTTTCTATATATTTTCTATAAAAGTATTTACATTTTGCTGCATAGTATTTTATATAAAATATAGTATTATGTAGTATTGTTATATAAAAGATATAAAATGTTACAAATACAGTTGAAGGCTCTACTATATTTTATAGCTTTTCCCAGTTGTATTTTTCTTCTTTCCTTTCCAGAACAACCAACTAACATAAATGCATGTCCTTTCACTACATATATATCTTTACTTAATATACAGTATCACTTTTGTGTGTTTCCAAAGTTAGGTAAATGATGTTCTTGATTTTTGCTTTTTTTTTTTAAGATTTCAAGGTAATCTTTACACCCACTGTGGAACTCGAACTTACAACACCAAGACCAAGAGTCAAAGGCTCTACTGACTGAGCCAGCTGGGCGCCCCACGTTTTTTACTTACTGATTTATTTTTGAGTTCTGAACGTGTTCACAGATACTCATGAATACCTACTTTTCGAAATAATATTCTATCAAATGATTCCCACAATGAATTTATCTATTCCATGTTGATTGGTTTTTTAATTGTTTTTAATTTTACATTTTTATAAAAATATTGCACTTGATATCATTGTAAATATCTACTGATGCACAAAGCAGTGTGTAATTTTTTTGCATAAGAGATGTAGAATTTCTCTATTTCTAGATTATATATAATTTAGAAATTGCTAGATGTGGCTTTAAGAAAATTTTTTTCTATTTTACTAACAAGGGCAGTAAGTATTTATTATTATGGCTATGGAAACATATAAGAAAGGTAACGTAATGTCTAAAAGAGAGAGGTAGTGTGACCTAATAGTTAAATTGTATTCTCAGAATTCAAACTATCTGGATTCAAATCCCACTTTCATTTATTAGCTTTTTGAATTTGCACATGTGAATGAACCATTTATCTTTATCTCCAAATGGGAAAATAACATTACCCATTTCATGATGGTTTCTTAAATATAACACATGGAGAATAATGTCTGGCACCAAGTAAGCCTTAAGTAAACACTAATTATCGTTGTTATGTTTGTTATTTATATTATTGTTTTTATGTGTGTAGCTATATTAACCCTACTGTTAATCAAGGAGTAAGAAGGACTCAAGGGTTTTGAATACTGGAGGTGATTCTCCAGGTCTTTTAGTTCAATTCTCTCATCCAATGTCAGGATGTCTTTGGAACAGCTTCCACATATCACTTTCCCTCCTTTATTACTTCAAGGAATGGACACACTCCTTATCATAGAATGGCTCATCCTATCTTTTTAAACTACAATTGCCAGGAAAGTTATCCTAATTTTAAGCTAAAAATATGTGTTCCCAATATCTTCATCCACCTAATTATTTTCTCTCTAGAGCAGTATAGATTAAATTTACTGTCGTTTCTACACAATCATCTCCTGAATACTTTAAGATAATATATACTATGACTCCCCACACTTTGAGTTTCTCTTCTAAAAATTAAATATCCTAGGTTGCATCAATATTTTTTTAGACATGTGTATTTTTAAGATATATCAATGTGTATGCCTTAAAAAACTAGGTTTTATCTCACTACTCTGAACACACTCTGCTTTGGCAATTGCTCTCTAAAATTTGGTCCAGATATGAGAGCAAAATACTGCAAAGTGAAGTGGGCATGTTACTTTCCTTATGCTAGATGAAATAGATCAATTATTGTGACCTAAGATGGTATGATGCTTTTTTTAACAGACGTGTCACTTCCATGGGACTTATTTCACAGAAGTAGATGTATAACAAATCCTATACTCATGAATGAGAAGCAAAAGAATTTACCTTTTTATTCATGCGTTAGTGATACAGATATACATTCCAGATTCTTACGGAAGGAGTTAGACAAACTAAATGAGATTAGGAAAAAAACACATTAATGAAAGTGAAGGTTCTAAGTAATCTCACCATGCTATCTAATAGAATATCTGATTCTAGATATCTGGAAAGAAAAAACTAGGAATTCAAGTTGTTTTATTTTTCCTCTGAGACATTACATTTTAAAAATATCATAAGTAGCAATAATTATGAAATGCAATGCCTAAGCACAGATGACACAAAAATGTAGCTTTCCCTATATTCTTAGTTAATATGTTTTGTCTGATAAGGAAAATCATTTGCTCAAGATGTCTGCCTGTTAATAATGCAAGTTATGACTGAGAGTCCTGTGAAGATCTCCTGAGAACACTAAATAACCCTCAGCCATGATGAGACCTTCAAGGTCCCACTGTTACCACTACTTCCCAATAATCATTCTCATAAAAAAGAAAGAATTATACTATTAATAAAAATATGAACTAGATAAAACAAAAGTAACGTAATGACTCCAGTTCTCAAGTTTCTATGTAAGCACTTATTTTGATTTCCATGTGAAGATTCAACCTAATTAGAGAAGAACTTGTTTTTCTATAACTTTAGTCAGTTTGTGACCATAAAATTCCTAAAAACCCTTTTGTTACTACTTTATTGCTAAACAAGAGTTTACTTCAAGCTGCAACATATTTCAAATTGATTGGTGTTTAATTTTGTTTATGCTGCTGCTTATCATCAGTAAATTTCCAGAAAACATTCCCCCCAAATTACTTCATATCCTGCAATGAAGTTCATAGAAAAAAAAGAATAGGGTTCAGAGAGACAGAAGGAATGCAGTTCAAGGGTCCAATTTACTTCAGTATCCACGGTTATATAATATAATAATATGGATGCAGTGAAGATAATATATCTTTGAGGGAAGAAGGTATATAAGTAGAGAGTGTATTATTCATTTCTGCTTAAGTTATGCTTGAGAGCAAACTACCCCCAAAATCTACAGGGTTTTTATCAAGAAAGGGTTTATTTTCAGTCACCTTTGTGGGTCATCTGTGTTGGTACTCCATTTCTTCTTTATTATGAATCCACAATAAAGGGTTCAAATGAATAACCCTCATGTGGGACATGAGAGTCACCTGTCAGAGAAAATGAAAAAAAAAAGAAGTATAGAACTAGAAAATTCATAAACTTCCCATAAAGCTTATAAAAATCTGTTTAGCTGTTGCTTTTTTTTTTTTTTTTAAGATTTTATTTATTTGACAGAGACACAGTGAGAGAGGGAACACAAGCAGGGGGAGTGGGAGAGAGAGAAGGAGGCTTCCCACCAAGCAGGGAGCCCGATGCAGGGCTCAATGCGGGTCTCGATCCTAGGACCTTGGGATCATGACCTGAGCCGAAGGCAGACGCTTAACCACTAAGCCACCCAGGCGCCCCATATTTGTTTTTTATCTGCTCATTCTATTAGCCGAGGCTATCAATATAGCAAAACTTGATGTCAATGTGGAGGGAAAATAGATTCTTTTCCCTGGTTATAAAGGAAGGACCCCAAGGGAGGAGCAGCAAGAATGTTTGAACAAATAATATAATCTATCACAGAGAAAAATAGAAAAAGAAGTTAAATATTCCCTTTCTCCCTGACATATATCTAGTTCCCTGCTTCCCTATGAGAAGAATTGCTTTTGAAATTGCTTTTTTGGAAATCTTTTTGGAATTTAAGAAAATTGAGATACTTAATGGATAAAACAAAACAATTTTTTCACATTAGTAAAAATATGGGCTTCATAGCTAAATTTGTTTTGTTCATAATGAAATAGAGGCAATTTTGTACCCACGTCAGTACGTGTCATACCAATTACACAGTTTCTATGAATAGAATTTGATAAAATTTAGGGGCGCCTGGGTGGCTCAGATGGTTAAGCGTCTGCCTTCGGCTCAGGTCATGATCCCAGAGACCCGGGATCGAGTCCCGCATCGGGCTCCCTGCTCCTTGGGAGCCTGCTTCTCCCTCTGCCTCTCTCTCTCTCTCTGTCTCTCATGAATAAATAAATAAAATCTTTAAAAAAAAAAAAAAAGAATTTGATAAAATTTAGATATCATTCTTTTTTACATTTGAAATCTGAAAACATATAGGGTTTCCATTTGTTGATCAGTTTTCAGAAATCCACTTTCAGGAAAGTGCACTACAAGTAGTACGTGATTTAGATTCTGGAAAAAGGATGAAGGCTGAGATGAAGAAAGAAGCTCAAGCACTCATCCCTCACCTAATCCAATTAAAGATCTGTGTAGTCACACTGTGTGATAAGTAATTGGCTGAAATATAAAGCAATAGAATATCTAATCTTTCACATACTTCAGAGTAGACAGAAATGCATGAAATGAGTGTTCTATGTGATAAAATTTGATTTTAAGATGTTTATAAAAACTTCTGTATAATTTGGTTTCTAATATCCTGTCTAATTTTGTGGTTCTCTATGTTGCAACAATGTGTACTCTTGTGACAATTCCTTTAAGGAGCTAACTTCCTTCCAGATTTGTCTCACTCATATAGAGTTACCTGAACTTGTTGAAACATTCAATTTGTCTTAATGGACAAGATTCTTAATGAATAAAATTAGGAAATGTTTTCTGATACATAGGACAAATAAAGAAAAAAAAAAAAAAGACTGTTTGATAGCTTGGATAAGAAATAAACTCATAGTAAGAGCCTGGAATGTTATTTGAACTGTGTGAGAGTTGGAAGAAAAAAATTAACAGAGAATGGTAAAGAATGAAAGGAAAGTACCCAGTATTAGGTAGGTACTTGAAACTTCCAGATACTGATAGATACAAAGAGCTTTAAGACAAAATGGCAAATAGTTGAATTGCTGGTGAGAAAAAAATTTTTTATCCAACTAATTTCGACTTAGACTTGTATACAGTGGAATGCAAACTGGTGGTAAAACCATAAGAAGGCGCTCAGGCAAAGCTCAGGGAAGAGAAAAGCTGAGTCCACAGAGCTGTTAGTGACAGACTGTCTTAACAATAATTTTCCATCATGTCCCCAGGCTCTCTTCAGGACAAGAAAATGCCAGTTTGTGTAAGCTATATGGAAACAAAATGGTAAAAAGTTTTCATTGATGCTAAGTGCAGCATAAATATGAAATTGATGATCTCTAGGAAATTTATTTCAGCTCAGAAGTTGCTCTTTCAGATAGAGTTCTCTACATAATAAAAAACAGATTTCTTAAATGACTTTAGGGTGTTAAAGAACAAAAATTAACCAAGTAGATATGAAGATCTAATGGGCTTTATCAAGCAATTCATGAATTTGGCAGCATCCCATCTAGAAAATAGAGGAGAGCTCCAAGAAATTGTACAAAATGGAAGGTTTTTATAGGAAGGAGGGTGGAACAAGAAAGTTGTTAGCAAATGAAAAGAAAGGATTGTTTCCGGTAAGGTCACCTTTCCTTAGGTTTAAGGGCAGGAGGTCTTATTAGGTGAACTGTGCCACTGGGGAATGTGGAGGGCCCAGGTGACAGATCACCTCACTGGTGCTTATCAAGAAGTTCCTGACTAACCAGGTAAGATTTACATTTCTGGGGGGAGGTTGAAATTGCAATTAGTTAGGTATTAAGCCCCAGTTTAGTGACTTGGCCTAAGTGATGCCATTTTGGGCCTGTGGTTTTCTTTTTAACAAGGGAAATAGGGATTGATACAAGGATATATGTTTCTGAGTACTTAGGAGAACTTGAACTAGACCTAGAAAGGACTTTGCTGTAGAGCTCAGGCATCCTCTCTCACCTCTCCTGCTCCCAGTCTTGCTCTTACTTTCATTCTTGCCCTGACTCCAGGAGGCCTCACGTTCTGTTCTCTTTCGTTTATTCTTTTCACCATTCTCTCTCACCTGGCTTTCTGCACATAATCATCTTGCATACACCACTACAGCTGCCAGACCTTTCTCTCTCTCAGCTTTTTAGTTAAGAGTTTGGCACTTCCTGTATACTTTTTCTATAGCTCTTAGTTCAAGTTCCAAAAAAGAAATCTGACTGTAGATTAGCCAAAAAATTAATCAGTGTTCATTCCAATGCAAAAACAGGCAACTTTCCTCAACAATCAGAATAAGAAGGGAACACTGAATGTGCTTGAGTGGCAGGGTATGAGGTAATAAGGGATAACAATTATACAGCAACGTTTCATTGTTGAAACTGAAATTTCAACACACAGCAAAGCTTTATTTTGGTGTGAAATACAGAATATGTGTGAGATGTTAAGCATCTGCCTTTGGCTCAGGTCATGATCCCAGGGTCCTGGGATCGAGCCCCACATCGGGCTCCCTGCTCAGAGGGAAGCCTGCTTCTCCCTCTCCCACTCCCCCTGCTTGTGTTCCCTCCCTTGCTGTGTCTCTCTCTGTCAAATAAATAAATTAAAAAAAAAAAAAAAAAACCAGAATATGTGTGAGAAAGGAGCACAAAAGAATATTTAAACGTCTGTACTTTGAAGTCAGACCACATGATTTGAATCAGAGCTCCACAAACCATACTCACCCTCCCAAACCTGTGAAATGGCCATTGAAAGGGAATGGAATTTGTCATCCCCAAAATAAGCTTCTTTGGCATAAGGATTATTTAGGCTGTTTTTTTCAGTTTGTTGGTTTTGTTTTTGGGGTGTTTTGTTTTGTTTTGTTTTGTTTGCCAAGTTAGAAAGATAGAACATATTTTATTTAATATTTCGTTGGCTTGATTTATAACTATTTATTTATTTACATTTATTTAATTTTATTTAATTGACATATAGCTGATAATTCTACCTCAGTTTCAGGTACAACACAGTGATTGATCATTATGCTCACCACTGTGTGCTACCTACCATTTGTCACCATACAACACCATTATAACACCATTAACTATATTCCCTATGCTGCACCTTTTATCCCCCTGACTTATTCATTCCATAACTGAAAGTCTGAATCTCCTACTTAGGGTGATTATTTTTTTAAAAAATGACAGACACAGGAAAAGCTCTGAAAGTGAAGTTACCCTTTCTTAAGGGACATTTACTTTATGTCTATCCAGGTTTCTCCCTCTCTGTAGCAGAAAGAGGAAGATAACTAAATCTCTAGAAATTTTTTTTTTTTTTTTATCAACGGAGAAGGCAAGGACTTAAATTTGCATAGCAACCTAATCCTTGTTTACTGTCTTTTCCCAGTAGCTTCCCATAACTGGCTCACCCACCCCCCAACATTATCTTTTGTCTTTAGAGATGTTTAAGGTGGTGGCTTGGGCCACTTCAGTTTATTCAGTTTTTCAGTTTTATTCAGTTTTCCTAGGTATCCCCCAGGTATACAGAAGGTATACATGTGATTAAACTTCTGTTTGTTTTTTTCCTGTTAATCTTTTTATTACAGAGTTGTCTCAGCCAAGAACCTAAAAGGGTAGAGGGAAAAATTTTTTTTTTTTTCTCCTACACCATTGTCAGGAAGGAAGAATTTTATTGGTCCTTCAAGGTCCTTCTAGGCGGAATAAAAATTAAATTGACATGAGACAGATTAATGGGAGAAAATCAAATTAATTTTGTACATATGGGTGATCCACAGGCATGGAATTTCCAAAGACAGTCAGGCAAAATGAGGTATATGTGTCATTCCGAACGAGGAGAAGGGAGTGGGGGTCTGGGACTTCAAAAGAAAGGAATGCAATTTACTGGAAGATAAAAAAAGAGCAAATGTTTGGTAAACAAATGTTTGCAGGATTATCAGAAACAATGAGACCCAGTAGACTTTGATTCAACAGGTCTTGCTAGGTTCTTCTCTACCATGCCTATTCATGTTGTAATGTAGTTATTTCTAGCAATAGCTCTATTCCTGGAGCAGGTCTTCTATCTAAATTCTTTTAGGCAATTGTGTTGGAGGTAAATAGCCTTTTCTGAATCTGCTGGGTTTTGATTGCTTTTAACTAAAAAGTAATCTTCATGCCAAAGTAGGCCATCTTGGGTGGCCTGCCCTGGGCACATACATCATAGAGGACCTTCTTCATAAGCTAATTGTGAGAATTAGATGAGGTAATTTATGTACTAGACACCTAATAGCTATTCAATAAATATTAAAAACACAGAAGAAAAGTTACCCCTTACCCACAATCAAAGAAATGAAGCAAAAAAAGTTGAAGGCACAAAGACAATCATTTTGAAATGGAAAAAACAAGAAACTGATGGATTTTCTGATCAAATGATTTAGGCCTTCATGGCATAGTAGATTATGACATGCTAGGAAAGCTCTAGTGATCTTAGTCTGATATGACCATAATTCCATTATGAAAATACTAAAGGTTAATCTCAATGACAGCAGCCTACAGCAGAGCAAACGGACATATTTAAGTATTTACAAATCAGGTGAAATGTTAATATCATCATCATCAAACAATAAATAGTAACAAATACAATAGTTAACATTTTTTGAAGGTTTGCTATGTGTGGGAGCCTGTCTCAAGCACTTTACATACGTTATATGTATACATATATTTATACGTATTAATCCATTTACTACTTAACTTATATCAAACTTAGGAACTTTGATTATCATTATTTTAGGGAAAAAGAAACAGAGGCACAGAGAGTTTAAATAATTGACCAAAGTTGCAAAACTAGCAACTAGCTGAGATGCAGGGTTCACAGCCCGACATGCTGCAACAGAAAATGCAGTACATGGCCTCTCTAATCATAGGAAACTTCAGTAGCCCCCAGATTTTTTCATAAGTATACCGATAATGTGGATAAAATAATTTGAAGAAAAAACAAACTGGAAAAAAAAGTTTATTTTATTAAGTAACATGTAAAAATACTATATATATTGCTTTAGAAATATATAACTATGGGGGAAAACGTGTTTCGTTTTTTTAACTGATTACAAAAGGAATCCTAGAAAGTAAAAGAAAGAGTTCTTCAAGGAGAGTAATTGTGAATTCTTAGTGTAAGCTGTTTCCTTTGTTTAGTCCATAAAAGAAAAGCCTTTCAAAGAGTTTGGCAAAATTAGCCTAAATACTGTTGGAGTGACCTAAACAGGAAGTCAGTGATCTCTGAAAGCAGCTCTGAGGCTCCCCCTTTGCTCCAATAGACAGGAGCGACTTTGGGCTGTATAATCGTCAAATTCTTACCTCGCCCTTTCACTGCTGGCAGAATCAGATTACATTTCTTTCACTATTCTCCATTCCCCAGTTCCTTGATCTGTTTAAAAGAAGTAGAAAAGATAAATCCTCTCTTCAACGCCTGGAAGGGAAAACAAAATAACCTCATCTCGGCTTTGAAAAAAATCTTTCCAAGAACTTTCTTCAGAGATTTTACTCGTGAGTATTTGGCAATATACTTTCTAGCCCATGAGAAATAACCTTTATTTCTGTTTTCTTGGGAGAAAAGCAGGGTCCTGAGAGGCAAAGCCTGGTACGGGAGGACCATCGTCGTTTAACCTACAATGAAAATTGACCCTTCTCTGTAAACAAAGTAAACTCATATTGCAATGCAAAATTAAGTTCTCAGCACTTTGTCTTCTTAAGCAAATATATATGCAGTATATCTTTATGCTTTTAAATCCTTGAACATTTTTGTCAGAAGTTGGTGAGATGTAGCCTTTCTTAAAATGTTCAGCTTGTAGTGGCAATTCTTTACTTATTGTATCTCTTTAATTGGAATTTTCTGAAGATTTGGATTACTTTTAAATATTATTTATTAACACGCAAAGAAATATGATCAGGAGACTCTCTAGCATGTTTAAAGAAATTTTTTTTCATTGCTTTTAATTGTTGATAGTTAGAATGAAGTATAAACATTAGAATTCTTGTACTCTAAATTAAATATTTTATGCCTACAGTAACTAATCTAAGGAAATGCTTTACAAGTCTTTGAAGACCAGAGCTCATATCCCAAGATACTTAAATAAGAATATAGAAGAAGAAGAATTGCACTACAGATAGTGCCATTATGTTAGTTAAAGCAATAGATCACGTACCTCCATGATGTACTGTCATGTTCATGTTGGTTAGGAAACGACATTAAAATTTGCTTCTGGTAGTAAATAAAAGCACATAATATAGAAGTACACAACCACAGAACTATAATGAGACAAAGTTATTTTAATTATGGAGAAAGCTTATTTGTGTATTACCAAAAAATGAAGGCCAAGAGCAGTGCCATGTAGGAAAAAAAGAAAAGATAAGCAACAGCCACACTGAGTCACAGTGCTCTGGAAATTAGTCACAAAATGACTTTGTAAATTGTGTGATAAACACAAAGGGCAGAACCCAAGCAGGAAACATACAGCCCAGAGAGTCATATTTTATGTGTAAAAGCATAATATTTACGTCAGAAGGGAAACGTGTCAATTTTGAGATATTGCAAAGTTTTTAGACCTAACAAAATCCTTTCCTAAACATTTTTAGATTTTTTCTAATTCATCATTCTACTGATAATTATTTCAAGACATATTATCTGTATCTCATCTTATCTTTAAACTAAAAAGTGAATAATGTCTTTGAAAATGTGTTGGAGTATGCAGTTTAATTTGGAGACTATGGGTTAATAAAAATGATATAAAATATTCATAGGAATCAACAGATTAAAAATATTAATGTACATACAGATAATTAACATTATAGACATAAAACCAAAACTTTAAAATACTTTTAACAATTTGAATAGTTATACTGGGAAACCAAATTTGTCTTTAGGTGACTGACCATAGAATCTTGTTGGAGAATTTTAATGACATACCCATTACTATTTGGTTCCTCTTTCTATAGGTGTGCTGAATGGCACAAATTTTGTTTTGTTTAGTTTTTTTTAAAGGTATAGTCTGATATATTTAAGAATTTGTTTTACCTCCAATGACTAGATCAACATCCCTCTGGGAAATGTGGCTCCTGTCCAAATGAATTATGCCCTCAGTTAGTGCTTGCTCTTCTGATTGACTGTAACTCTAGGGCTTCACTTGCATGTTGGTCATACAACTATTTTGACTAGAAGCTTCTTTTATAAACATTTTTGCTAAATTAAAAGATAAAATTATGTAGTGGAAAATTGTTTTTGTATTAAATTATAGTTTTCATAACATTAATTTACTCTTTTCTTCAGAATTAATTTCCTGATCTTTGTTATCTGTATTATTCAAATTCAAAAGATAATTGGACAAGATGACTAACTACTGGAAGAAAAGATCAAGTTCCAAAGGCTTTACTTATTCCCAGAATACATAGCAACTAACCAAATAGTAAATGTGCTATATTTATATATTCTTCAGAAATGGTTGGTTTAAGTTCAGTGTCACAAACTTTTAAGACAGATTTCACTTCATATCACTACCTAATTAGCAGAAAAAAAAAATGCAAAGTAAAAAAGTAAAGGGCAGGAAAGACAATATGAAAAAGGAAGGGAAGTACTTAGAACAGAGTTTTCAAAAATATTTATTAGTATACATTGGATAAGTTGAATGATAATATTGGTTAAAATAAATTAATTGTATTACCAATTTATTTTTGCTATGTAGACATGATCGAGGACCTGTACTATTATCTAATTCACCTATTTCAATAAAGGCTGTCTCCAGCTCCCTCCCTTTTCTGTTTTCCATCTAAAATATTTAACTTGGGAAATTAGTTTACAAAAATATTCTTAAATGCATTTTACTTTTCATAGAAATATACCAATACTATAATTCCTTCTGATTGTTTTGTGCTTTGGAGAAATCTGAATTCAAGAAATCGAGTAACTAATGAAGTCCTTGATTCTGAATATTAAATCTCAACAAAATGAAGAAAGGGTACAAGTTATTCCATAAAGTTCGTTCATGCTAGACCATCTCTATTGGGTCTCTGAGATCCTCAATGACCGGTTTCTTGGTGTGATATATCATTTCCAGGAGCCCAGTCTTCCCATTACTCTTCTTTCCTTGTTTTTACTTCCTTCTCCAAGTGGCAAGTATCATGTAGAACCAGAGCTTAAGATTCAACTACCAAGGGGCACCTGGGTGGCTCAGTCTGTTAAGTGGCTGCCTTCAGCTCAGGTCATGATCTCAGGATCCTGGGATTGAGCCCCACATTGGGCTCTCCGCTCAGTCAACAGTCTGCTTCTCCCTCTCCCTCTGTTATCTCTCTCGCTTTTTCTCTCTCAAATAAATAGATAAAATCTTTGGGGAGAAAAAAAAAAAGATTCAACTACCAAAAGGTTGAGGGTGACCTAGTCTTTTCCACAATTTTTCTTTCCAGAACTAATAACAAAAACCACTGGACCCATGTCAAATCTGCTCTATTCATCTCTTTTCAGGCCTTCCTTTGGGATTCGATGTTCTCTCTCAGTTGGAACAAACCCATTTTAAATTTATTTTAAAAACAAAAGAGTAAAAGGACACCATGGTCCATAGTAGAAGTCTCAGTGATGCAATATTTCTATCCCAATTGTTCTGTCTGGTGGGCCAGTTTCCTGAGGTGACATGGACTTATTGCAAGGAATTCCCAAATTAAAATGTAATGGTAGCATTCTCTCTAGACTGAATAAATATTATATGTTGTTGATTAGGCTATTTCAACATCAGAAATGTGAAAGTATCAATCAATATGGCACTAATAAAATGTAGTGTTTTTATTACCAAGCATAATGTGCCACGGATACACTTCAACTGTATCACACCGTCAGCACCACCACCACTCTGCTGTCAATCTGTTTCTCTCTCTTGTTCATGATTCTTATCAATGTCTAAGCTATCCTTGAACCCCATAATAACCCATCTCTAAGCTTCACCTCATTCCTCATTCCACAAGGCTTAGAAATGGAGTAAATCTTGGTAACAGGTTGAGTCTTCAGAATAATAGTGTTTGTTGCAAAATTTTGATATTTTTAAAGTTCATTTAGGAAAACTGAAAGTATCTTAGAAAATGAATCAAAATGATTATATCAAAATATCATATGCCTACTCTTGCTCTTTTTGTGCCAACTATTTTCAAGTATACATGAAAACAAAATGAATAAATTTCTGATTCATGCTATATGAATGAACCCTGAAAACATTATGCTAAGTGAAATAAGCCAGACAGAGAAGAACATACGGTGTATAATTCCATGTGTGTATCCAGAATAGACGAGTTCACAGAGCCAGAGAGTATATTAGAGGTTACCAGCATCTAGAAGAAGGGATGAATGGTGAGTTATTGCTTAATGCATACCGAATTTCTGTTTGGGGTGATGAGAAATTTCAGAAATAGGTAGTGGTGATGATTGTACAGCATTGTGAATGGAATTAATGCCACAGAGTTGTACACTTAAAAATGGTTAAAACAGCATATTTCATGGTGTATCTACTACAATAGAAAACAGTAAAAGAAAACTATTAGTAAGAATTCAGTTTGAAGAATTCTAGATTCCTAATAATACTCCCTTTACATTTTCTCAATTAATAGAATAAGAGTACAAATATTATAATGTTGGATACCTGAATTTTTAAAAATCAAAATAGATTCTTCCTGTTTTATTTCCTGATGAAAATAGGAACATATTTTTACCTAATATGGCTGTACTGAAGGCTAATTTTTTTAGTCATATTGTCTTTTTAGTTTTAGTACCAGGGTAATTTGGGCCTCACAGATTGAGTTGGCAAGTATTCCCTCCCTTCTGTTAAATTTTCTGGAGTAGTTAATGTAAAATTCATATTATTTCTTCTTTAAGTGTTTGGTGGAATTCACCAGTGAAACCATCTGGGACTGAAGTTTTCTTTGTAGAAAGGTTTGTAATTATAAAATTCAATTTTTAAAAAATAATTATAGGGCTATTCAGATTATCTATTTCTTCTTGAGTGAGCTTTGGTAGTTTATGTCTTTCAAGAAATTGGTCCTTTTATCTAAGTTTTCAAATTTATAGGCATAAAGTTATTTATAATATTAACTTATACTAGAATCTACAACGATGTGAAACCTCCATTTCTTGACATGAGTAATTTGTACCTTATCTATTCTTTTATCAGTCTATATCAAGGTCTTTGAACTTTTAACTTGTGTGTTTGTATATAAAATGAGCTTTTAGGCAACAGATAGCTTGATCTTGATGTTTTATTCAATCAGGCAATATTTGCCTTTATTATTATTATTTTTTAAGATTTTCTTTATTTGAGAGAGTGTGCATGTGCTCCAGCAGGGGAAGGGGCAGAGGGAGAGAGAAAGAGAGAGAGGCAGACTTCCTAAGTGTAGAGCCCAAGACAGAGCTTGATTCCATGACCCTGAGATCACGACCCCAGCCGAAATCAAGAGTGGGATGCTTAACTGACTGAGCCATCCAGGCACCCCAGACAATATTTGCCTTTAAATTAAAACATTTACATTTGATATGATAATTGATATGTTTGAATTTAAGTCTCGCATTAAGCTGTTGTTCTATGGGTCCTATCTATTTTTGTTTTCTTTTTTACTTATTTGGGGTCTTCTTTTGAATTTAGTACTATGTATGATAATATTTTATCCCTGTTGGTTTATTTGCTATCACTCTTTTTACTTTAGTGGTTGTTTGGGGGCTTAGAATATACAGCTTTGATATATCCCAGTCTACTTTTGAGAGATATTAAGCCATTTCTCTTATAGTATAAGAAATTTCAAACAGTATACTTCTACTTTTCCTTCCCTGGCCTTTGTGCTATTGTTGTCATACATTTTGTTTTCATATATGTTATTAGTAACACACTACAATGTCATTATTCTGGTTTCAGTGAGTTATCTTTTTTAAAATAAACTTTTTAATTAAATACATTTAGATTTACAGAAAATTTATGAAGCTAGAAAGACTAGCCATATTTTCCAAACTCCTTTTACTAACATATTAGTATGATATATTTGTCAAAATTGGTGAGGTAATTATCTTTTAAACAGATTTAAATGTTAAAAAAATCTTTTATATTTGCCCATGTAGTTACATGCTCTGGCATCTTCATTCCTTTGTATAGATCCACATTTCCATCTGATGCACATTTCCTTCTTAGGCACACTCCTCTCTTTCCATGACTCCAATTACATGTATATTAATTAGGATGTTTAAAGTTACCTCACAGCTCAAGTATTTATACCAGTTGAAGCAAACATAATCCCAAATGATAAATATTGTAGACTATATTTATTTAGCATTAGAATTTGATTTTATAATCACGTACAAGAGCGCGTACATTATTCGAGTTTCTACACATCTTGTTTGAGTTCTGTGGTTTTAATCTCATTTAGCAAGGTTGTTCAGTCTATGAGAAAAGGAAACTGGTACACAATGAGAAATCATTATATATCCACATCCTGATGTTAACGTGGTTTAACAAGGGGCGCCTGGGTGGCTCAGTCGTTAAGCGTCTGCCTTCGGCTCAGGTCATGATCCCAGGGTCCTGGGATCGAGCCCTGCATCGGGCTCCCTGCTCCGTGGGAAGCCTGCTTCTCCCTCTCCCACTCCCCCCGCTTGTGTTCCCTCTTTTGCTGTGTGTCTCTCTGTCAAATAAATAAATACAATCTTTAAAAAATAAAAATAAAAAAAAATAAAAAATGTGGTTTAACAAAAAATTGTGAGAGAGGCAGTTTTTCCTAGAAATGGCTAGGCCCTTCTTTTGGTGCCAATAATTTTATTCTATCTGGTTCCAGACGTCCCAGGATTAACCTCTTTTTGTATGTTTTGTATGTTTTCTCTTAAGGAAATCCTGATGAATGTATCAACTGAGGAAAGATGTTTAATCAAGGAGAATTTAGATTAGCCTCAAATCACATGGCAAGAGAGTTTTTTTTTTTTTTTTCTATTTGTGGTCAGCTTCTTTAAAGCCATTTTAGGTTTGCATTAATTAATTAAAGCCCTTTAAAAAGTTAAAGGTCCCTGAAATGATCGTTTGCCATTTCATTGTTTTATCAACATAACTCTTCCCATTACCACTTACTGCATTCCATATTATCATCTCCATATTCAGGAGGGAGATACAAGTGACCATCTATCCTTGTAATAGTTACTGGACGCCTCACTTAAAAAGACATGAATGAGTGAACATCCATGGATGGTCTTCATAAATGTGTGTGAAAAAAATATCTGTGCACATGTGTATTTGTATTTTAGAAAGAAGTCTGTAGTTTCCCTCAGGAGCCTACATATCACCATGAAGGATATATCTGAGATGTGATTAAATATCTAAAGAAAACAGTATATAGAGTTAGGATCAAAAGGAGTATCAAGTAGTAATATGTCCTGGAGAAGGCAAAATAAAGAAGTTATCTTTATAAAGTTTTTTTTAAAGATTTTTATTTTTAAGCAACCTCTATATCCAACAGGGCTCAAACTCAGAACCCTGATATCAAGAGTGGCATGGACTATCACCTGAGACAGCCAGGTGCCCCTCTTTATAAAGTTTTTGTGTGAGATAAGCCATATAAAGTTATCCCATGAAAAACAAATCTTTGAGAAAAGATCTTTTTGAGGAGCTAAAGAAGAAATTAAATCATTTTAAGATCACTTTCAGTTCTATCATTACACTTGAATAAGCACATTCAATTTTTAATATCTTCAAAGCTGAGCATTAACTATATGCTTTTTATTTATTTATTTATTTATTAGATTTTATTTATTTATTTGTCCGAGAGAGAGAGAGAGCTAGAGTGCACAAGCAGGGGGAGCAGCCTGCAGAGAGAGAAGCAGGCTCCCAGCTGAGCAGGGAGCCTGATGCAGGACTCATCCCAGGACCCTGGGATCATGACCTGAGCTGAAGGCAGACGCTTAACCGACTAAACCACCCAGGTGTCCCACTATATGCTTTTTATATATTAGATCCTTTGCATGATACAAAAAGTATGCAATGTCATACATTTTAATAATGTATAAATGAATTTAATTATTAAGATTTAAAGTAGCTTACCAAAAAATCAAAACTCTGTTCTCCATTCTTAGAAAATTACAATCAAAGGAATTAAGTAGGGCATTTACAAGAAGATATTATCTGATTTCTGATTATATGAGTATGTATTAGATTGAATTTGGATAGGAAAAAAGAAATGACAATTTGGACAAACTAACTCGTCTTTATAAAAATGTAAAATAATGAGCATTCATTGTAAGAAGCCAAGAAAAAAAAAAACTATTTGTTGGATGCTCTGAGTAAAAAAGGAAGTGGCACCATCGCCTTTCATTCTCTGGCCCATAGTTCTCATTCTTTTATGGGTCTGACATTTTATAGTCTTGAATGGAAGTAGCTGAAGATCAACATGCTAATGATTCCTGGAAGTCCATGACTCAGCTCCCTGGGGGCTCCCTGTTCCTTTACAGCAATGATTCAGGGAAGTTGAACTCAGGATGTCATCTAAACATATGGGTACAGTCACCAACAACTGCAGTTCCAATCTTTTTTTATTTTTTAATTTTTAAAAAATATTTAGTTTATTTATTTGAGAGAGAGAGAAAGAGCATGAATGGTGGGGAGGGGCAGAGGGAGAGGGAGAAGCAGACTCCCCACTGAGCAGGGAGCCCTATGTGGGACTCCATCTCAGGATCCTGGGATCATGACCTGGGCAGAAAGCAGACGCTTAACAAACTGAACCACCCACGTGCCCCTGCAGTTCCAATCTTGAACTAAGCTCACACTCCTCCAGATACTTTTCATTAGAGCACAATCATAAATTATAGGGTTTTTTCACATTAGGACTTATTTCACCAGCAATTTAACCCACTGAAGAATGAGAAAATTTATCATTATTGGTTCATCGTGTTTATTATACCTAAGGATAAAAACTTTAGATAATTTTTGGAACTATAACACTTTTCCAGTCAGAACAAGAGATACTTGCTTCCTGTCCTCTTCAAAGGCCCTTCTAGCTGGACTTAGAATCAAATTGACATGAGACAGATTAACAGGAGAAATCAAATTTAATATCATACATATGGGGAATCCACACAGACATGGAAATTCCAAAGATGGTCAGGGCAAAATGAGGTTTATATGTCATTCTGAACTAAGAAGAAGGGGGTAGAGGTCTCAGACTTCAGAGGAAAGGAATGCAATTCACAGAACAATAAGAAGAAGAACAGATGTTTGGTAATTAGATATTTGTCCTGCCATACAGATAGATCGCTCAAGATAAAATTTGTCTCTGCTAATAACCTTTATTCTGGGAAAGACCCCCAATTTAGATTCTTCTATGTAGTTAAGGGATGGACAAAAGTTTTTCTTGAGCTCTTAGGGTGTTGACTGCCTTCAGCTCAGAATCATGCCAAAGTAGCCCATCTTGGGGCAGTCTGCTCTGGGCCCCTACATCGTAAGTGGGCTAACATTTTGCTCTCCTTTTTTCATATAAATTGAGATCATCAGAAGCAGAAAATTGAGAAGACTCTAATATATTTGTCTAAACAGAGACAAAATCTGCAACAGACTTTGAGGGGAAATAAGAAAATTGACCTGACTTTGATTCTCGAAATAAGAAAAGGTCATATCAACCTGATTTCCATTAGCTATGAATTACAGTTCTAATTTGAATGGTTGCAACTGTCTTTCTATGTCTTTCCAAAGTTCATAAACCCCCTGCCCATAGATGTCATCTTCAATATGAGTTAATAGAATCAATTAGATTTAATAAATAATTGGGGCGCCAGGTTGGCTCAGTTGGTTAAGTGTCTGATTCTTGATTTTGGTTCAGGTCGTGATCTCAGTGTTGTGAGGTGAAGCCCCATGTCAGGCTCTGTGCTCAGTGTGGAGTCTGCTTGAGATTCTCTCTCGCTTTCCCTCTGCGCCTCCCCACTCACACTCTCTCTGTCTCTCTAAATAAATAAATAAAATCTTAAAAAAAAAGAATTAATAAATGATTTGTATAACCAAAAGATGATAGATTCATTAGAATTAATAAATTAGTTATATAACCAAAAGATAATAAACAGACATAGAGAAGCAAGGTCTGCAATGCCATTTTCCTATCTTACTCTAAAATGGGTACCTAGAAAAACAAATACAAACAGTAGGAAAAATAGATCTAGGCAACCATAGATTTTTCTATATCGTTCTCTTCTTTAATATGGATACTACTAATAATAGAGAAAGCCACAGTTAATATATTTAGTTCTTTTCTGTCTCCTCACACCTAAGTTTACGGTATTCATTAGTGTTTTTTCCATTTACTTCTTTTTTTTTTAATTTTTTATTGTTATGTTAATCACCATACATTACATCATTAGTTTTTGATGTAGTGTTCCACGATTCATTGTTTGTGCATAACACCCAGTGCTCCATGCAGAACGTGCCCTCTTTAATATCCATCACCAGGCTAACCCATCCTCCCACCCCCCTCCCCTCTAGAACCCTCAGTTTGTTTGGGAGACGAACCATGAGAGACGATGGACTTTTCCATTTACTTCTATTTGGAGCTATTAGCATTAGTAGTTGAACAGAACTGAATTCTCAGAAACCTCGATTTTGGTTTAGATATAGAACATTAACTTTATTTGTTTTTTTCCCCTTAAAGAAAAGAAATGAAAGCAGTATGCCATGACAAGCTTTGCTTTTAACTAAATTGAGTTAGTATGGGAATCAGAGTCACTGTGATGAGGAAAGATGAACTCAAAGAAATGAATGCCACCTTCTTTTGAAAAAAATGTCTTACAAATTTAACTGTAAAACCTAGAGAAATTATTCCATGAATATTTTTCTAAAAGACTTTCGGTAATTATGGGTAAATATATCATGAAGAATCTTTGGTAGTTGTCATTATTTCCTTTATTATGTGTTTCTACCTGGTTTCCCTTTGACGGCTGTAGTTTTAGTATTAAGAGATCTCTATCACATTCTCTTCAGACTTTAAGGATTTTTAGAAATATTTTTACGTATTTACATTTTCCATATTCATAACTTTTAATTATCTCTTTATTCGCCTCCTTCCCTCCCATCGCTTCTCAATTTTCCTTCTCTACTTCCGGGTCTCTATTCTCTCTTAACTAGCAATAAGAAGTAATATTTCTTATTATTGTTTAGAGGGATATTGTTTTTCCTTTTTAAAAATATACACACAAAATTAAAAATATTTTTTAAGATTTTATTTATTTGCTGGGGGGGCAGAGAGAGCACAAGCAGGGGGAGCGGCAGGCAGGAGAGGGAGAAGCAGGCTCCCTGCTGAGCAGGGACCCCCCCCCCCCGGATGTGGGGCTTGATCCCAGGACCCTGGGATTAAGACTTGAGCTGAAGGCAGATGCTTAACCGACTGAGCGACCCAGGCGCCCCTAAAATTTTTTTTAATTATTTTAACTGATGAGTTTCTTCTTGACTTATTTTACTTATAGGACTTAGGCCCAAAACAGAGAATAAAAATCCCCTAGTTAAAATTTGATGAATGTTATTTTCTAGAGATTGTAAATAATCTGAAAAACACTTTAGGGGAAAAAAAGAGGAAGCTATTTGCAAGAACAGTGGGTCTTTCTTGTGAGAATAGAAAGTGAAGTTGCCTTTTCCTTGAATGGTCACAATTCCTATGTTTGAATTGAAGTTCTGCCAATTTGCAAATGTAAGACTTTGGGGAAAAAATCTGTTTCTGGGATTCAGTGTTATTAAAAAATGCTTATCCTTATGGTTTCTTTTATCTTTAACTGTATATAGTTGTATCTCCATGTTCTCCACTTCAGTTTTTGTTTATTTTTTTTTAAATAAATTGTTTACACATGTGTGCTATTTGTTTGTAACATGAAGATATTCACTCTTTCTCCCTGGTGTCACCATTTCCTTTCTATGGGATTTTCCTTACTTTTATTTCTTACATTATAAATGACAAGAAGTTAGGCCTACATGGTGAACAGCTTTTAATGTATTATTCTTAGAAGAAACTTTATAAAATCATATCTGACAACTGCTCCTGAATGTAAAAGAAAGAGAGTAGCAAAGCTTTTTATCAATGAGACTGTCACAATCTAAAATACAGATAAATGTTATGATTTGACCTGTTAACTAACATTAGGGAATTTCACATTACACAATTCTCCGGAAATATGACTTCCTGTAATAAGAGCCAGACTTAAGAGATGTTTTCCTAGAGGATTGGCCAATCTTTACGTAAACATAAGTGGAGTCAATAGCCTGCAATTATTTCAGGAGGTTTTTTGTTGTTTTGATTTTGTTTTATTTTTGAACCACTCTGTTTCTAATATGAATTTACTTACCAAATCAGAATGTTTTGCTTCATTGTTTCCCATATTTTATCTTTACTCTGCATATACTTCTAAAACATAATCTAAAAATTTGACTCTTTTAGGGGTTCCTGGCTGGCTTAGTCAGTAGACTGAGAAGACCACGCAACTCTTGATCTCAGGGTGGTGAGTTTGAGTCCCGCGTTGGGTGGAGAGCTTATTTTAAAACATAAAAAAATAAAAGACACTAAAGCTTTTTTAAAAAACCTTAAAAATTTGACTCTTTTATAGCAAAACATCAGGCATTATTTTAATGTCAAAACAGCTTTAATGATAAGAAAAGGGGATTCTGACCTGGGCTTTGTAGTACTGATATTATTTTCTCATCTCCTAAGCATCCTTCAATCAAAAGCAATTGAAACAAATTGATTAATAACCAGTTTGTGAAACTGGTGAAACAGTAAAAACAGAAAAATAACTGCCAGTTAGGTTACATTTGGCTGGTGGTAGGACAAAACTACAGCACCACTAGCTTAAATAATAAGGCTACTTATCTCATTATATTGTCTTATTACTACAAAGCACAGAGGTAATATGCTTCAAGACTTGTTAGCAAATCTAGGTTCTTCTGTCATTTTATTTCCATCATTTATAGCAGGTAGTTTTTTTTTTTTTTAAAGATTTTATTCATTCATTTGAGAGAGAGAGAATGAGAGAGAGCACATGAGAGGGGGGAGGGTCAGAGGGAGAAGCAGACTCCCCGCCGAGCAGGGAGCCCGATGCGGGACTCAATCCAGGGACTCCAGGATCATGACCTGAGCCGAAGGCAGTCGCTCAACCAACTGAGCCACCCAGGCGCCCCTACGGCAGGTAGTTTTTTCTTAAGATTTTATTTTTTTATTTGAGAGAGAAAGAGAGCACAAGCCGGGGGCGGGGCAGAGGGAGAGGGAGTGGGAGAAGCAGACTCCCCGCTGAGCAGGAAGCTTGAGGTGGGGCTCAATCACAGGACTCTGGGATCATGACCTGAGCCGAAGGCAGACGCCTAACCAACAGAGCCACCCAGGCGACCCTAGCAGGTAGTTTTTATTTCAGGGAATTCTCAATATTACAAGATGGTTGCTTCAGCCATAGGCATCATATAAAGACAAGTGAACAGGGACATCATGTGGCCTTTCCCATGTGGCTCCATTTAGAGCAAGGATCTTTTGCAAAAGTACCCCATCCCGAGCCCTGGAAAATAGCATACTTTCTTTCTCATATCATTGGCCAGAGATTTATCATACTGAAATAATTAAACCAATCACTGTAAGGGAAATGGAATCACCGATTAATGTGGATTAATGAAGAGTTCATTATTTATACATTTATTCCTGGGGCAGACATAGGCTATCTTTCCCTGAGAACTGGATTTATGAACATATTCAGGTCAGTAGTATCAACCAAAAGTGGTAAGGAATGGTTGTTCAGTATGCAAACAAACAAGATAACTGAAACAACAGTTTAAAAAGTTCAAAAATATGGGGCGCCTGGGTGGCTCAGTCAGTTGAGCATCCCACTCTTGATTTCAACTCAGGTCATGATCTCGGGGTCGTGAGATCAAGCCCCACGTTGAGTCAGGCACCTTGCTCAGCTGGGAGTCTGCTTCTCTCCCTCTCCCACAGACCCTTCCCCTGCTCATGCACATGACTCTTTCTATCTCTCTAAAATAAATAAATAAATCTTTAAAAAAAAGTTCAAAAATAGATCCATAATCTCACTGGCCTAATATATCCTCCCTTATTAAAACATATTTTTCTGCATGAACAATTTTTACTTAGTTTACCTTAAAATAGACATATATTTTTGTATTCAGCTTTTAAAACTCACATTACCATGATTATTCCCCACTTTATCTTCTACTCATTATCATTACTAATTTAACTTTGTGTAATACTATATCTGGTAGATGGATGTGCTGCCATATCTAATAATTGTCATGATGTTGCATATCTACATTAAAAATGTAACATCTTTATGCTAAAATAAGCATGAGTTTGCATTTAGCCATTTTCATATATTTAAATTTCCAAGTGTGTGATATTGCTCACTTAACATATCATCTACATTTTTGAACAAAGAATGTACACATGCAGGAAAAATTATTTGATGATTAAATAATAAACCACTTATATATTTCCTCTTGCCAACACTCCTCAAAGTCTTGCCCTTTTTGTCTTTTATGTCTGTCCAATTGATAAAATCCAACTCTGAATCCTTCAAAAGCTTAATTTTTATATCTGGAGAGAAGGAGCACTGATTTTCAAAGGCACAGATTATTATGAATTTATAATTTTGGATTCCAGAAGCCCATAAATCTTTTAATAAGAAATTTTCAATATCTCCTTTTATTTCATCTAGAGAAAATATCAAACCCTCACATTTTTAAAAGTCCACTGCTTCTTGACATTTTGAACAATCTCAGCCTCTTATTCGCCTAGAATATTGAATCACAGCAAGAAGATCTACTTTCTACTTGCTCTCAACAATTCTCTCACAAAACACACACATGTACATGCACATACCCAAAAATGTATCGTATCCCTCTATCCACCCCCCTCTGAAAAAAGAAAACCTCTTGTTTTAATGGAATATACTCTTTTCTTCAGGCCGAAGTTAGACCCTCTTCACCTGTTGGCCAGGATCCTCTATTCATTTTATTTTTATTTTTTTTCAAAAAATTATTTATTTATTTTAGAAAGAGAGAGAGCATGTGTGGGAGTGGGGGGAGGGGAGGAGGGAGAGGGAGAGGGAGAGCGAGAATCCCTAGCAGACTCCCCACTGAGTGTGGAGCCTGATGTGGGGCTCAATCCCAGGACTCCGAGATCATGCCCCGAGCTGAAATCAAGAGTTGGGCGCATAACCAACTGAGCCACCCAGGTGCCCCTCTATTCATTTTATTTTTGTTTTAGCTTTTGTCTCCCTCTCTCTAATGGCAGAAACATAAAACTATACCCTCCACAAAAGTTTCCCTTAAAATGCTCTCTCTTATTTTTCAGGATACACTTATAAAATGATATCCTAACTTGCTGTTTTCACAGCCTCTGTTCCAGTTCCTTCAATAGTTTAGCTGCTGCTGCCCACACCACTGTACTAAATCTTGTAATTTTGCAAGGGTGGTGACAATGTCATTGTCACTAAACCCCATGCATGTTTTTTTAGCTCTTGCCTTCCTTTGAACCTTTTGTGCTTTAGACGTTGTCAACTTGCAACAATTTCTTGAAGTGTCCACTTCCCTTAACGTTCGTGCCACTATAGCTTGCCAGGTTTCCTCCTGCTTCCCTGGCTATTTCTTAGTCATCTTCTCAGATCTTTTTTCCTCATCCTCATTCTTTGGACTTTAGTTCTAGGTATTCCTTTCCAATCTTCACACTCACCTCACAGAGTCACAGATTACATAAACTAAAGTTTATAAAAACACTTAGAAGAAGAAGAATGCCTGCTCCATAGCAAATGCTATACAAGTACTTGTTAAATCAATTTCATCCACTCCACAGAAGTAATTATCATTTATACTTTGATTCTCACATTTCTATCTCTAGCAGAGATATCTGCCCTGAGCTCCACATCTACATATTGGGTTTCTTATTTCATGGCTCCAATGAATGTCTTACAATTCAAACTCAAACTGCCTCACATGGAATTCATCACCTTCCTAAAGCAACATGCTCCTTTTCTTAGGCTTCTCAACTCATTGCCTGGAACCATCCATTGACCCCTTTGCTAAAGCAGGAACTGTAGCTGTCCTTGATTCTTCTCTCTTCCTCACCTTCCATGTAATTTTAATCATCAAATTATCTTGAATTTACTTTTTATTTTCCTCACAAATCAGGCCACTTCTCCCCACCTC
This sequence comes from Phoca vitulina, assembly GCF_004348235.1. Classification (NCBI taxonomy): domain Eukaryota; kingdom Metazoa; phylum Chordata; class Mammalia; order Carnivora; family Phocidae; genus Phoca; species Phoca vitulina. The sequence goes on from NW_022589704.1 coordinate 46,075,609, forward strand.
CACTTCCAATAATATTATATATCATACACACCTCTCTCTCTCTCTCTTTTTAAAGATTTTATTTATTTATTTGAGAGAGAGAGAGAGAGAGGAGGGGCAGAGGGATAGAGAGAGAAGGACAAGTGGATTCCTTGCTGAGTGGTAGATCCTGACATGAGGCTTGATCCCAGAACCCTGAGTTCATGACCTGAGCCAAAACCAAGAGTCAGAAGCTCAACTGACTTAACCACCCACGTGCTCCTTCAAATTTGGTCTTTGGTCAAGATTTTTTTTTTTTATGTTTATAGATGTGGCTTCTATTTCCTCTAAAGTTTGGGGAAAAAAGAAAATTTGATACTTTATAGATTTTCAGGCACCTTTTTTAGATGTTCCTTTGTGTAGACTTGTTCTATTCATTCAGTCTTTGACTGCTGGGTGAACTTCTGTGTCCTCTTCTCAAGTGTAAGGGATAGATCTCTCCCCGCCCCAGGTTTTTTAAGGCTTTGACCTATGTCCTTCAAGAATGTGCCTGGGTCAAAAGCTAAGGCTTGGGTCAAAAACCAACTTCCCATATGCCCTTCAAGAATGAGCTTGGGTCAAAAGCTAAGGCTTGGGTCAAAAACAAACTTCCCATATATATGGATAGAATGATGTAGAAATATTTATATAGTAATAAATATAATCACTAATGAAGTATAGAGTTTAAACCAGGAATAGAAAACATTTATGCAACTCACTAAATCAAAAATTATAATAATGACCACAGCAAAAACTTATTTTGGTTAATGAATTGTACTTATAGGATTAGCAAATCAGAGAAACTGATTTTTATCCTGTAGTTCCTTTGGTGATATTGCCTACTCATAGTCTCTGATTCACAATAAAGATAATATTTCAAAGACAAATACAGACAGATATAAGTAATTAATATATTGAATTATATTTTCCTGAATTGGATTTAGTGTCTATCCCATAAGTCTTGCTTATTTTAAGGAAGCTTTGGGAAAGTCCAGGATCAAGCCCTGCCTCTGTCACTTACTAGCCATCTAGGCATATGATGTTGGAAAATAAATCACGTATCTCTAACATAAATCCAGTACATCTGTCCCATTGGCTGTACAGCATTATTGTCAAGCAGAAACCTAATAGATAAGAAACCACTTCAAAAAATGATAAAACATTACAAAAAATAATGTTTTATAATGATATATCTTTGTACTTCTAATATCATTTCTTAAAATAAATGTGGTATATATTCCATATAGTTAGAACCTCATGACATTTTATCTTTATTTTAATCTTATTTCATAGGTAAATAATCCTAATGCCAACATAATGCTTATAATGATGACTCAGTGTCCCAAGAATGGGGGACCTGGAGGGAAATTAATAAAGAGTTAAAGAAGGCTCTGACTGACTTGTTAGAATTTGGTATGTGACAAATGTGCAGTTACACAGCCTTAGACCTCTCTTGGGAAACTGCCCAAACATTTGAATTCCCACAATGTATTTATTCAAAAAATACTCTTTTCCTGAGAAAAGTCTGGCTCTCAAACTTCTCACTGAGATGATACAAGTTCAGAAACTCTGCATTCAGGAATAAGAGTTGGAAGCCTATTAACAATAATTTTTAACAAAAATCCATTTCCGGACCCTAGTCATTATGAATATTTGGAAATTTTCCGTTGGAAATACTACTTATAAAAAATGAACTTCAAAACATAAAGAGAAAAGAGAAAATTATTAGAATCCCTATAGGGTTTTTATCTTTCCTCTTTCCCACCGTAAGTTTTATCCTAATTTTTTTCTTTCTTCATTCATTATCCTTAGTGTTAGTGTGCAACAAACTCACCTAAAATGAGAAGCAGCCAAGGAAGCACATAGGTTAAAGATAAAAACAGGCTTCAAGATTTTAGTGGGCAGAAGGGTAGCTCCCCCAGGGATCAGCCAAATTGAGTGGATGGCAGTAATAAACACTAGGAGGATAACAACATTAGGCACTGCTGAGCAGAAAATTGGAATTATTCTTCAAGCTATTTTTTTCTCTTTTCTGGTTGTCACGTTTTGTCTCTCCTGTCTTTCACTGGTACACCACAAAGAAGCAGCCAAAATGAAATTTCTTTCTTTTAGACATAGCAAAGTATGCATTGATCTCAGAAATTAATAATAAAACTTCAAAAAAGAAGTTCAACAATATGTGAAAAAGAAAATTTGAACTAGGAAGTTTAATTTCCTAAGCACCATGCTGATGATATATAAGTAAACATAATATGTAATTTTTCCAGATTAATTTAAAGATGATAAAATAAGGGGCATCTGGGTGGCTCAGTCAGTTAAGCATCTGCCTTTGGCTTGGGTCATGATCCTGGGGTCCTGGGATCGAGCCCCGCATCGGGCTGCCCACTTGGGGGAGTCCGCTTCTCCCTCTGCCTCTCCCTTTGTGGGCTCTCACTCTCTCTCTCAAATAAATAAATCTTTAAAAAAATGACAAAATAACAGGAGTTATTAATGATAGATCAGTGACTGTCCACATGTTGTTTTAGGCCTTTCCCAAAATGAGGTATTAGAAATCTAATGCTGTAATTCCAGCCTACTATTGGTCTCTTCCATTCTTTGTGAGTTTTTTGCTCTTTAAATCTTGCTATAAGTTCCCATCCTTGTCAGTATCCATTGCCATTGCCTTTGAGTTCTCTTTCAGTCACCAAGCCAGATTGCCAACATATTTCTAGCTCCAACTGACTGTGATCCTTAGAAGAATATTCACTTTACCTTAAGATCTATACTGCTTACTTTATAACTTGTAGCCCAGCAATTCTTGGCTTCCATACCTAACCAAATTAGAACAAAAATGTCTCTCAGTTTGTCCCTAAACTCTTCCCAAATCAGTGCTATATTTTCAGTTATTTTTTAGCTCTTCAAAGAGTCTGAGATAATATTCTCAAGAAAGGATAAACTCCATGCATATTGAGCTGCCATTTTTACAGTGTACCCAACACGTTGTCAAGAATTACAGATATAAATTGTAATAGCTGCAATTTACTGAACTAGTCACCATTCTAATTCCTTTACAATGTAATCTAATCTAATTCCCTTTAATCCTCACACCCGGGGCACCTGGGTGGCTCAGTTGGTTAGGCGACTGCCTTCGGCTCAGGTCATGATCCCAGGGTCCTGGGATCGAGCCCCACATCGGGCTCCCTGCTCAGTGGGAAGCCTGCTTCTCCCTCTCCCACTCCCCCTGCTTGTGTTCCCTCTCTCGCTGTCTCTCTCTCTCTCTCTGTGTCAATTAAATGAATAAATAAAATCTTTAAAAAAAAAATCCTCACACCCAATGAGATAGGTTCTGGTAAAATACCCATTTTATAGATGAGTAAACAGAGGCAAAGAGGGGATAAATGTACTATCAAATTCAGATAATTGGTCAGTTACTGAAGTGGTATTTGAAGTTTTACAGTCTGTACCAGATTGCCAGGGCTACCATAACAATGTGCTACTGACTGGGTAGCTTAAACAATAAAAATTTATTTCCTCACAGCTATGAAACCTAGAAGTTGGAGATCAAGGTGTCAACAAAGACTGATTTCCTTCGAGGTTTCTCTTCTGGGCTTATAGGTAGTAAGTCTTTGTATGTATCCGTATCATAATTTTTCCTCTTTTTTTTATGAGGACACCAGTCATATTGGATTAGGGCCCATCTCAACCTAGTTTGTCCTCAACTACCTCTTTAAAGACCTTTTCTCCAAATATGGCACAGTCTGAATGGGGGTTAAGACTTCAACATATGAATTTGTAGGGGGACACAACTGAGCCTGTAACACAGTTTCACTCCAGACTCCTTCTGTTAACCACTAAACAAACCTAAAAAACAGAAAAGAAGGAAGGGGGTGGCAGCGGAGGGTAGAAGGAACAAGGAAGGAAGGAAGGAAAAACAGAAGAGAAAGAGAAAAAAAGGAGGAAGGGAAGAAGGAAAGATATTACTTGGGATTACAGCATGGGACATTACTTAGATTGATTGGATGGATCTTGGTTTCCATAAGGAATATAGCCATCTCTACTACAGTGATATACTTGCCAAGCAAACCAGAGTAACCTTGTAGGCAGGGTGCTTTGTAGACATCGCTGAAGACTGATTGACCAGTTTTTGGAAAGGCAGCTTGGTATGGTGATATGACCATGAGCTCTGGAGTTACAGAGATATGGGTGCAAACTTAGCTCTGTCTCATTCTATTTGGAAAAGTTATACCCTTTTTCTGAGCCTCAGTTTTCTAAAGATGGGTATAATATTTCATATAGGATAAGATTTTTCAGAGGATTATAGTTGATATGAAGTTCATAGATAAGCTTATATCCTCAATAAGTGAAAATCTCAAGGTTCTTCCCCTTTCCTTTCCATTTCTGGCTCCTCACTTCCTAGATTCATACAGACCACTTCCCTTTCTTTCACATACTCTCTAAAGAATATTAATATAAATAAATAGTGAAATAACAAATAATACATTTCTTTCACCTAATTACCTCTTTTCTAAATATACCTTTTGGCATCTCTCCTACATACTACCATCTATACCATTGATTGGATCTTAGCAATCGCTCTTGTTCCTCTTTTGATTTGGAAAATACCTACCACTTAAGCAAAATTTTATAAACACAAAATCCACTCTATTTACCTTTTCTTTTACAAATTTTTCAATTGGAATATTTCATACTTCCAGAAAACAATATAAAAAATACCATTAGAAAAAGAAATATGGGGGCGCCTGGGTGGCTCAGTGGTTAAGTGTCTGCCTTTGGCTCAGGTCATGATCCCAGGGTCCTGGGATCGAGCCCCGCATCGGGCTCCCTGCTTGGTGGGAAGCCTGCTTCTCTCTCTCCCACTCCCCCTGCTTGTGTTCCTGCTCTTGCTATCTCTCTCTCTGTCAAATAGATAAATTAAAAAAAAAAATATGGATGGATGACCACTCCATCACATTTGCTTCTAATCTCTTTATTTTTTGGTGGGATTGGCAGAAATAAATAAAACTACATGGATATATCCAAAGATCCATACTGTAACCTAATTTTAGCTCACAAAATATATCTTAATGAATTCATTTATTCACCAAGTATTACTTAGTCATTATTTCGGGCACTAAACATAGAACTGTGAATGTAATATAAAGTGTCTATGCTAAGAATGGAAAATGCTTTAGTGATGGAGACAGTGAACATGTACAAAAATAAATATGTAAACGGTGCTAAGTGCTATTCAGAAAACAAAGCAAAACATTACTAGTAGGAATGTGAAATGGTACAGCTGCTTTGAAAAATAATCTGGCAGTTCCTTAAAAGATTAAGCAGAATTACTATATGATACAATAATTTCACTCTTTGTTATATACCCAAGAGAAATGAAAACATATGTCTGCACAAAAACTTGTGCACACATGTTCATAACATTATTCATAATACCCAAAAAGTGGGAAAAACACAAATGCTCATTAACTAATAAATGGATAAATTATGGCATCTCTATACAATAGGATATTTTCAGCAATAAAAAGAAATGACGTACTGATATATGCTATAGCATGGATGAACCTTGAAAACACTATGCTAAATGAAAGAAACTAGACACAAAAGGACATATAGTGGATTATTTCATTTATATGAACTGTCTAGAATTAGGTGATATATGGAGACAGAAATTAGATTAATGGTTACCTTGGGATGTAGAATGGGGAGGTTGGGAAGCAAGGAGGTGATGGCTAAAGGGTGGGGAGTTTCCTTATAGGATAATGAAAATATTCTAAAAGTGATGGGGGCAATGTTTGTACAACTTGTAGATATACTGATAGCTACTGAACTATTGAATTGCTTTTAAGAATCAAATTTACTAGAAATAAAAACTTGTGCTTATCAAGACACTTATATGAAAAAAAAGAGATAAACAATAAACCAAGATAAAGTATTTATTATGTATATATTTGGCAAGGAATTTATACCCATAATAGATAAAGAACTTCTACAATTCAGTAATGAAAAGGCAAAGAACCTTAAAAAAGAAAAGCCAGGTTATCGGTATAGAAAATGATGAGGAACTGGTGGTGGTTACTTTTTAAATATGGTGCTCCAAGAAAATCTTTTGGAGGAGAGGCTTTCTGGACAGGGTCCTAACTAAAAGAAGGAGTCTGCTATTCCATTATCTTGTAGAAGAGTATTCCCATGACAAGAAATAGTAGTTTCAAAGTACCACACCTAGAATGAGTATGGTTTATTCAAGAATTAGCAGTTTCATTGAAGCCAAGGGATTAGTAGGCAGTGTCCATAAAGCCAAATGATTACAGGAAAGATGATAGGAAATAAAGTTGAAGGGGGAGATGGAAATGATTTATTGGCATCCTTTCCCTTGGTGAAATGACCCTGCCTCACAATGATGATGATGATATAGCAAAACATTTCCCAGCTCTTGTCTTACATCTTTAACTGTCTTTATACAGGTCCACTTAGAAAACATAACCTCAAATACAATCTGTCCAGACTGAATTCCTCCCTAATATGCACACCAATCAATACTTATATTAATTTACCTAACTATAAATTACCTATTGTGTGACTAACACAGTAATTCACTCAGGCTATACTTGAATTCTCTGTTCTTTATATCCTGTATTTACTCAATTACTCAATTTTATCAATACTTAACTCAAAAAGTCTCTCAAACCTGCCCTTTTCTCTGTAGTTCCACTGATTGTTCCCTGCTCCTAATTTCAGTCTGATCCTCTGCAACATTCTAGCTGCCAATTCCACTTAAATTTTTGCCCTCTTGACATCTTGCCATACATGCTGGATTTTATTAAAGCACAGATCACATCATGCTTTTTAATATTTTTCTAGTTCAGAATATCTACTGACTTCTCCTTAAATGTAACATTATTTGTCAAGGTATTTTCCAAAAAATATTTTATGGGAAAATAGGCCCTTGTCATATACGTTTGGAAATGCATTTACTCTATTCTCCCATAGAAGGTACAATTGCACATTACCATAATAAGGATCCTATAAATGTCCTACAGTTGAGAAACCTATATAAGGTTTTTTTTTTATATATAAGGTTTTTAATTCAGACATAAATATATATTAGCCTATGAACCCTTTTTTTTTTTTTTAATGTAGCAGCTAATAACATTTTGCTGAACTTATATTCTGAGAACACATCTTGACCTAAAGGATAAAATTAACACTGCAGCTTAGCATTAAAGTGAATGGAAAATGTAAGTTAAACAACATAACTGTAAATTATTCTGTGGAGTATATAAAATGTGTTAAATAAAATGCATAAATTTTTAGAACTAGAATGGAACTTAATGACAATGTAGTCAAAGTCATGTGTTTTATAAATTGGTTTAAAAATATAGGGATGCCTGGGAGGCTCAGTTGGTTAAGTGTCTGCGTTTGGCTCAGGTCATGATCTCAGGGTTCTGGGATCAAGCCCCGCATCGTATCAGGCTCCCTGCTCAGCAGGGAGCCTGCTTCTCCTTCCCCTCTGCTGCTCCCCCTGCTTGTGCTCTCTCACTCTCTGTCAAATAAATAAATAAAATCTTTAAAAAAATAAAAATATAAATTTCCAAAGGTTACTTAACAGGTTGCTGGCAGAGCTAAGTTTAGGATTTTTAGTTTGTTGTCCCAAAATATAAATTCTATTTTTATCCAAGTTAAATAATTTAACATATGTTTATTTTCCACTACTATGTGCCTGGTGTATGCAAATATACCCTGACAATTTATCTAGGCATTTAACATTGCATTTTTATTTAACTCAGTTGGTTACATGTAAATTCCTAAGGGTCAAGGCTTCCTCTAGATTTCTTAATCTCTCTTACTGTCTAACATATTATTACACACAACTAGTCACTGACACAACACATTTATATAATATATTCTTGCTTAAATAAATTCTGATATTGATTAGAAATTAAAAGGGATTAGCAAGAGTGAGGGCCTTCTTCCTGGTTCATAGCTCGTACCTTCTCGCTGAGTCCTCACACAGTGGAATGGATGAGGGATCTTTGTGGTCTCTTTTATAAGAACATGAATCTTATACCCTAAGACCTAATCATCTCTGAAAGACCCTACCTCCTAATACCATCACATTTGGGAGTTAGGAGTCTATATAAGAATTTGGGGAACACAAATAATTCAGATAGCATAATCCCAACAATGGTGAAGGTTCAAGTCATCAACACTTTATATTGTCAGTTTTTATTAAATTTTGTCATACTATCTCACAATGGTGTTAATTTTAATTTTTATGATGACTAATTATGTTGACTATCTTTTAAATATGCTTATTTGCCATTTGCCTATAATCTTCCGAGAAGTGCCCAGTCAATCTTTAACCCATTTTAGTTGGATATTTATTTGTAATTCCTCATACATTTTTAATGTATAATCTTCAGATACATGAGTTTCAAACACTTTCTCACAACTTGCCTTTTCAGTGTCTTAATGGTGCTTATCTTGATGAGCAGGAGTTGATTTTAATGAAATCAAATTAACAGTATTTTACTTTATAATTGGTGCTGTCTGTATCCTGATTCAGAAACCTTTGCCAACCTCATCATGAACATATTCTCCTATGTTTCTTTTACAAGATTTAATGTTTTATCTTTCACATTCAGATCTTTGAATTTCTTTGAATCAATTTTTCTATATGATACCAGGTAGGGTAGTAGATATTTTTAATGGGGTCAGCTATTCAAGAAATAGAGTGCAGAAAGGCAGAATGAGTTAACCAATGCGTAGCTTCAGTTTGGATTTGCTGTCTTGTTTGCCATTTTGCAGTGTAACTCAGTGATGCAGTTGGAAATTTTAAAAAGGAAACTAATTACAATGATCTGTAATTAAGTCAGTTCACTCTAATTTGATCTCTACAGATTACAGTTTTATTAGTATCATAAGAAGTTGTACTGTTTTTTCAGTGATGTGCCGAAATCAATCTTTCACTCTGGGAGGTTATTCTAACTTGAATTCAAGTTCTGGATCAGCCATTAATTAGCTCTGGGTTGCTACAGTGCATGACTCTTCGTTTTATCTGCCCGACACCCTTCCTTTTTCTGGAAGCAACAATCCACTCCTCCTGGGAGCCACACTTGTCCACTCCATCCTAAAACCGTATACTTACATAGAGATTTGCGATGTTACCACATTATCCCATTCCCCAACCCTAAGAAAGTCCATTTCAGCTCCTCCAAATCTATGCTAGTCTCCTAACAGCTTTTCACCTCAAATGTATTGGTCCAAAAGTGAAGGGGGCATTTCCTACAAATTGAAACCATCAGTGCTATTCTCAAGCTATTTGACACTAGTCATAAAGAGAAGCAGTCATACTGTTTTGATGGAAGGATCTTTTAAGCTTTAAAACCCTGGAAATATCAGTGCTACGCATCCTCCTACGTAGAGAAAGCTGGGCTGCACGAAGGAGAGTAACACTTGTTAAGCAGTGCAATAGCTATGAGAGACTTCTAACGGCATTCAGCTCCCTGACTCTCAGATCCAACCACAAACCTCCCTTTCTGATCCTAGCTTGTTCCACCTTCTCTAGAATGAATAAGCAAACTGTCTGAGCTGGCTTCTGATCCTTGCAACCAAGGAAAGTCTAAAACTACTAAAATTAGGCAACACTGTAGGCCAATAGTTTTAAAGAAAGTAACTTGGTGGGTTTACAGCCCAAATTCTCATCAAGGTCTTTAGGCACCCAACTTCAGCCTGTTCCCTAAACGATGGGATAGAAAAATAAGCAATATTTTTCACTCAAAATATCACAGGGCCATATATCTCAAAGAAACTAATGGAAATAGAAGAGTCCTTGAAAAATACATTTTCTTTTTTTTTTTTAAAGATTTTATTTATTTATTTGACAGACAGAGACACAGTGAGAGAGGGAACACAAGCGGGGGGAGTGGGAGAGGAAGCAGGCTTCCCGCGGAGCAGGGGACCTGATGTGGGGCTGGATTCCAGGACCCTGGGATCATGACCTGAGCCGAAGGCAGACTCTTAATGACTGAGCCACCCAGGAGCCCCGAAAAATACATTTTCTTTTTTTTTTTTTTTTAAAGATTTCATTTATTTATTTGAAAGAGAGAAAGAGCAGGAGCAGAGAGAGGGGCAGAGGGAGAGGGAGAAGCAGACTCCCCGCTGAGCAGGGAGCCCAACGCTCGGCTCGATCCCAGGACCCTGGGATCAGGGCCCTAGCCAAAGGCAGACACTTAACTGACTGAACCACCCAGGCACCCCAAAAACTACATTTTCAAAAATAAGATAAAGACTAGAAGTTTAGGTGATCGACTCTTCAAAATTATATACATATATATATACATGTATATGCATTCATATATATACAAATATACTTGTGGATTCAAATAGTTAATGATATGACACAGAGGTATATAACACGGCTCCTGACAGAAAAATCAAATACATGTTAACATTTACAAAGTGTTGTGAAAAAATAGGTTGTACATTTCACTAGTGATTTTAATGAAGCTTAAAGCAAAATGGCATTACTTTATTATTTATTGTAAAACTACATATACCTTAATGGTGTATACGGCAGCTATGATTCATTATAGGAGTAAACAGAGAATTCTCTAAATTATTTTAGATGGAATATCTGTTCTTGCATTTGTGAATCCTTACTGATAAGATTTCTCTTTCCTTCCTGACTTATAACATCAGTGGCTGAACATGTGCATATGTTCCTTCTTTTTCTCTTCCTATGCTATATAAACACCCACCCTTGAATCCAAAGTAGAAAGAGCCTTAAAAAAATTTCAGTGTGGTTTTTCCATTATTTTTTACTGTGGAACTCTAAATCATTTTGAAAGAGGAAGTCTCACTCTCCTTCTGAAATCTGTTTCCCTTAGAGTGTAAATATGTTGGTTTATCACTTAAAGTCACTTTTCTATGAAACTCTTTTGAATCAGATACCTGCGTAAATTGAGGGTGGAAGATTGGGGTAAAGGACTTGCTAGAATGCTAAAGATTTCTTTTTTCAGCAGTTCTGTCTGCTATCTCATAGAAAATCTGGTTAAGAAATTGGTTATACAAACAAATATATTTTATAGGAAACAAAGACAAAAATTTGGAAAATGTCTTTCTTTTTGAAGAGAAGGACTGAAGCCATGGGAAAGAGAAATCAGGAATTGAAAGTTGCATTAATGAAATAATAGAAAAATGCCAGAAATATTAAAATATTAATTCTGACTGAGAAAGAAGAAGAGCTGTGAGAAAGATGTGGCAAATAGAACTGCATATGAAAATGGATCTTAATACATACTTAGGCATGATGATCAATTGTTGCCATTTTAATTTGTATTTTCAAGGTTGAAACATGAGCTGCATACTTGAATATTATTAGACATATGCACTGAACATATGTGTGTCTACAATATTAAATGCTACATGCACATATTTTAAATAGGACTCATAGAATTTGCAGACAGTACAGATTAAGTGTCATAGAAATTTACATTTGGAGGCGTGCATAAGATTCCTGCTAGTCTACAGATAATTTGACATTAACTCTTAATTAAATATATCTGGGTTCTGTATTTCAGAGATATTTATACAATGAAGAAAGAACAGATTTTTTGGGTGTCTGTGTATGTGCTGCTTACTTGTGCCTCTGCCCTTCTTAGTGCTGTCCTTGAAGCTGAAGAATATACAGATATTACAGGTAAAATATTAGAAGCATTCATACTTTTCGGCTAAAGATCTCAATTTTAATCCCAAAATGTAATATATTTTTCTCCATTGCGTGGGAAAATTAGCTTTTACATTAGTGACTTACATGTCTTACATGTAATTTGTCCCCCCCCAAAAAAAAAATTTAGACCAAAAAAAAGTCACTTTAGAAAGGAAGACTTCTTTTTTTTTCCAGGCGATAAGATTAAACATTGAAGTATCTCTGGACAATTGCAAGGAACAAAGTGTTGTAGAAACAGCTGTGAACCTTGATGCCATCCTTTGGCTGGGAAAAGTGTGAGAAGGGAAGGGAAACTATAGATATTCTCTGCTTTTTTGCCTTATTCTCAAGAACTTCCCAGATCAGTCCCGTGTGAGAATCTAGTAAAACAGGACATTAGGAGATCTGGCCTAATACAAGTTAGTTCTAATCTCATAAAGCTCCGTATCTAAAAATAAAATATTAACAATCAGCAATAGAACAAGGAGAAGATTGTACAGTGATTGTTACTATATATTTCTTTCTTAAAAGTACTATTTTGTGGAAAATTAGTAAATTATTGATAGAAATCTCAAGTCATTGGTAATAGTGAGACAATATGAACAAAGTGATAGCTTCTATTGGTATGTATGTTGATGGTGTACCAAAGACTTCCCCTAAATATATTCTTATTTCATATATCTAAGCACCCTTGAAAGGGATTTTGTTCAATGTACTTCCCTTTGATAAAGATTGAATAAATATATCTTATGTGCTTGAAATTGGTAGGTACCAGGGAAACAGTGATGACTCAGACCAAGTTCTGAAGAATCTCACAGTTTCACAGGGGAGACTATTAAATTGTCACTGGAAAAAATATTGTTATAAAAACTTCCTAAAGATGAAACACTAACAAAGTAAACACTATAACGTGCCTTATAAAATGAGAATTTGGGCATTATGAAATAAGCTCTAATTCATTTGTCTCATTTATCAAAAGAGATGGTTTCTAATATTCTGGAAGCTGAGAAGAGAAGAAATGTAGAGAATAAAGTCCCCACAGAGAAAAAGCAGGCAACCCATCTTGGAAAGTGGGAGGAGAAAGGATCCCCAATATTCACCTAATCTGATGCCCCTCAGTTAGGCTGAGAAAATGCATGCCAGGTAATCAGAAGTTTCCTGACATTGTTGCTGCTGATACAGTCAGCCAAGAAACCAGAGTTAACCCATTAATAATTAAGCTGGAGTTTAAAATCTCTTGATAAATTCAGAACAAACAAAGCTGGCTATGAAAATATTTTTATCTGAAAGCTAGACTTGAAGATCACCTAACTGACTGGCTGCACAGTCTTAACCAGTTTTGGGGTTTTTTGATTTTGTTTTCAATCTTGAAATAGCATGATCCCACATCAGAATCAATTCAATTTTGAAGATACCATTTATCACACTGTGCCAAGGTCATGTTATCTTTTTATAGAAGTATACCATTTCATCAAATAGTGTACTATCATCTTAGAGAAAAACATACACGATTTTATCATTTTTCTCACAAGGCAATAGTAGGCTTTTTCTTAATCAGTCTAACCAGCAGGGAGGATGAAATATAATAAAATTTTTTATAATAAAAAACAGTAGAGATAAGCTCTTTTTTAAAATTCCTTTAGAGTGAGAGAGAGAAGATTAGCAGGGAGCATTTAGAGAAAGGCAAGTGTCTTTCATAAGATTTAGAATCAGGCAGATCTACGTTTGCATGTGGGGTTTGCCACACAGTAGCTTTGCAAAATTAGATGAGTTAGGTAAACTCTCTGACTCCCAGTGTCTTAATCGATATGTAAGTGATGCAGATAACTACATTCATATGGTTGTTATATAAACTGCATAAAAGCACCTGGCACATTTTCGGCACGGAGAAGGCAAAGAGTGTATGGCTATGTTCTTCCCTGCCAGAGAAATCAAATCTTTTCATGATAGAATCAAACAGCATGTAGACTCTTAAATAGTAAGTTACCTTAAAGCTCTTGGTTCCCAAACAAGTTCCAGGAGAATGAAGACTCTAACAGTCAGGGACATGACATGTCCCCAAATATTATCATGAGCCTACTATCCGACGACCCAGGACAGGGGGAGGGGAGAGTGAGATTGTAATCCTCAGATTGTGAGACATAAAATGCAAGAAATCAATTACAAAAATGATACAATAAAAACCATAATTCTGTTCATCTGGCTGCATCAGATTAAATTCCCTATTACACTGTCCTGCATATGTTTTCTAGTTACATGGGGTTAGGCAGATCCTTATCACTAACACTTTCCTTCAGTCTCCGTTTCAAGTCTCAGGAAAGCTATCCCTGACTCTACAGACAAGGTTAGCTATCTTATTATGCACAAACACAGCACCTTGAACTTCTTGAATGTTTATAAATCTTCAGTGTCTGCATGCTACATGAAAGGGAAGGGGCGGGGCTACTGCCACCTAATTTACTATCATATCTGCCATGACCCCACAGTGCCTGACCCATGATCAACACACAATTGTTAACTTTCAAAAAGATTTATCCAGGGTAAAAAATGAAAACCAAAACAGACTTCCATCCCTTTTGGGTGGAGTGGCATGGTACTACATCTGAGAGACCACACCTCATCATTCCCCCACTTCAGGGACACTCTGCCAAGGGTGGGTCATAAGCTGACTGCACGAAAGAATATTCTAATATATGATTCAGCTAAGAAAGACACTAAAATGTGAACGGTAAAGATGAATAATTTGATAATAAATTAATAAAATATAGTTTAAAATTAGTTCTTAGTGTTTCACTTGGGAAATTGCTATAAAATCACCTACTTTCATAGCTGAAACATTTTTAGTTTGTATAAGGTGAATTTGAGAAAAAAATGTATTGAGTGTAAATTTTAGAATTAAATCTATGTGCTTTACCTAAACGCCAATCTAGGAATCTCAGTCATACAGACTGTGACAATATCACTCAATTATTAAGAATGTGTGAGATATCTGGTATAAAACTATGTGGCATATAAAACTTAGGGTGTGAACAGAGCAATTAATTTCTACAGTGCTGTTTTATAAGTTGTAAATGGAGAGAATACCTCATTCAGAAGATTGTTGTGATTACTAAATAATGTGATTACAAAATGTCTGGAGCACAGTAATTAGTAAACAACATTAGCTAGTATTAACTACTACAAGGACAAATATGGGGAACCAGCTTTCAAATCTGTGGCTGATGGCCACCACCTTGTGGCACAATTCCTAAATAGCAAGTTGAACTCGGTGTGGTATATGCTTAATGGAGAAAATGTAAAATAAAAGTTTGGCATGATGAAAAGGACTATCAAATATATCAAAAGTCGAAATCAGAGGCATCATCAATGAAAAAGAACCTTATGTAAATTACTATTTATAAGAACTAGTTCTCCTAAATATCTATAGCAACTCAGGTATTAGGTGAAGCCCCCTGGGTTCTACAGGTAGAGTATTAGACTATAGGCTCCTGTCTGAGGTACTGTGTCTATAAAGATCTGAAGTCACATTAATATGGGAATCAGGGACCATCATATTATCTAAGGAGTGCTATAGGAATTTCTGAAGTAATGGTATATAGCCATAAGATTCAGAATATCAGAATATTATTATTCCTAGCTCCTTTCTCAAAATTATTTATGTGACCTCTGAGATTCTGAGATCTGATTCTAAGATCAGATACTTATAGAACTGACAGGTCAAATTTTTATCGGTCGCATAAAAATGTGTCTAGAGTGTACAAACGTATTGTGCTAATGCAATGATGCTTGTCGTGGGTCTATTCTCAGTAAAATGCACTGCTTAGGGTCTTAGATGCAAAGTCTTCTAGCTTCTCACAACTCTTAACAAGTCAGAATGTCAGTGACAGTATTCTAAATCTTTAAGAGAATATAAGCAGCATTTATAATTATTCACAAGTATACTACTACTCAGAAAAGGTTTTTAGTTATTTTTATTTCAAACTGACAATTGTAATTTCAGTGATGAATGGAAAACACATGTTTTTTCATAAATCACTTTTTTGTTTATATTCACCTATTTGTCTATGGAAGATATTTTTGCCAACTTTCTAAAATGCTATTTTATATATAATGTATATATAAGTGCTATAATATATATTAAATATATAATGAATTTATATAGAGAAAAGTACTTGTGTATGTAATTTAAGAAAATTAAGAATTCCAGGGAAGTCCAGGAACATTTAAGGAAAATTATGATTCTGAAGTATCCATATCATTAGGTGCCAGAAACTTTTGATATGCCTTGAGAGACATTTTAAAGCCAATCATATTCAAATAAGTTCATCAGCATAAAATATTAGGTACATAATTAAAAAGCAAAGAAATGAGAATAATTTACATATGTCAATGAATAGTTATTTACTCATTTTGGTAAACTACATATATATTATAGAGATTGATTGGCTTTAGGGACACTATATAATTGGTGTAAAAATTATTTTAAAAAATCACATAAACATCCAAATTATATATTTTTGATTGTACATAACCCCACAGGAAGCTGAAAACGGACAAGTACACAGGTGCATAAAATTCAACATTACTTAAAGGTTTGACCAGTAATGATTAGCTAACTCGATAACTAGCCAATTCATGAAAATTGTGTTTGGTGCTAAAAATATCCATGTCCTTTGTAGATGAAGGTCTGTGTGTCATAATAAATAAATCTGTTTTATGTTATTCTATCTTATCAAATTTGGGTCTGAAATTTTACTGTTATATCATTTCTGTAAGCTCAACTTATTTCAATTGAAAAAAATTGTCAATTCAGTTATCAAAGAAATCAAAATGGTGATATGGCATTTTATAAATTAAACTTTGATTTTAAGTTTAAAAGTGGAAGAGTGGTTGAGATAAAATTCACATGTTCATAAATAATTACTGTCAAATGAATGAAACAGCATAATAATAATTTATGTACAGAAAGCTATATTTTTAACCCTTCTAAGATTTCAGGGTTTACTTATCATTTTAGACCCATATAGAAAATAAAAAATAACATTCCAATTATTTTATCATAAAGAGTTTTAACACTACTGAAATGTGGCTACTACTTGACATTAATTCAATATAGATCATTAAGGTAACAAAAGGTGGAGGGTAGAAGAGATGTGATAAAATTATCTAATCCAACTTTTATGATATGTATATCTTCTCTTTCAAAAAATTCACAGAAGTTTTGAAACCACAGGACATTCAAAATTGATTTCCTTCTAGATGGTTATATATTCACACTTGTTATTTTATTTAATGCTTTTAAAAGGTTTTATATATTTTTAAATGATGACATCCTTTCATCTTTTTTCAAAGTAAATGATTTTATAGTGCATTAAAACCCTTTCTTGGAAGATACCTAAACTTAATCAGTTTTAATTTAGCAGCATACTGCTGCCCTCTAAAGGGCAAATTGGCTTAGGTCCCTCAGAAGTGATCATAGTGAATACTGAAAGTCTTGGAAAATACATTATAGACAATACTCAAGGAGTATTAATGACATTATTTGTTCTTTATGATTTTGATAGTACCAACCACAATTTTCAGTGTCTATCTTACTGATAGATTCTATAAGCAAATGCAACTTACTTAAAATTAAGCCTCGATTAATATTAGACTTCATAAAATTTAA
Organism: Phoca vitulina; assembly: GCF_004348235.1. Taxonomy (NCBI): domain Eukaryota; kingdom Metazoa; phylum Chordata; class Mammalia; order Carnivora; family Phocidae; genus Phoca; species Phoca vitulina. The sequence continues at coordinate 46,092,978 of NW_022589704.1, forward strand.
AATTTTTGAGTTTTCTGTATATACAAGTCCCTTCCCAAGATATGAAATTCCTCTGTGACTAAAATAAGTGATTGAATATTGAGGGAAAAAAATTCTCACTCAAGATCAAAAGAATTGCCTCATTCTACTTTAAAATACAGACAGCATTAAGTTTTCTCAACATTGTTAAAAACAAACCATGGTAAGTAAAAGAATGGACCATGATATATATGTATTTGTAATACTAAACACCAACATTTCCATTATTTGGGAATGGCTTAATACAGTGTGATGTATGTGTGTGTGTGTGTGTGTGTGTGTGTGTGTGTGTATACATATGAATATGTATGTACTGCTGCTTTTAAAAAGTTGTTTATGTGCAAAAAATGACACAACTGTGGATTAGGGAGAGCAAATCAAAGAGCTGTCCATTAATGTCTGCCCTTAAAAACTGCTGAATTTAAAAAGACATCTTTACTTACTCGTAACGTCAACACATTGGTTACCGTACAACGACTATGCATTTCCATACTGGTCAACTGGTGTATGTTTAAGCCAAATCCCTAATGCGAGTCTAGAAAATTATTCTACTCCTAAAGTTTAATCGTTGATAAAATCTGTTTCATTTGGTGTGTTTATAAACTTTATTTACCTTTTTGATAATTTTTAATAACTTGTCATGTTTTCTTCAGCCTGTGTTATTTCTGTTGTGCTTTTTAAGAAAAATTACAACGTACTGAAAAGGAAATAAAGAACACTATTACTATGCGGATGAAAGGTTCTATATCTTTTATTTTTACCTTGTAGATGTTGAGTTGCCACCACTGAAACTTTTACATTCATTTTGTGCTTTGAAAGCGGATAATGGCCCATGCAGAGCAATGATTACACAATTTTTTTTCAACATTCACACTCAACAGTGTGAAGAATTTATGTATGGGGGATGTGAAGGAAATCAGAATCGATTTGGAAGTCTGGAAGAGTGCGAAGAAAAATGTATGAGAGGTAGGTTTCTAGAGACACTTATCACCCAGGAGCCTTTAGACTCCTTTAACTTTTTAAAAAAGTTTAGGGTTATTAGATCTGATTATAGATTTGATAATTTTAGGAAAAGAAGTTAGAACTATTTGAACATTCCAAGGAATATTTTTTTCACATTTTCGGCATTCATGTTCAACTACTATTTTTCATTTTTCATATCAGTTATTACAAATTATATTAAGCCCCATTTGTTATCCTATATTTTTCTTCGTAATAAAGAAAGAAGAAAAACCTTTAAGTTCACTGATTTTGTATCTGCAGTGAAGTGGGTATAATTCAGCCTCCTGGGCAGCTATGAGTTGGCAGGAAAGAAACAGTTAGTCATATTGACTTAGTCTTCCCTTTATCAGTATAGTGATCTTATAGCTATTTCCTGTCAAAATAATGAATCTGAGAATCCACTTTGAGGCTTTCAGTAGCTACTAATTAGAAAATTCTAAACTGCATCAGAGAGCAGAAATATATATATGAAAATTAAGTCATTCTCTTTAGGGCCTTAGAATATTGTAGAAAAGAAAATATGAACCTTACTGAGCCATGTAGACTTTACCAAGCCCAACTTTTCATATTTTTACTAATTTATAATGTTTAAAAGTATATCATATTATATTGTTGGTAAGTTTTATGGGACACTTTTATTTTGCTTTAATCCTACTAAAACAACATTTCCCCCTGAATTTTACAAACTATAATGTGGTTTTATCTCGTCTCACTGAGATAAATTCCAGATAATTGCTGGTCAAAATTTTGAATGCTTTTATGTCTGTTTAATTCTTCTGAATTGTAAACTACTTAAGGGATAGAAGAATCTGAATTGTCTTTATCTTCCCAGGGTCTAGTCCCAAATTTCCCCATGGCATGTTATTAGAGCTAGTTGAATTAAATGGTAGTCTATAGAGACGGTATCTTTAGTTAGTAACACTAGGTGTCTTGCTTTTTGCAAAACAGACAGCTCTGCATTCTCACTTTGATAATGCTTTCCCAAACAGCTTTTACAAAATAGCCTTGGCATCATGATGCTCTTGGCCTGTCGGAAAATCTCACTGTGGTGAAAAGAGAGAACTTCTCCCCTGTGTGACTCTGTGAGGTCTTTTTTTTTTTTTTTGTATATTCCAGAGCTGACAGAAAAGGATTGATGTGAATATATTTCTTTGAACTTGAGCACTTATTTCCTTCTTTCTTCTCCATACAAGTGCTGGAAATGTTACTAACAGAGATTATGCAGTTCAGTGGTCCTCTGGTGGGCCCCTGGTTTTGGTGATTGCCTGGTCATTTTCCATTCATTATACCTCCTTCTCATCCATACTGGGCCGAGTATCCTTTTGTGTTGAGTTGAATAGCACTCAGGTTCAGCACCTTGGCTAGAGGCCTGGTTGCCTCATTCTTTGTAATTCTCACTTTCTCCTTTAGCAGCCTAACATTTTCATCAGCTGGCCTCTTTCCCACGATACATACCTGTTTCTTTTATTTCACCATCATATAAAAGTTACCCTTTTCTTTAGAAATTAATCAAATATAATTATTTGGTTCTTCAGTGACCTCCTTGCTTACAGTATCTTCTAAACATCATTACTACCTAGCATATAAATATGAGTCTCTGGCTTCCATCTCCTTATTACATCTGCAAGAGCCACTTATTGTTTGAATATATGAGTGTTGTGGGGGCACCTGGGTGGCTCAGTCGTTAAGCTTCTGCCTTTGGCTCAGGTCATGATCCCAGGGTCCTGGGATCGAGCCCCGCATCGGGCTCCCTGCTCTGCGGGAAGCCTGCTTCTCCCTCTCCCACTCCCCCTGCTTGTGTTCCCTCTCTTGCTGTGTCTCTCTCTGTCAAATAAATAAATAAAATCTTTGGGCGCCTGGGTGGCTCAGTTGGTTAAGCGACTGCCTTCGGCTCAGGTCATGATCCTGGAGTCCCTGGATCGAGTCCCGCATCGGGCTCCCTGCTCGGCAGGGAGTCTGCTTCTCCCTCTGACCCTCCCCCCTCTCATGTGCTTGCTCTCTCTCATTCTCTCTCTCTCAAATAAATAAATAAAAAATCTTTAAAAAAAAATGAATATATGAGTGTTGTGTATAGTAAATTACTGTTAAGGATATAACTAGCATATATAAAAAGGATTGCTAGGCTTTTAAAAAATCACCTAAAGAGACAATTCTATCTTCAGCTATGATGGAAGAGCTGAAACGGAACTTTCTCTCATAATATAAATGATTAGAAAATTAGACAAAATATATGAAGCAACTGTTGGCAGACATGGATCAAAAGGCAGTGCAGGATTGTGATCCCTTAGAGAAGGGAAACATGTGAGGTGAGTCCAGTCTCCCCAGCTTTCTGCATGAAGGCACTTCTGAACCATAGCTAAAGGAGGGGAGCCCAAGAACAGGATGGTGGTCTCCCTGGTAGAGAATATGGAGATTGGAGATTAGGAGACTGAGGTCAATGGGTTTTGGGGCATAATATGTGGGAGAGTATGGACATATGTAGAGAAAAAGCTAAAAAGTCAGAACAAGAGTCCCTTTGAGTTTGTCACTGAACAACAAAACTGCATGCATTTGGTGAAATTCCATAAGTTAGAGAAAATAATTATAAGGATTTGTAAATGGAACATCTCCCAGAGCATCCACATGACTGAGAGAAAACCCAATTATATATATGAAAAATTTTAGGAACTTGCAGATGACTTTAGAAATCTCACTGGATAAAAGGACAATGTAAATATTTACACACATGCTGGCAATGAACAAATAGAAAATTAGACAAAATTCTTAAAAAGACAATTTCATTTAAAATAATGGAACATGAAATTCTTAGTGATGGATTTAAATAAAAAAGTACACAACATTTACAATGAAATCTATAAAACACTGTTAAAAATTCATTGGCAAATAAAGAAGACTTTAATGAACAGAGATATAAAACAATAGATTGAAAGGTGCACTTTAGTTGAGATGTAAATTCTCCCCAAATGGATCTGGAAATTTTATCCTATACCAAATTCCAGCACATTTTTGTTTATATATTAATTAGTCAACTCTAAAAATGATATGCAATACAATGATATGCATATCTATGTTCCCATCCAATGGCTACCGTCAGTAGGCAAAACAGTAAAAATGATTATTTAGCACTCTAGTCTGATGTAATATTTATCTGTATATATTTTAGGATGGCTAAAACAATTCTGAATAAAAGAGCAAATTTGGAGGACTTTATTTGATTTCCTTTTTTTAAAAAAAGATTTTTTTTATTTTAGAAAGAGAGAGAGCACATGCACACATGTGAGTGAGCAGGGAGAGGGACGGGGTTGGGGGGAGGTGGGGTGGAGAGAAAGAACCTCAAGTAGACTCTGAGCTGAGCTCAGGGCCAATGTGGGCCTCAGTCGTACATCCCTGAGATCATGACCTGAGCCGAAACCAAGAGTCAGATGCTAACAGCCTGAACCACACAGGTGCCCCAGACTTTACCTGATTTCAAGAGTTATATAGCACAGCTGCCGAAATTGAGCAGAATGATGTGAGAATAAGGATAGACAGAAATCAGTGGAATAGAATAGTCAAAAATAGACTACACCATCAGAGTTAACTGATTTTCTATGAAGATGGACACATTATGCTATGAATAGAATAACAGTTTAATAATAATAAATGGGATAAAAGCTTGTTTTGTTTCAATCCTGAATGTTGTTACTCTCTGAAGCTCAGTTTCTTCCTGTGCACATTGAGGATGTGATAATCACATAGACCAAAATCATTAATGTTATGCATACTAATATTTATATTACTTGTTCAGGGGAAAGATCCTTTCAAGTAAATAATGTGACTGTAGGCTTGAAAGCACTTAGAAACTTCAGAAAATAATGACATCAAATGTCATTTTATCCTGCAGTGCCTGTTAATATCTCTATCTGCTAAATTACATTTTTTTTCATTATGTTCAGAGTTTAAATTTTTACACATGTGTAAAACATGCTGCTTAGTTACCATGATAAGGTATGAATATTATGGAAGCAGCCAGTGAAATCAGTGGCCCTCTTTATGCTGAGAACCTAATTATTTTACAGTTAGCCAAGATCAATGTAATTATTTTGAAAAATTTTTGGTTGTTTTTTGTTTAATATGTGTTAATTACTTAACATTAATCCAACTTGGAATGGAATCAGAAAACAAGTTATCTCTTTTAATATTACATGAACATTGAAATCAAGCATTTCTATGTTCCCATCCAATGGCTACCGTCAGTAGGCAAAACAGTAAAAATGATTATTTAGCACTCTAGTCTGATGTAATATTTATCTGTATATATTCTTTCTTTGCCCTTATAAATTAAAACTGTAACGAATTAATTGTACATTAAAATATTTCAATATAAGCTTATTATGACAATCCACTATCTAATTGAACACATTGACAGTTGGTTATTTACAATGAGAAAGACTCCTGAGGTTTCCTTAATATTTAAAATACAATTATATATATATATATATATATCTTTTTAAAAAGACTATTTAATAAAATATAGGAAAATCTTTTAAAAAAGGCCTCATTACCTTCTCTTTCAAAGATATTTTATATTCCAAAGAATAACCTAGCTGCTGATTTTTGACTGAAAGGGGCATATAAGCCAACTCATTCCCCCAACCCCCTGTCTCTCCGGCCACACAACTAATTATAAACTGCCTTGACTCAAAGCTTTTCTCTGCAGAACATGATTATACAACAAACATCACTCAGCCTTCCTAATGTTTACATGAGCAAATTAAAACTTCACTTATTATATTGATTTGAATTTCATTACCTATCATTTAAATTAGAACTTAGCATCCGTACTTGAATATAGTGAGTCAAAGACAAGCAGCATTCTAGTTTTTGAGTGGAGAAATTCCATTAATTCTTTGAGGCTAAACCAAAAAATATGTCACAGATATCTTTTGCTTCATTTCTCTTCTGTACTTGGAAATAATAATAAAACTTGTGATTGGGTTGAAACAATGCAGCAGGGGAAGGAATCAGGAAAGGAGATAATTCTGGTTTCTTCCACCCCTACTACCAAGTCTCTATAGAAATTAGATATGCAAAGTATGCTGCTTGAATTACTTTCATATTTCACATTATCTTAATGTTTTTCAATCATAGGTGTTTTGAATAGCAAATGTAGTTCACCATGAATTCTTATTTTTGTCAATGTGTTAGAAACTTTCAACACCAGTTTTGACATTATTATGTTAAAATGCAGATGGCCTCATATCTATAAAAATTAAAATTATTTAATCTTTAGAGAAAATAAGAAATTTAAGCTATTTATTGATATTATGTATAAGAACAATTTTAATGGTAATAAATACATCATCCTAGTTTGTTAAATTGAAATTTATATATAATTTATTTATATAAATTTTGATAATTGACACACATACTGTTTTTTCTTGCAGTTTATCCACAGGCCAAGACAGGGACAACATTAGAAAAAGGTAAACATTCATTTATATGCTAATTAGAATTTATGCAAGACACTTAGAAATTCAATTCTTAGTTTTCTTTGATATAGACTCCATCATAAATCCATACAATCTTTGAAATGGTGTTTTATTTCAGTGGATATAATGAAAAATTTAAAATAACATATATGATATTTGGTATGGAAGTCTTCAAACACTATATTTACTCTCATTCTAATGCAGAATGATATTTAGTATTAGATCAGTCAAATTCCACAGCCATGCACATGCTATTTTAACATCTGTTGAACAGTAATTTAGATGCTGTTAGTTCTCAGATCTCTACTCCCTTGATAATCTCAGCATTTTGTATCTTTAGCAAGTTATATCCAGTATTTCCCTGAATTGATACATGTCTTTGAGTTGTCAAAGTCTATATGCAGAAGTAAATGGAGATATTTAACAATAAGTGATTGCTCTTGTCAACATTAGTGTGTGTACATAGCTTTTATGATTTAAATTATTTATTGGTTTTAGCTAAAAATAATTTTCTGATTAACATGTTACATTAGCACATGAAAAAATATATCGTAGATCAAGAAAGACACTCTTTTTTAGTAAAGGTCTAGAAGCTGACTTGGTCCAATTACCATTTATGTCATCTACATTTGAATGAGAAAATACTGAACAAAGGGATCAAATTATTTAACTTGGGAAATGAAAGAGTTACAAAATTCAAAGTGTATTTTAATTTTTCTGACTTTGATTTAATTGTGTGAGAAAGAGTTGAATGCTTTTGTGACTGATAAACTTAAGACTTACTAGACTGAATCAAAATTTATAAAATAAATTCAGTGGCAAAGATTGTACAAACACTATCAGTGGACGTATTTATTTACAAATTTTAAAATAGCTTTCTATAAAATTGAATTAATCTTTACTGAAATGTTCAATGTTTCAATTAAATGAAATTCATTATCTGTAGTATCAAAGAATCCAGGATATTTACCAATAGAGGGTTTTATCCACCAAGTAAAAGATGGTATCTTTGTGAAAGGAAATACCAACATTTAAATGTTAGGGTATTTTTTCAAAATGTGAAATTAGGAAAAAAAAGTATGCAGATAAAATTTACTATAAAATTATGATATTTAATGTATATTTAATGATTTGGAATTCATTCTTTTTCTTCTAATTCATATTAATTGATATTTTTCCAAAAATGCAATATTTTATTTTTACCAAAGTTAATTGGCTCCAGTCAAAAACTGACAGTGTATGAAAAACAATCTTATAAATTATAAAGCACAGTATAAATTACTAGGTGTGAGGAAAACAAATATGGCATGCAGAGGGGCATACCTCTGCTACGAACTAGAGGAATCACTTCTGCTATTTAAACTCCTTGACTATAAAATGAGCACATTCAGGGAAATAGAGCTCTTTTACCTTTAACAAGTTCTAAATCTACATTTTTTATGAGTTTTGTCAGATTGGCACTAACTTGATTAAGAAAAAAATATAACATTTCCTTAGATACAAAGTAAAAATGTTCTCCATTCTGTGTAGGTTTATGGATTTCTTAATCCTAGAATAGTGGTAGTATTCAAGAGCAAAATAAGGTCTCCTAAATTTTGATTATAACCTACTGAGTTCATTACCTTGCTTTGCTCAGCGAGATCACCAAGCCTCCAGAATCCCCAGTCTGTAGAGTTCAACTTCAGCATTTATAGGAGATATGACAGTAAGCAGGAGACCCAAGGATGAGGGATTTGCTTTGTCAAAGGAAGATCAAAGATCAAGAGGCAACTTGAATGAATTACATTTGTCAAGAGTCAGGGAGGTAGGTTGGAAAGTCACCTGGCTTAGCAGGTAGTGAGAGAGCAGTAAGGTAGATAATGTAATTAGTGTCCTAGTTAGGAGTTCCTCTTCTCTTCATTCTTAACTGATATTACATATGGAAATTAGAGAATAAAGCTAATCAATACAATTCACATGTGTTAAACAATGTTCAGATGCCAAAACCCATTCATAATAAAGACCTCTAGACATATCCACTTCGAGTTAACTTTGTGATTTGCTTTTGGAACCGTTACAAAGACAACCTCTTTGAAATAGTTTGGGTTAAGACAATTGTCAATTATGCAGCCTCAAATAAAAGTTAATAGTAAAACTTAATGTGGTTTGTGGAAGTTTGTCTGTAGCTTAAAATCTGTATTCTGTGTTTTAACCAAGCATCAGTCTAGAGCAAGGATTGTGTATGTAGATTTAGTACGAATGTTACTTTATCTGAGGAATATAGGGCATGAATTTCTTGCTTTGTAACCTTATTTTAAACTGTAGGCCCAAGCGGAATTATTTTACAAGTGTGCAATTTCAACTTTGTCCTAAAATAAATTTATGTCCTAGGATGGAGCCTCATAAATAATAGCAACTTCTAGTTGCACAATTTCTTAATTATACTTCTCAGCATAATTTCTTATTATTTTCTATTCTTTATATGCAGTATATTTTACCTACTCCTTTTTGTTAAACATAGAATTCTTATATTCTCTGTTAAGATGATTTAAAATTTCATAAGAAGTACATACTAAGGCCAAAACAAATCGAAATAATAGCAATTGAATGTATTTTTTCCTCATTCTCTTATAAAAAAGTTTTACAAAAATTTAAAGAATTATTTTTTTTCCTTGTCCCATAAATTACACTTAACCACAAATTGTTGCTATGGGGATAATAGTAACATTCACCTTGAGAAACAAGAGGCAATAAACAATAAACAAAACTCTCAAATTGGTACTTTGAGAAGTTATAGAAGATAGATATTTTACACTGCATTAAAATGGGATGTTTTATTAATAAAACAATGCTCTCATAGGAGATCAGCCTTTCCAAAGATTTGCAACTGTTGCAGAAATCATTAATATTAAATATATGCTTTTTTTATAGTAACCTCCCGAGTGTTGCTTCCCTGAGATAGAACAGGTTGCTTTAAAATGGAAAAGGATACTACAGTTCATTTTTGCCACTCTGATAATACAGTTGCAGGGAAAAAGTGGGGAAATTGGAGCTTTCCCCAATTTAAGCCCCATATATCTTGCAATCATAATTTTGAAAATAAGTTTAATTCTCTTCTTTACAGAGTATGCCTGTAGACAAGGCCTGTAATGTAGATCACAGTAGCACAATTTCTGTGACAGCTGTGTTTAATCTGGTTTGGAGCACTATCAAAGAATGGGCATTAGATTTTTTTCAAAAGCCTCTCCAATCCCTGAACATGTATTTCCTTTCTGCCTTTGCACTGCTGGAGTCACTCCAATGCCAGGAAGAAGAAAAACAAGAGACACACTGGTGGAGGATGTCATGCTAACCTAATACAGATTCCAAAATAAGAATTCAGGAACTTCTAAGAATAGCCATGAAAGCTTCCACACACCTCAAAGCTTCTCCTCCAATATTTTTTAAATTGAAACCATTGTAATGAAGCAACACATTACACTTCTTTCCCTAATGGGAGCCTTTACCTGAAAAATATGAAATATTCCTACTTCTTTCCTAAATGTCAATGCCTGTACGCCTAAAAAAAATAACTGAACCAAAATTTTGCCATAACATTTTGTAACATTATGAATTTTTGAATATTTCTTCCAAACCAAGGGTAAAATAACGTATTTTACTCTTTCAATTCCTGAAATGGTTGATTAATTCATGATGAGAAATTTAGAACTTGAAACTCCAGTAGCAACAATGTGTGACAATAGATACATCTTCCTTATTCTAAATGTCACAATAGACATAGTGGACAATTTTAATATTGTGCGGTTGTGGATAAAGTTCCGTTTTTACCTTGTATCTTTAACTTTTCATGTTTACTCCTTAAATAACTTCAACTTGGTTATTTTGTACATTTAATCAGCGTAATTCAATTATTCACAAAAAAGTATATTGCTTTCTGACATTTTTATAATTTCCAGAAAAGCCAGATTACTGCTTTTTGGGGGAAGACAGTGGAGTCTGTCGAGGTTATATAACTAGGTATTTTTATAACAATGAGTCAAAGAAATGTGAAGATTTCAAGTACGGTGGGTGCCTTGGCAATCAAAACAACTTTGAATCACTGGATCAATGCAAGCAAACCTGTGAGAGTTTAGGTAAGTTTATTTCCCATCTCATTTTACTTCATTTACAGGCATTCTTTAAAAAATAAGGCAACTTAAAGGATGTTCAAGTTTACCTAGATTTTTGTTTCAGCCATACAGATGAAGATACAGTAGCATCCACTAAATTTGATAAAAATCAGTCACTGTGTTAACTTAAAAAAAAAAAGAAACAGAAAATTAAGAAATGTATAGGGGAACTTATTTCCATAGATTTATTTTAGGTTACATTATTTAATTTTCTTTCCTGAGAATTTTAGTACAATGTAAGCATAAGAATAGGGCTGCTGAAATCCCTTAGGTTTATAACAATTTGAGGACAAATAGTTCTTTGGAACCTACCACCTAAAATCAATCAGTTTTACCTGACCGTGAAATTTATTAAAGGATGCCCTGAACTTTAACTGTTACCTTTTTTTGACCAAGAACTACAAAGTTACTCACAGAAATATGATCTTACTCACAATATGTATAAATATAAAGATTTACTGTTCATTAATTTAACATAGCAATGTGAATAAAATTTCTAGAAGTCTCCTTTTTAAAGATTTATTTATTTGAGAGAGATTGTGTGTGTGCGCGTACATGTGCGCATGAGCTGGGGGAGGGGCAGAGGGAGAGAATCTTGAAACCGACTCCCCGCTGAGTGCAGAGCCCAGTGGGGGGCTCCATCTCAAGACCCATGAGATCATGACCTGAACCAAAATCAAAAGTCTCAATGGACTGAGCCACCCTGGTGTCCATAGATGTCTACTCTTCTTCTTCTTTTTTAAAGCTTTTATTTATTTATTTGACGGAAAAACAGTGAGAGAGGGAACACAAGCAGGGGGAGCAGGAGAGGGAGAAGCAGCCTTCCCCACTGAGCAGGGAGCCTGATGAGGGGCTCGATCCCAGGACCTGAGCCGAAGGCAGATGCTTAACAACTGAGCCACCCAGGCACCCCGATGTCTACTCTTCTTAACACAACCGCTGTGCTTTGCTTTGTGTGTATAATTATGAACTTATGACAATGTTGTATTTTAATTGGCTGTATTTTTTTTTCCAGTGAATGATCTTAAGTTGGAACAAGCTGTGAATAATACAGTACTGCCTGAGTCTTCGGGTAGTACAATACCGTTTAGTCCTGTGAATAGTCTGACAACGCTTGATGTTACGAATACTGTGTCCCCGCCTGATTCTGTGAATAATGATTCCATCACTCCCCAGCCTACCAAGGTTCCCAGCTTTTTTGGTAAGAATCTATTTTTTTTTAAATTGCTCCCAGAAAAATATTTTGGTAATAATAGAAGTGGAATGTATATTAGAACCTTGCTTTTTTTAAAAAAAAATATAGCTCTTGTTCTCTAATAATAGGTGTGTTGAAATACTGAGATTCAAAATGTTTGTCTTTCAATCCCATTAGGGTGATAATTTTCCTCTATTTTAAAGTATGCTTTGAAGGAGGCTTCTGATTGTATATCATATGAAAACTTTCCTATGATATTTAACTCTATGCCAAATTTATCTTATAAAATAATGCTCAGAATTATCAGCATCAATGTCTGATGGTAAATTATTATAATGGCAGCATTGAGTCAAAGGCAGTAAAGTGCTCTTTAACTGAGCACGGCATTGGGCAAGGTCTCAGGTGTTTAGTCACAGGACAAATTAGGAATTTGTTGAATAACCACCACCAAAGGTTATGTCACTCTGAAGAGAACTGTCTTTTGGATTTCTGCAAAATTCTTTTCTGGGCTATTCCCTGTCAATGTATTTACCAAATTTAAACAAACATATAGGAAATATGCCCACAAAAATGCAGAGCTGGAAAATAGTAAAAATATTGTAAAACATAACCGGAAACTACAAATATCTGGGCAGCTAAAAACAACTGAGAGAGCTGAAAGTTAACAGGATAAATATAAGGTCCAACCTAAATTTTAAAAATCACATGTGCTCATTCATGAATTGGAGATCTCACTTCGAAGCAGTCCAAGTGAAAGTTTCAAATGTAAAGTTGACATGAGTTGAAAGAGTTCTGTAGCTATTAAAATTGTAGCCCCAGGGTAAAAAGAGACAGTGTGTGGAGCAGGGGTTCTCCACAGCAGCCGTGTGTCAGAATCCAGTGGGAATCAGAATCAGAAAGTCTTTGAGCATCTCTCTTTACAAAAACAAATAAGCAAGCAAGCAAACAGCAGACAGAAGTTCTGCCCAAATGGATTTAAAGCTGCACATGTTGACTATTCCCTATCTGGAATGAAGGATGTAAATATCAAGTTCAGTGCCACACTGACCTGATCATGTCTGAGGGCTTTGCTTCAGCTCTGAATGCCATACCTTAGAGGCCACAAAGAGAACTGGAAACATGTTTACAGAAGGCCTGGACAAGTGCAAGGAGATGTGAGATCCAAAGAGGGAACATTATATATGCTCTCAGTACTTGTAGCACTATCATGTGAAAGAAAAATTAAGTTCTATACATCCCTCACCCCCCTCCTCCCCACATCCCTACCCTTCCTTATTTCCCTCAACTCCATCGAAGAATCAGGATTGATTCGTGAAATCTAAGAGTATAAGTTTCTTTCTGTAAAGTGTTTATTTTTTAATGTGAGGTCTTAAAAAATCAGTGGGTACCATAGGAATGAGAGTCCCTAAACTGCAGGTCTTCAAGCAGTGTTCTAATAGCACTTGAGATGTCATGAACGGCATGTAGAATTTCAGAGGGAGTTTGAAAACGGTATATTCAAATGCCTTCAGGTCCTTAGATTGGATTCTATAATTAGAGCAATGAATTCAATGCCAGATGAATTTGAGTCAAGTTTTTAAACACTACTTTGTTTGTAATAATGATAATAAATAGCTTTGTAGTTCTGATTTATCTGTGAAATTAAGTAATTTCATTGCATTGTTTCTTTGTGTCCTTTCAGCCCTGTGTCTTTCAGTGACATTTTGTTTTATCCAGTTAAGTATCACATGTTGAAAAGCATGCTAAATCTTATTGTGTGAAAGATGTGAAAGTTTAGAATGACAAACTTAATGGGTTTAAAGAGACATGTGATACAATATATCTACTAATAAAATAAATGCATGAAATCAATTTTCAATATGTTTCAATATTTTTTGTTTGGATTGCTTTACTAATTCAGATAGAGATCTATATTCATTTGTCATTATAATGAATGGAGTAAGAAGAAAGTTTTGCCTTAAAGTTTTATCAAGTATAAAAGTCATGATTTTTGGCACGCACACTGCCAAAATAGAAAGGAGACAAAATATGTGTGAGAAAGTAAATGAGTTTTAAATACTGTCTGATAAATGTCCTAAGTTTTTATATAGTTGCACAATGAAGAGTATAAAAAACAAACAAATGGTTATAACAGTAAATTATTAACTAAGGAAACAGTAAAAATTCACAACATGAATCTAAAAGAAAATAAGATTAAACGGATTTTTATTGAAAACAATAGACATTTAATTCTTTCATAGTAAGTGCATTTAAAATTAGGGAAAATCTTCCTCCTTTCTTTGTCTAGAGAATTATTTTATTTTTTTATTGTATATATTTCCCTCAAAACCTAAATTTCTCTAGCCAATTTGACCCCTTTTCTTCTTTTTCTAGGAGTATTCATTTCTCATTCTTTTGTTTTGTAACATTCCTAAGTTAAAGCATGAAATAATGTTGCAATAGCTGCTATAGGAAGTTTGATATGAAGAGTGGCTAACATGAAAAGGGGGACGATGAAGCTGTGCCCTCACTCTTTTTAAGATCTACTTGATCCCTCGTCCACCCCATCCAAGAGGCAGAAGGTGGAAATTCAGCCATCCCTCTTCACTAAGACCTAGATGAGCCCTCCTCGACCTCATCCAAGTAGCATAATGTCAGAAGGCAATTGTGCCCCTACTTTTCCTATACCCAGACTATCCCTTTCCTACTCCACCAAAGGCTTTTGCTGAGGTCTATGAAGACACTGTTGATATTCCAGCTCAAAAATAATTACATCTGTCAGTGCTTGCAATTATATTAATATGTTTTACTATAATTTAAGAAAATATGATTCTATGCTTATGTAAAACCTTGGGGTTCAAGGTTTTAGCAAATGTATAAGCTTCTCTGCATTAGGTTCTTTTGAAAAGATGTAAATCGTTTTAATTTTGATTCAGTGCATAGGAATAATAACATGCCCCACAATAAAAATAGGATAGCATTCATTTAAAATTCTTTCCGTTAAATAACAATCCTTAGAGTATTGGAATATTCCAAAAATATAGCTAGATTATGCTATTGTTATGAAGGAGAATATTTGTAAATATAATTTTAATGTTTCTCTTCATGATAATAGGAAAGAAATCTTTTAGAAGTTTTGTTCGCTGTTTATTCTTAACTACCATGATATTGCATATAAGCTTGAGAATTTTTTTTCCAGTGAGCCCTCTTGACTGAAAATATTTGAATGCTTACCAAGTGCAATCTAGGTTTAATTTTCTCTGTTTATTTCCAGATTTCCTTATTAGTAGGCTATATAGGTATCTCAAAGATTGAGGCTTGCTCTTCCTTAAAGAGATTTTTATAAAATCTTTTGTAAGCACATCCATATGTACAAGTGAGAGCAAAGTATTTGAGTTTGGATTGGCTGAATTGATGAGTATATCCATGTAGGTAAAATAAATGTTTGTTTTCACTACATGTGTGAGAGAAATCATCCTAAAACAATCCCTCTAAACATATGTAGTTCTGTACACAATCTTCAGAATGAAAAACTACCACAATTAGTTTTTCTTGACTTTTCCCTTGTGACTAGCACTACAGTATAGTAGATAAAAGACTCTGAGCCTGAAGAGTTGGGCTCAAATTCCAGTACTTCCACTTATTAGCTGCGCAACCTTGAGTTACTTCTTAACCTCTCTGAACCTTATTTCCCACTGTAAAATGAGGATGGTAATAATATAGTACTCACCTTATAGGTTTTGTTGTGAGGTAAAATCAGTCAATATACATGGCTCACTTAGCATGGTGCCTGATACCTATTCCATGCTATGGAAATATTACTCATTATCATTACCTGGGGGATTCAGAGCAATACCCCTAACTTCCCAGGCCTTAGTTTCTAACCTGCAAAACAACTCTTTGTAAGTTCTTCTTTGCAGAAGTTGATGTTTCAGACACTCATAAGATCTCTACTTATTCAACTAAGTCCATCAGTACACATACAGTCACAAAACTATAATTAACCTTTCAAAGGGAAATGACAATAGACCTAAATTGATACATATATGGAAACTTACACAATTCAAATGTGTTTAGTAGAAACAAGTTGAGAATATTGTCATGTAGAAGTATCATGGGGCTTTGAAGCCATAATAATCATTATATCAATAATCATTAATAAATAGTTATATATCAGACATGTTAAAGAAAACATTTGCTATATGTATGTATATAGACACATGCATATATATGTATGTATATGTGCTTATGTGTGTATATGGAGAGACAGAAAAAGACAGAGACTAAGAGAGTCATATATGACATGTATTAGATATAACATTTTTGACATTGCTGTCCTAATTTCATACATCCATTATATTAGGGTTAGAGTATCTTTAATCAAGCAAGTTTATGTATTTCTCTTGCTTTACAGAAAAATAAATTAAAAACTTAACAGATACATTCTTTCTGTGTTAATTTAGCCTCATTCACTTGTCTTAGATTTGTCTGCATTATCTGTTGGCCCTCTAACTAGTCCAGATTTTTGTCTCACTAAATACAAGATTTTTCTGTCCCTTCCGAATAGACATTGTCATTAAGTAGAACTTATCTACTCTGTTATTAGTAAACACAAATTATCCATTCTTATGGCTCCTGATGTTTTGTTTGGTTTCTCCTTCCTAAAATTCACTGGCCCTCCTCATGTAAGCTGCCTTTTCACCCCCACAAGGAAGTCTTCTTCCTCTTCCTTTCTCCTGGCTTCCTATTTTGATTCCCTTAATGCTTATATTAGTTGATGGTGTTTTAGCTCTGCCTCACTGACTAGATTACAAGTTTTTTGAGGAAAGAGACCAATGTTTTATGTTTTGTAGATCTTCCCTTGTTTGTATTCAGATCAGTGTTACGCATGGGACAGGTGGCTCACATTTTTTATTTATTAATTCTGTGATCCACAGTTATAAAAGAACAAATGATAGTTGGAAGAATGTTGATCATACTTATCAAGTCCTTCTGACCACCTTCTGCCTTCATTCATCCATGTCCATTTTAGGATAAGGTAGCATTTTATGCACATGTTAATATTTCTGCTTTATATCGTATATGTGATACCTCTGATAGCATACCATTAATAAAGTTTTAATATTTATGTGTACATAGTTAACATAGTCCTCTCAATGGAGCTCATTGGTAAAAGTCTATCAAAGAAAAATTAATGTTCTCAAGGGTTCATACTGATCCTGGGCTTTTTTTTTTAAGGAATTATTTATTTATCTGTAATTGTTTATTTAAATGCAATTTAGTTAACATATAGTATATTATTAATTTCAGGGGTTAATTTTATGATTCGTCAGTTTCATATGATTCTGGGCTTTTTGAATGGACCTGACCCATTGATTAACAAAGTGATTTGGAGCACCTGGGGGGCTCAGACGGTTAAGCATCCAACTCCTGATTTCGGCTCAGGTCATGATCTCAGGGTTGTGAGACTGAGCCCTGCATCAGCCTCTGCGCTCAGCAGGGAGTCTGCTTGAGATTCTCTCTCTCCCTTTCCATCTGCCCCTCCCCTCATGCTTGCTTGCTCTCTCTCTCAAATAAATAAATCTTTTTTAAAAAAGTGATTTCTTTTCTTGGTTCTCATAGCGCCTTTACTTCTCTATGTCAACTCTTAATAGCTGCCTTGGGACTACATCAGCTATATGATATTTTGGAAAAACAAAATTTTCTGATAGACTTCAAAAGCCTACTGGCAACTCAGTCTCGTACTTGGTCTCTGACAGAGAAAAGGAACACCTATATATTTGACGTAGTCCTTACTGCTTCCTGGAAGCCACTAAGTCAAGGGAAAATGATTGAGTATCATTCTGCAAACCATTTGGGTACTTGAGGCTCTCTCTCTCTCTCCTGACTGTATTCAATGTATAACCTACTGGTTGGATTCCATATACATGTGAAAAAAATGGAGAGAAAAGAAAAACATAAACATAAAACATAAACACACACATACATACACATATATCTTATAAAAATTTTTTGGTGATCGTTGGCCTTTTGGAAGAGATGTTATATAAACTGCCTGAAAGTCAGACACCATCACTGATACAATTAATTTATAGATTTGCAAGAAAACATTGTCGCCTATTTGGCCTCTTGTTGAAGATTTGCTTACACATTACAACCACGGAAAGTTTCTGCAAAGAAAATATCCCCCATAATCTAAGGAGTTCCACGGTTAATCACTAGCACTGTCAACAATTCTGAAAAACCCCACTTCATCAAAAACCCACTTAAATAGTCCCACAAAAGCATCCTGTTTTTCATAATGTGTTCTCAGACCCAGAAACATAGATATTCCCTCCTAATTTAAATATGAATCTGGTGCCTCATACACTGATTTTCTGACAAGCTGGCTTTCTAAAAATAGGTAACTTGTGGAGAGGATCCCTAAGACCTTCTACTTCCTGACACCAGAGCTGGTGAGAAACAAAAATGTAGCACTTCCCCTCTGCCAAGACTGCTGCCAGCCAGATACAGTCACCTGCAGTGACCACTGACTACTTTTGCTAATCCTTTTCTTCCTGGACCATCTCTGCTTTTAACAAGGATACATTTTTTTTGCCCCAGTATGAGATTCCTCCAGAGAAGTGTTTCTGAAATTTGAATATACAGATACTTTTAAAAGAAAAAAAACCCACAGACTTCTAATTTGTATATCAAATTATTTTGTATGACACTGATTGTATATGAACAAGTAAAATACTGATCTCATTATATATCTGATCATTATACAACTATCAATCAAAACTTATTCACAAATGAATACAAGCTACAAACAAATGCCTTAACAATACTAATTTGATGGCACTTTTTAATTGAAGTACAGTTAACCTACAATATTGTATTAGTTTCAGGGGTCTAATTAAAGTGATTTGACATTTATATGTAATATAGAATGATCACCATAAATCTAGTTACCATCTGTCACCCTACAAAGTCATTACAATATTGATTATACTCCCTATGTTGTACTTTACACCCTCATGACTTATTTTATAAGTGGAACTTTATACCTCTTGATCATCTTTACATATTTTGAGTATTCCTCCATCCCCTTGCCCTCTTGCAACCACAATTTTGTTCTCTGTATAAGTTTTCTTGTTTTGTTTTTTAGATTCCAATATAAGTGAAATCATATGGAATTTGTCTTTTTCTGACTTATTTCATTTGGTATAACACCCTCTAGATTCAACCATGGTCTCACAAATGGCAAGATCTCATTTTTTTTTATGGCTGAATTGTATTCCATTGGGTGTATATTATGTGTGTGTGTGTGTGTGTATGTGTGTATACACACACCACATCTTTATCTATCCATCTATTGATGGACATTTGGGCTGCTTCCATATCTCGGCTATTGTAAATAACACTGCAGTGAACATAGGGGTGCCTATGTCTTTTCAAATTAGTGTGTTTGCTTTCTTTGGATACTCAGCAGTGGAATTATTGGATCATATGGTATTTCTATTTTTAATTTTTTGAGGAACCTCCATATTGTTTTCCAAAGTGGCTGCATCAATATACACTCCCATCAACAGCACACGAAGGTTCCTTTTCCTCCACATTCTTACCAACACCTGTTATTTCTTGTCTTTTTGATACTAGCTATCCTGACAGGTATAAGGTGATAGATAGCTCATTGTGGTTTTGATTTGCATTTCCTTGAGGATTAGTAATGTTAAGCCTCTTTTCATATATTTGTTAGCCATCTGTAGGTCTTCTTTGGAAAAATGTCTATTCAGGTCGTCTGTTCATTTTTAATCGAATTGTTATTTTGGTGTTGAATTGTACAAGTTCTTTATATATTTTGGATATTAACCACTTTTCAGATACATCATTTGCAAATAGCATCTCCCATTCAGTCGGTTGCCTTTCAGTTTTGTTGATTGTTTCCTTCTCTGTGCAGAAGCTTCTTAGTTTGATGTAGTCCCACTTGTTTATTTTTGCTTTTTGTTGCTTTTGCCTGAGGAGACAAACTCCTACAATATTGGTAAGACCAATGTCCAAAAGTTTACAGCCTATGTTTTCTTTTAGGAGTTTATGGTTTCAGGTCTTACATTTAGGTCTTTAATCCATTTTGAGTTTATTTTTATATATGATAAAGAAAGTGGTGCACTTTTATTCTTTTGCATGTAGCTGACCAGTTTTCCCAAAACCATTTATTGAAAAGACTGTCTTTTCCCCATTGTATATTCTTTCCTACTTTGTCATAGATAAATTGACCATATTAAGTTTGGGTTTATTTCTGAGCTTTTTTATTCCATTGATCTGTGTGTCTGATTTTAGATGGCACATCCCTATTATTATATGAATTTGGTATTTACTGCTATAAAGCAGGTTAGGAATGAGGAAGAGGTTAGAAAAGCCTGTGCTACTCTATGTTTTAATTCTCTACCTTACTTCTATTTGAATAATGACCAATCTTTGCAGGAATAGGTTTGAAAAGCATTATTATAAAATGTATTAATTAGGAAAGTCCCACCTCTATCTTTTCTAGGGACACGGTGGAATGTGGTTTCTAGTCTTCTGTCACATCTTATTGCTATTAAATGGATAGCTGACTGGCCCATGCAAATATGATCACAGAGTATACAAACACCTGGAACTTTGGTCTATTATTTCTAGAATCAGCCCAGATTGAATATACAAACACAATAATTCTTGCCTTTAAATATTTGGGCTCTTCAAATACTGTTTGGCTCAGCACTCTTACTCCCAAGACTTGTTTCCAGTTTCTTCATTTGATGGCCTATTTGGATTAGATACCTTTTTCCTGTTCAAACTTGATAAACTCCAACTTCATGCATGTAACTTAGGGTAAGAAGTATAGAAGACATTCTGAACCTAAGAAGAGAGAATTTGAAAACTGGATATAAAAGGAAAGTTGTGACAGCTTTCTCTTTACCTGATAATTATTAAATTGTCTTTGCTCAGTTATTTTTATTTTCTAGTAGTTTTCAGAGGATGCATCATAATGGTGAAGAGCACTGGCTTATGGGAGGAAAGATGTAGGTTTAAATTCCAGTCCTGCTATTTGCCAACTTTTTGTGGCCTTGAAAGAATTACACAACTCTTGGCCTCATGTTCCTCATTTGTTATATGTGGAAAGTAATAGCTCATAAAATTTTTGATGATTATGATGACATATATAAAATTCTTATCCCTATGTTTAGCACACAATAAGGGCTGAAAAGTATTAATATTTGAAGGTTTTAATGATTACCCAGTGTCAATGGAAATTTATAGCAGGAAAAAATAATCAGGGATATTATTTGTATACATTTTGTTAGTGATCATTTTTAAATATAACTAAAGCCTGTAACCTTGATCTGAAGTATCTTCATTCAATACACTTAATACTATGATTATTTGAAATAAAATAAAGCCCTTCTAAAATTCAAACGTAATTATAAAACACCAATACATATTTTGTGTCTTTGGATGGTATTCTCTAATCAGAGGACTTGTAAACCTGTGTTTCTAATTTTATCTTATGACCTGAGGCGCAAATCCATTATACTTCTTAATGCCAGTTCAGTTCAACAAATACTGAGCGGCTCCTATATGATGGGAATTGTCACAGGGACTGGGAGTCTGTGAATAATAAATAAGAAAGATGGTGTTGTTCTTTACAGGCATGCCTGTGAAATGGGGTGAGGGGATAGATACAAGGATGACGTCAATGCCTACACTATATGCTAAGACAGCTGCACAAGTGTTGTGGGGGGACAGAGTCATGATATTGTATTTCCATTGAAGGGTGTCAAAATTAAAATTTTGTCTTTTTCTAAACCTGTGTTCTATCTTTTATCGAACATCTTGGATTTATTTGTTTAGATGCTGGCTAATGCATGGGCATAGTTCACAATTCTATCTTTATTCAGGGATTTTTCTAAGTAAAGCTACAATGAAAGAAAGCCATGATAAAATTATAAATTATGAAACTGTTATGACTATATTTCATACTATAATTCTATTTCATAATATATTAAAAATATTCCATCTTCTAAGTCAATCAGTCTAAAAATACCAGAATTATCTTCTCTCTACCTCTCTCCCTGCTCACAGTCAATGTGGTACTTAATTTTATTCATTTCCACTATACCTGCTTCAGTTAGGGTCATCTTATATTCTCCTTTATTGCAAGTCTCCTGCAGGATTCAGCCTACACATGCCTGGCTGAGCTTGCTTCATGCATCACGAAAGAGCAGAACTTTTTCATCCTTCAATACTTTCAGTTGTTCATTAATGTGTATATCATAAAATCCAGGTATATTAGTAATCAGAAACCTTCTTAATTTGGTCTAAATCTACTCTCCCAATCCTGCATCCCACTATACTCTCCATGCACTCTGTTTTTCAGATAGCCTGGAGTTTGCAAAGTGTCCCACACTAGGAATATTCTGACTTTTGTGCTTTCCTTCACCCATTTCCCCCTCTATCTCTTCCACTTGTTAAAATTTCATTCTTCCTTAAAAGCTGATCAAGGGAATAAATAAGTGTTAATTTTCACCTTTTACTAAAATCTTACAGGGTTTTCAATTTTGCAGATGGCTTAAGGAAAAAATTTTCTAATTATAAGACAATTATCTTAGGATAAATTATACTTATAACAGCTTCCTAGTTTATAGTTTTACCATGTATTGCTTGCTTTATGGCTTTATTTAGAAAAATCCCTGGATAAAGATAACTTTGTGAACTCTGCCCATGGAGTCAGTATCCAGGCAAAGAAATCCAACCCAATAGATATCTACACCACTTCTCTTCTGTTTTAATCTGTGGAGGCTTCCCTGTTGGGGCAAGGGGTCTTACAGTCTATTCCCCCATGACCTTTCAGTTTCAGATGTCCTAGAAGCCTGCTTTTTACATTTCAACCTCAGCTAAGTTACTGTACACATAGACAAAAGAAAAAAGAAAAAAGTTCCACCGTACTAATATTCCCATTCCCTGCTGTTTTTCCTTCAATATAGAATGTCAGTTTCTGCCCATTTCATGCCAACTCTCCCATGTTAGTGAATGGAAATGCTGCTTTTTCTATAGTACAGATTTACTATCTGTAAATAGTATACTTACAGGTGACAGGTTTACTCTCCATTTCTAACCACAAACAAATTCCAATCTCTAGCCTTTTCCTTATGACCCCAGGACTCTGGGGTGAATCAAAAAATATTTTGATTATATAATCCTATTTCTAACATTATATATTTTATTTTATAATTTGAATATTATAATAGCAGATAAATTGAAAAAAATAGAAAAGAAAAAGACAATTGGCCATATTTGCATTTCACAGAGACAATCACTGTCAACATTCTAGCATATTTCCTTTTCATATTTCTTTGCTATCTTTGTTCTCTACCACATCATGAAGTAAATAAAATACAGACTGAAAGTAGCTACTAGAGAATCCCTAACAGTATAGAAGAAGCTCAGCATAAAAGTATCTGTTTTGGGGCGTTGCAACCTTGAGAACTGCTAAGCTCCCTACCTAATAAAAACATCTCTATAGTAATCATCTACTTTTGTGGGTATGAGGAGAGAACAGTGAATACAAATAAATGCATTGCAGTAAGGTGCACATTTTATTAAGTAATTGATTAGGTACTTTTAAACATCATTGTGAAGTATAAATTTATATAAGCTTTTGGTAGAAAATTCAGCAGCATCCACCAAATTACAAATTGAGTATAGCTTTTACACAATTCTAATTTTAGAAAGATCTTTAGAAATATCTGAACTAGTGTACAAGGATGCTCATGAGCCATTAATCTGGAATTGAAAAAAATAATCTACATCCACATGAGTAATGGGTTGACTAAATGTACTGTAGTCAATTGAAGAAATGAACACTGTACATATTAAAAATGAAATATATACGAACAAATACGGAAACATTCACAAAATGTTATCAAGTATAAAAAGAAACAATAGTATGCTAATATATGTTTGCCTAGGCAAAAAATTTGGAGGAAAATATACAACAAAGCATTGATAATGGTTAAGGGACAGGGGTCAAATTATTGAGAACATTTGTTTTATATTTGTTATACTTTTGTATTAATTCAGTGTCTTACAATGATAAGTTATAATTAGAAAGTTAAAATATTTATATTTTTCTTTACTAGAAAATTATGGGAAAAAAGAATGTGTTATTCAAAGGAAAGATTTATTATTCAATTCCCTAAAACAATCTCAGAAGACAAAAAATTTCTCAGCAAGTGATGGGGTAATTCATAAATCCTAAATTGTTTGGTAAAATAAAAGCCTAAATATTATATAAAATGGGAACAGAAAGACACCATGGTAAGGATTCAAAGGGACTATAAAATTTAAAGTTTACAGTATAAGTTTCAGAAAATTTACATAAACCACTTTAAATATAAAACTGATTTTGGAGTGCCACCTTCAGTTTAGCAGTCATACTAGATCATGGCAGTTCCTGGCAGAATATAAATGGATCCTGAATTCTGAAACCTATCATGTACCCTCTAAATGGAAGCTATCCAACTTGTTATTAATGGCGAGATCAAGACAGAATGCATTTGGTTTTTAAATTCCCTTTGGAAAATGAACAGAAGTCAGGTTAGTGTCTTTTTATTCTATCTTAAATACTGTGAATAATTAAATCTAGACCAAAAAAATTTCATTGTGTAACTACTTCAAAACCTTTATATTTTCTTTCATTGTAGATATCATTGTCTGGATTTTGAATAGGTGAGTGCCTATGTTTATCTAGAATACATATGTTCATTGAAAACCGTCAAGCTTATCTCCTCATGAGGTGCAAGAACTTCAATTTCCTCACCGTTAGAGATAGAACTGGATGATAATCAAGGACTCAAAAAAATGTTAGAGCTAAAAATGTCCTTGAGAAACCATCTGCTTCATTATTTTAATCATATTGTCGTTGTCTATGTTAAAGCAATCTAATGATAGTCTTTTTTAGAGAGGGAGAGAGAGAAGGGAATGGGGAGGGGCAGAGGGAGAGGGAGAAAAAAATCCCAAGCAGGCTCCATGCCCAGTGTAGAGCTCAATCTCACAACCCCGAGATCATGGGGCTCGATCTCACAACCCCGAGATCATGACCTGAGCAGAAATCCAGAGTTGAATGCTATAACCAACTGAGCCACCCGGGTGCCCTGATCCAATGATAGTCTTAGCTACTTAGAGTTCAAATGATTTTAGGAGAAATGAATTAGTTTACATACAAGTATAATTCATGTTCTGAAGAATAATGGCCTTATAAAAACTCCACAACTGATAATTATAGTATTAAAGACTTTTTTACAAGTTAACTATAATACATTCTTAGTAATTAATTTCAAATTTTAACCCACTATCAAAATACTTGTATTTTTAGTGTTAGAAACCACAATAATTATCTGGGTCAAAAGTGAGTTGTATTTGATAATCTGTGCAGGTAGTGATTAAAATCAGGGCAAACAAAGTGAAATAGATGAACAGCTATGAACCTCTCTAATGGCATCTGTGCTGGTCAACTATCTGTTTGCCTTCAAACTAATCCCCCTGCCTTCTTCTTGCACTGTCCCATACATATATTGTACTCTTTCCCTTGGCTGTTGAGTAGATTTGGTGAGTGGCAGACATTGTTGGAAGACTCAGTGACCAAAGGAAGACAGAAGCTAGGGTACCTCTCCCCATCAAACCGGTAGTATATCCTCCATGGTTTCAGAGCCTTCTCCATTGTTATCTTCAGTCTAAGTATTGTAGCCCCAGATGTACCAGTCTAGCTTGTTCTCATTTTGAAATAGCCTTGATTTGGTTATGGGGCCAGGTTTACTACAGGTTAAGGGAAAATAAGGATGAATTTATTTCATGTCATCAGAAAATTCTCTCTGTCCTGGAATAAGGAACTTTAGGTAGAGCATTACTATTAAGACATAATAATCAACATGTGTAAAGAAGTATACAACTTACAGGTACATCTATATATATTATCTTCAACTTACTGTGGGCTAATAAATCTTATATACAAAATGCAAAAGTGAAATCGAGGTATAAGTCATATCATCATACTCCTATATCAGCTATGAAGTATCTGTGGGTGCTTGCTGAGAATTTAAAAAAATAGCAATTTTCTCTGTTTCTCAAATTAGGCTAATTGCTTGAGGAGTACTTCTTTTGTTTCTGAATACAGGTGATGACTTTGGAAGCTCATGGAGATAGAAG
Source organism: Phoca vitulina (assembly GCF_004348235.1). Taxonomy (NCBI): domain Eukaryota; kingdom Metazoa; phylum Chordata; class Mammalia; order Carnivora; family Phocidae; genus Phoca; species Phoca vitulina. The sequence continues at coordinate 46,119,017 of NW_022589704.1, forward strand.
TGGTAGCAACTGATAACCATCTCATATTCTAGGTTCTGGGTTAATGAGAATCCAGAGCATAGACACTGGAAAAGTTTGCACAATAGTAGGGCTCAATTACAGTATATCTCTACTATACTGTTAGAAAATTCCTCTTACATAAACCATTACTGGAGACAGGAGACTTCAACAGTTTCTAGAAAGTTAAGCATACATTCTCACCAAATAACATTTTCATTTTGATTTATGATGGCAATAATCATGCACTATAACTCCCAAATAGGATGACATAGAAGATAAATTAGACTACATGATTTTGAATGTTTTAGTTTTATAGATCCAAAGGTCTTCTTTTAAAAAAATTAGTGTTTATAGACCTAATCAAAGACCTAAATTATACAATATTCTTTAGGTGATTACAGTTCTTGAATTTTGACACAGAATTTTCATCTTTCTAAAATGTCTTGTATATTCTTTCTATAGTATTCCCACTCCTATTTTCCGGAATTTCTCTTATTATAGGAGCCATTATATCAAGACACTCTAATCACTTAAATTATCAAGAAGGCAGGAGGTAAATGCAGATTCTTATTTTTTCACATCTAATTAGGATTATTGTTCATTAATTCAGATTAGATCAAATAATTTCTGCATTTTCCCCTCAAATTGTTTCATTTTATTTCTTTTATAGTCTTTCATCTAGGGTTCACTTGTCATCAGACCACTTATAGCTTTCTGCCCAACCTATTTGCCTTCATTGGCTGGATTCCTCAAAGTTCTATTTTCTGCCGATTTTGTATATTAGTATACCATCTTTGTCTGCATTTGCTGTGCCACAGCTCACAATTTGGCAAAGCCATTAAAGTTTTCTTATATTGATTTCTCACCATCTACCAACTTGCCTGCAGTATTGGTTTACTAATATTAAGCGGTTTAAGTCTGCTGCTGGAGTACCAGCTTCCCCTCACAGGAATTCCCCAAAGAGCTAAAAACTACCATTGTACTGAAACTATTTCTCTACTTTACCTTAAGAAAATGAGCGATCCTTTTATTATCCTGGTTGTATTTTCTTTCTTCGGTTTCTAAAGTAGTTGGTCCCATCGACAGACCAGCTTGTCTGCCTGGTTTAAACCTGTAAATGTTCTATCTTACTGGCTTTAGCAATATTCCTTCCTTTGCAAAAACATCTAACTCATCGAGAACTGATGCTTCGATTCACAAGAAAACTTTATTACTAAATCAAACCATCTCTTCAGGGATCCTTCTCTGAAGCTTAAAGTTGAAATTTGCTACACCTGAGTTCCTATGCTTTAAATTGTGATTATGTTACATCATTTAGAACGTTAGTCAAAAAACAAAACAACAACTACTCTTCCTCAGCTTCAGTGATGTCATTCAATGAATAAGGATTGCTCATCAGGACTTTTTTCCTCCCGAAGTTGAACATTCATGAACAAAAATGATGTGTAAACTGATAATTTGTTAAAGTGAATATGGTTAACAAATTTTTATAAGTTCAATTTTTGAATAGTGGTTTGTCTATTATGTACAGCTAGTTTTTTACATTATGAAGAGTCAGCAAAGTACTTCTCTTTAACAAATATATCTACTTTTTTATTTATTAGAGATAGGTCTTACTGTAGTGGACAGTTGGTGATTAGTAAAGCATTTTCCTGGAGTTGAAATACATGAATTTCACTGAGTACTACTTTTGTTATTCAGATTACCATTTTACATAAATATACTATAAGAGAATAAATAATCAATAAATATGAAAGTTTCAGATTAACTATCATATATAATTTACCATGTTTTCTTGATGTTCTTAGAATATCATGGTCCTTCCTGGTGTCTGACTCCAGCAGACAGAGGATTGTGTCAAGCCAATGAGAGCCGATTCTACTACAATTCAGTCATTGGGAAATGCCGCCCATTTAAGTACAGTGGATGTGGAGGGAATGAAAATAATTTTATTTCTAAAAAAGCATGTCTTAGGACTTGTAAGAAAGGTATAAAGGACATTCTTCCCATTAATTCACTAGTGTTTAAGATAACAATTGCATTGAAATTATGAACAAATTTTAATAGGAGAAAAATATTATGAAATTAGTTCTATTTATAATAAGACACAATATTATAATTTAGGTAATATATGTCCCCCTTTCAACTACATTTAGATGATATTGCTGAAGATGTTAACTACAATTCCTCATAATGTGTCTTTCACAGAAAAATAATCTACTTGAAACAAAACATTTTATTCTTTTAATATTTACATACTAAGCTTTCATTTTAAATTATACCAAAATATTTTTAAGCATTTTATAATGCACATTTAAATGTAGTTACTAATTTTCTTCTGAATATAAAAATGATGCATATTTATAGAGTATTAATACATAAATGAAAATCACATATGATTCCACCAACCATATTCAGCCATGTTTGCTTTAATAAAGTGAGCATGAATTTCTAAGTGAAGAAGAGTAATAAAAATTCAGAAACATGCTTATCCATTTTTGCTAATTCTTATATATGTGAAATGACTTCCTTAGAAATAGGTTGTTCTGCATAAAGACAAATTAAAGGCTTTTAAGCCAATTTTTAGTTCTATATATTAAAATATAATTTGAGAAAATTTAGGTAAAATGTTTTATTGTATTACTTTATTATGCATAATGAATTTGTTTCTCTTCCTTCTGTAGGTTTCATCCAAAGAATATCAAAAGGAGGATTAATTAAAACCAAAAGAAAAAGAAAGAAGCAGACAGTGAAAATAGTATATGAAAAAATTTTTGTTAAAAAAATATAAATTTGTTACATTATTACATCAGTTCTAAATATTTTGGATGAAACTTTTCACTATAATTCTTATTTTTCCTTTCCTGAAATCCTTTTAGTGAATATTTCCATGAATTTTCTATGTACATATTAACCACTATTAATAATTTGTATCAGAATTTATCTAATCAAAGTACGTATTCAAGGGCTGACTACTATGAATTTACTTATTCTCTCAATCCCTTTCTATTTCCCATTGACTACAAATTATCATATTACTGGCCACATCAAATCAGTCCATTTTTTCATTTGGTGATCATCTGTTTGAGAATATGTTGTCATTTATTTGTTTTGATCATGTAGATGATGATCTCCTTTATAGCCTATGCACAGATTAAAAAATACAGCTATTAAAGATCAAGCACTTTTTGGATTTCACATCTAAAATGGTGACAAGCACTTCCTTCTGTAAGGATCACTCAATTATACATTTAACTAGAGCTGGTAATAATACAATTCCATCATGTGCTTCCCTCCCTGGACATACTTTTTTCTCCTTTTTTATAAACCAGTACCTCAGATCAGTCCTGAGCCAAACCATTATCTGAACAAAGAGAGTCAACTCTATCATGTGCCTGATTCTGATTGATTTAACTATTTTTTATTTGCTTATGACCTATTATATTAGTAAAAATGGTTGAAAAGTTGTGTGTTACGTACAGATCATGGTAAGAAGAAGCTTGGTGGAAAAGGAAGTTTTTGTTTTTACGATTTATTTATCTGAGAGAGAGAGAGAGAGAGATCGTGAGCAGGGGGGAGGGGCAGAGGGAGAAGCAGACTCCCCACTGAGCAGGGATCCTGGCATGGGTCTTGATCCCAGGACCCCTAGATCATGACCCAAGCTGAAGGCAGATGCCAATGACTGAGCCACCCAGGCATCTGGAAAGGGAAGTTTTTAATGGCAATCAAAAGGAAATTGTTGAGCCACATAGAGAGGTGAGGTTCACTTTGTTCTGTTGACCACCTGAGCTCCCAGAAAACCTCACCTGCCAGCCTTGTGGAGGAGCCTGGTGGAGCCTTCAGATGCACAGATGTTGATGTCATCTGCCCATAGGAGCATGGGAAACTCTAAGCAAGAACCACTGAGCTGAGCCCAGGCAACTCATAGAACTATGAGAGATGATAATGTTGTTTGTAACCATGAGTTTGAGGATTCCTTGTTTATTATTACATAGCAATAATAACCCCTTCTGACTATAATTATCTCTTGAATGCAAAATCTAATCTTAGAAGGGACTGTAACTCCTGTGAAACAACAAAATTCATTCGAGTAAATTTTAAAGATGTCAGCTTTAAAAAAAAAAAAAAAGGAAATTGTTTAAGTACTTCCCAATTTTGTTGTTTAACAAAATTTTCTCTTACCCAAAATAGTAAGACTATTTAAACCTACTGAAATCTACTCATTTATCATTAGGCTTTGCACATAGTACAATCCAGTAAGTCATGTTTAAGGCGGGGGGAAAAAGTCATGTTATTGCTGTAGAAGAGGAAGATTCTACTAGAAAAATCTATGTGTTATTGACTCTCAGTGACTTAACCTTTCCTTGGAGTTAATTCACTTTCTCCAGATCTATACATTTCCTTCTCTGCTCAGCTATTGCAGTCTCTCAACAGCCTCCTGGACATTCTAGTTTCTATTGTGTTCATCTCTAACTTTGCATTTAAATTTGAACTTATCATCTAGAAACAACTAATCACTTCATCTGCTTAGTTTAGCTTTATGACTTTTCTCTAGCAATAGTATTATAATTTTGCCTGTTCCTCAGCCTTGAAAGTTTGAACCCAATTTGACTTATTTTTCTTCATATACATATCTAATCAGTATCTAAACACTATTGCTTCCTTTTTCATAAACTTCAACTCCAGGCTTTTTGCCCCTATTGCATTCTTCACATCAGTATTGATTTAATTCCTAAGAATTAATTCAATATATTTCTCTACCACTCAAAATCCATCAAGGACTCACTAGTTGGTACTTAACCCCACCCTATTCCCCACAATTTTATTTTGATATATATATTTTTGGACTTAACTACTGCTCTCTTTCTTGACTATTTCAATTTAGTTAAAAGGGTCTACACTGTTCACTGAATACATCTTTAATTACTCAGCTTATTCATGCTGATTTCCTACCTAAAAATATGATCTCTTCCCAACTATCCACATGAATTCAGGGTCCAGCTGATGTGAGCTATAAAATCACTATGTTTTGAGGCTGAATATGAAGTCTTAAGATAGAATTATAAGTCATTTTCATCCTATGGCATAAAACTTACATCATTATAAAATAGTGTCAATTTGTTGACTTAAAAATTTTATATCTTGATTTCAAATGTAATAATATACACAATATATACATAAGTAATTGCCTTAAACTGGATCTTTGCTGTGGAATTTGAGACTTTTGGAAATCAAAATCCCCGTGAAATATGCATTGTTATCATTTATACATGGATAGCAACACCTTTAAATAAAGGGTAATGTCGCCTTAGGGTAAGTGATTAGTTGCCACCAGCAACATATAAATAACACATTAGTGAGTTGAATGTTTCCTCCAAAAACCATTCATGGGTTCATTATTTAATCAAGAAAGACTCACTAAGATAGTTTGCAATGTTTAATTCATGAGAATATTATTTTTACTCTGTTTTTAGATAAGAAGCTCTCTGGTGGTATGGTCTTGCTTTGTTTTACATAATCAAATACATCTAACTGTGAATTTTATGTAGAATTACATTATACAGAATTTATATATATTTACCTTTGTTTATTCTATGTTCAATATCAACAGATCATACTGAAAACTGCTCAAATGATTTTAGTTTTTACATTATAATAAAATATTATCCTGAATAATAAAATGTGACTGTTATGAAGTTTTTTATACTTCAAAAAATTTTAGTGTTCTTCAGTTATTACAAAGATTGAGTCCTAAGACAAAGAAAAAAATTGTTCCATAAGCTCCAGTTGACTTTTACCTTCTTTACTGGAATTTGTTAATAATCTCCTTTCAATTACAAATGTGCATTCATATACTAGGACATCTTATTTGTCAAACAAATTAATATACTATGTTTTACCGTCCATGCTCCATTCCATATGTATTTCTATCAATCATCTCATACAATTATATAATTATGACATGTATATTTAAATATGTGTCATGTAACTATACATTTTATAAGGGACTAACAATCTTGACTATTGAAGGTGTCCTGGCCCATTTCCATACCAGAATAAGGAAGAAAATGACATTAAAGTAATCAACTATTTAGGAAAAACCTTGAGTTCCTTTATCAGCTGCTCATATTTTTGTTTACTTTTTATGAAGTTAGTATTTGAATTTTGTTTCCAACTTTTGACTTTCAGTTCTTTCTCAAGAACTTTAGCATGAACACACCTAAATTGCTTTTCCTGTATTCTGTTCTATGGAACAGAGCAGATCCTGTTAGTCCCTTAGGACCAGTCTCTGAACTACAATCACATAGCTGGTGTCTTGGCTAGAATTATTCACATCACTTTTTAAGGGAGTAGTAATACATGGTAATTCATTTCACCAAAGAGAGAGAGAGAGTGAGCGAGCAAGAGAGAGAGGTGTGTAGGCATTTTGTCATCTAATATAATAAAATAGAGCATTAGGACAATGAATAGGATTTCCTCATCCAAAAATTCTGGCCAAAATTCCTCATCCAAAAAAATTCTGGTCCCTAAAGTCTGAAACAAAATGGGGATATATTTGATCACAAAATTAGAAAGGCCAAAGGCATTTTACCTCAGTATAGATGGACTCAGGGCCTCATACTGTCTAGAAAACTCAGTCTATCTTTATTCCTGATTCTGCTGCCCAACATTTTTTGCCTTTATTTTTTAATCTCACAGGTTTCAAGATGACTTCTAGAATTTAAGGCCCACATCCTCTCAGATAAAGTTTTCTAGAAAAGTTTAGATTCTCTTACCTCAAAAGAATTGAAGTCCTGGCCTCAGGCACGATCCATGAAAGAAATAACTGATAAGCTGGACTTCATTAAAATTAAAAACTTCTGCTCTACAAAAGATAATGTCAAGAGATTAGAAGACAAGCCATGAACTGGGAGAAAATATTCCAAAAGACACATCTGATAAGGGACTGTAATCCAAAATATATAAAGAACATTTGAAAGTGAAAAATAACAGCCCTGTTAAAAAAATGGGTTGAAGACCTTAACAGACTCTTCACCAAAGAAGATCTACAGATGACATAAGCGTATGAAAAGATGCTCCACAACACAGAACATCAGTAAAATACGAATGACAACCATGAGCTACTACTACACATCTATTAGAATGACTAAAATCAGGTACACGGACATGACCAAATGCTGGCAAAGAGGTGGATAGAGCAAGAGCAACTCTTATTTATTACCAGTAGGAATGCAAAATGGTATAGCCACTTTCGAAACCAATTTGGCAGTTTCTTACAAAAGTAAACATACTCTTACTATACCATTTAGCAATCATGCTCCTTGCTATTTACCCAAATAAGATGAAAATATTTGTCCACACAAAAGCCTGTACACAGATATTTGTAGCAACTTGATTCATAATGGCTGTAACTTGGAAGAAACCAAGATGTTCTTCAGCAGATGAATGGATAAACTGTGCTAAATCCAGACAATAGAATATTATTCAATGTCAAAAAGAAATGAGCTACAAAACCATGAAAAGGCATGGAAGAATTTTGAATATTACTAAGTGAAAGAAGCCAATCTGAAAAGTCTACATGCTGTAGGATCCCTAATATATGGTGCTCTGGAAAAGGCAAAACTATGGAAATGGTAAAAAGATCAGTGGTTACCAGAGGTAAGTAGGAAAGGAAGGATGAGTAGTCAGAGCACAGGATTTTCAAAACAGTAAAAATACTCTGTAGGTTACCTTAATGATGAAAATATGTCATTATATATTTTTCCAAATCCATAGATTGTACCCCAGGAGTGAACCAAGATAAACTATGGGCTTTGGATGATCATTATGTGTCAATGGAGGTTCATCAACTGTAACAAATGTACCACTCTGCTGGGGGATTGTTGACAAAGGGGGAGGCCATGCATGTGTCATGGTAGAAGATATATGGAAAAACTGTACCTTTTCTTCAATTTTGCTGTGAACATAAAACTCTTAAAAAAAATTTCTTATATAAAAAAAAAATCCTGGCCGCACTCTTTTTGACCCAAATATCTTATGGCCAGCCTTGACCCAAATATTATGCTTAGAGAAATGTTACTTTCTGGTTAAGTTCACAAGTCCACTCCAGGTATCCAACTGGCACAAGCACTATCTGCAATTTGTGATCTGACAGCCAGGGTTGGGCCTAGAGTGAGGCCTCAGGCACAAAATTTGAGAAGACATAAAAAAAAGTCAGTAACCAAGAAAAATAATATTGTAATGCAGCATTTTTTAAAAATAAAGCAATTCATGATGAAAGTATCAAAATTATTAAAAAGACAAGATCAGTAACAGCCATATTGGAATCTGAGGCAAAAGGGAAAAAAAAAATCAGTAATACCAATGATTGTTAAGAATATAAAGATGGTTCACATTTGGTAATTATTTAGTGTAATAAAAAGTATTAACAGAAAAAATAACCCAAATTATCATTTAATAGATAAAGTTCATTTGACCAAATTCAACACCTGTTTCAGGATTTAAAATTTGAGCAAAATAGAGCTCTTCCTTATCTAATGAAGCATATCTACCAAAAACATACAACATGATATGTAGTGGCAAAATTTCAGAAACATTCCCATTAAACTCAGTAACAGGATCAAGATGTTCTCCATATCTATCACTCTTCAACATATACAGATAGTCTTAATTTTACACCAAAACAAAAAGAAACAAATTAGGCATAAGTATATTATATCACAGTTATTTTCATATAATATGCTTATCGTAAGTGAAAATCCAGGAAAATAAAAAACAGAAATAACACAAGTATAGCAAGATTGCTACATGCAAGTTCAATACATGAAATCAATAGCATTTTTGTACACTAAATTGAAAAATAGAAAATATATACTGGCTACAACAGAACAAAAACCCTAATGTATGTAGCAGTAAATCTCATGAAAGATGTATACAAAAAAATTTTTTTTTAAATCCTTTAGAGAAAATTCAAATATGTTGAGGGACATAAAAAGAGCTAAATATTCTTCTATTTATTGTAGCCCTTAGTATTTGCAGAGAAGGGACACAAGAACATGAGATTATGAAGGAAGAAAATGTTAAAATACATAAGCATTTTTTTTTTGAGAGAGGGAGGGAGGGAGAGAGAGAGAGAGAACCTGAGCAGAGGGTGGTGGTGGGATGGGTTACGGGGAGAGGTAGAGGTAGAGGGAGAGAATCCCAAGCCGACTCTGCACTGAGCGTGGAGCCCCATGTGGGGCCTGATCTCACAACCCTGAGATCATGACCTGAGCTGAAATCAAGAATCAGTCACCTAACCAACTGAGCCACCCAGGCACCCCAATACATAAGCATTTTTCAAATTAAGAAACAGAGGAGTGAAGAAAATCTCTAAGCTATAAAGAGAAAGAGACATACAAATGAAAACTGGATAATAAAAGGGGCACCTGGATGGCTCACTCAGTTAAGCATCTGCCTTCGGCTCGGGTCATGATCCCAGGGTCCTGGGTTCAAGCCCTGCATTTGGCTCCCTGCTCAGCAGGGAGCCTGCTTCTCCCTCTCCCTCTGCCACTCCACCTGCCTCTGCTCTCTCTCTCTGCCAAATAAATAAAACCTTTTTAAAAAATTGGATAATAAAAAATAAGAAAATTAGGAAATCAATTCAGGAGCCCAACCTTGAAGTAATAGAAAGTCCAGAAAAATAGGCTATAAGAGAGGGGAGAGAGATTTTAAAGATGTAAAAAACATAGGTTTCCTTTATTGAAACGGTGTGCTATAACCAACAACGGAAAACTACCCAGCACACCCCCTACACACAGAGGAAATTTCAGATACTAGTGATAAAGAGAAAATTCCGAAAGGACAGAGAAGAATGTAGGGGAATAATCACAGAGAAGTTTAAATAAAGTGAAATTGTACCTCTCAATGGCAAGAATGAAGGAAGCCAGAATAAAGTTGGATGTGAAAGTCTGAGGGAGGATACTAGTTGTTTACTCGTTAAAAGGCTAATTGATCTTTCAATGATGTGCCTGTAGTGCTTTCCCAGAAAAATAAAAGTTAATTAAAATAGAGTTGTTTAATGCTTTCACCTTCCATCAGAGCCTGTGGGGAAAAGTTTTATAGTGTGACCTAAGATACTGGTTTTTGTACCAATACTGACCCTACTTGGCGGTGAAGTTGTCATCTCATTTCTTTAGTCTCACATTTGCTCATATTTGAAATGAACGACTGAGCTAGACTGCCTATAAGAATTCTCCCAATTTTGGCATTTTAGGTTTTTATGGGAATGTTCTCTATTTAAAAGCATTCAACTCCAATACACAGTATGCCAAAAAGTGTAAAGATGGTCTGTGATCAAAAAGACAAACAAAAAAAATCAACATTGGCTAGGCTCTTCTCTTGGTAATAACATCTCTTCTAGCATACGGTGGTCATTTTCAGTGGTCGGCTATTTTCCTTCAAAACTGGCCTATGTTGATGCAGCTTGCCATATCCAAATTGACCACATCCATAACAGATTTTGTTTTTCAGTGCCTGATTGATTCCCAGACATCAGAAGATTTTATGAGAAGCTTCCAATTTATTACCTCCAGGGGTTCCACTCACTTTGGGAGATTCTGAATGCCTTAACATTTTGGTTTTGCTTATGATTTAAAAAAATTCTGAAACATTAACTTTTTTTCCTCTCAAGATTATATGCATTCTGGAGAAAGTAATTCATGTGCTTCTGATTTACACTAAATCATCAAAGCATTTTAAGCTCATGAAAGTTTTGAAATAATTATAAAAGTGTTTAATCTTTCTTAAATCATTCTTTTTAGAATTTATTTATTTTAGAGAGAGAGGGAGCGCATGCATGAGTTGGGGGAGGGCAGAGGGAGAGAATCTTCAGGCAGACTGCCAGCTGAGCATGGAGCGCTGGGGCTCCACGGGGGGGAGGGGCTCCACGCAGTGGGGGGCTCCACGCGGCGGGGGGGGGGGGGGGGGGGGCGCACTCCACCTTAGGACCTATGAGATCATGACCTGAACCAAAACCAAGTCAGCTGCTTAACTGACTGAGCCACACGGGCACCCCATCTTTTAAAAATCATTCATAAAGGAACTAGCAAAATTTAGTGAAAATAAATCTCTAGTACCAAAATCTTTTATTTCAATATAAAATTTATTTTAACAAGTTTTAATTAAATTGAACTGTAGCCAAAATTAAATCATTCCTGTCAGCATTACTGATGATTTGCTGTTCTTCATTTGCTGTTTTTCTCATTATGAGATAACATCAGCTAAATCAATTATGAACCTATTTGGGGGGTTTTAATGTATATTTAATATGTATTTTCAGAGGTTATAATTCTAATATGCTGACCCCTTAAGCTGCAGGTGCTCTCAAGTTAGAAGCCAGACGAAACTGCTACTTCCTTCTTCCTTCATCAATTTTTGGAATTAGAAAGCAAGAATTTTTACTTGCCAATAGTCTATTTTTTAAACATATTCCCTACTCTCAACCAACGTTCCACAAAATTTGCAAATCACTCTAGGGAAATTTCCAGAGTTTCTAAATGTGAACAGCTGTGAGCTACCTAAATGATCCATCTGGCCAAGAAATTGCTACTCCAGAGAAGAAATAAACAATTACCATTTTTTACTCAAAATATCTGACATTATTCAATGAGAAAGTCTTTGGAACTGTAAAGTTAAGTATGATAGGAAACTTTTTATTTAACTCTGCACATTCTCTTTTTCTCCCTCCCAAATTACATACATACACAATCAGGGAGGAAAATCTTCAAAATGTAGTAAATCTCACAGCTTCAATAAACTGTCAGACACAAATGAGTAATATTTTAAAGGCTGTGGAAGAAAAAAACAAATCAAATAAAATAATGAAGAGCATAGAATTTGGATTCAAATCAACCTGGATTTGAGCTTGTTAAGCCTTGGTATCTCTCATGGTCTCTTTATTGTGAAATGATCATGAGGGTAAATGAGAGCACATGTAAAGTACTCAGCATAGTGTTTGCTACATCATAAGCCTTTAATAAATGGTTAACTACTCATACTACAATTTGTTAAATATTTAATATTTTAAGGCTTCAGAATATAGTCTCTGAGCTCTAACAATTACGCAAATTAAGTGAGGCAATAAAAGTTAAATTAGGAACTTTTAGGTAAATTTTGTTTGCTAAAGTAACAATTTTATAAAATGAGATGGAATTGACATAAGTGGTTTTAAGATTAACTGAGAAAAATGTAAAAATTATGTATATGAGAATTTTTTTTAATTTTAGTAACTTGTTTTTGAACTAATTGCCTAAGAGGTGCTACAAATATTTTTAATATGGAAAGTTCCATAACATGGGTAAAAAGGGGACTAAAATCAGTGAATGTTCTTTTTTATTTCTCTGTAAAATTTACCTTTTACAGAGGTAAAATTTACCTTACAAAGTTTAAATGTCTTGTTTCTAGGAAATTTTGAGTTTAAAAAATGACCACCCTTATTCCTTGTGTCATCCTCTCAAATATTCAAAAACTTATACTAGCATTCATATATAAATAATATTGAAAAATGCATGATCTGGATAGAAATCAAAAATACAAATATTTTAAATAGAAAAATAGCTAAGCTAGTGGGGAAGTTCTAATGTAAATTTGCTAAACACTGTGCTATGTTTTCCTATCTTGCTAATACTCATTTTTTTTTTTCTATGTAGAATTATCTCACTGAAGCCTCAGTAACCAACATCACTTTACTTATAGTCCATACAATTTTCTTCCAAAAGTAACTGAAGTAGTTTGCCAGATTAAATATTTTGCCAATAATGTTGTAAAGGAGGACGGGTTTAAAAACTAAACCACTTAGGTTTCAAGCTCCAGTTCTACCAATTTCCAGTTGTATAAACTTACTAAGTTTCCATTCCCTCATCTGAAGAGTGAGAATAAAATCCTCACGGAGTTAAATATCTAAAGCATATAGCAGATATCTGGAAAAATGCCAGTTATCAATGTTACTTTTCTCCCTCAACCTCTCCTAAAACAAAACAGAGACCCAGCAGCACTACTAGATGTTAAGTACTTAAAGATGTACTAATCACTACAAATCATTATTGAATTTGTTTTTATGCTTTACAATTAATTTTAAAAAGAGAGATTCCTCCAATTGTAGTGTTTTTATTTTCTGAATATCCACAAATACCACGAGAAGGGAATTTTAAGGATACCCTATGTAAGGAACCCTGGTGAACGCTGTGGACATTAACTTCATTAATAACTGCAGAAAGACATGGAAACATTTCACAGGAAAAGTTTTGGTACTTGCCTCCTCACACTAGCCCCCCCACCCCAGCCAGACGCAACCACACCCAAACAAAGCATAAAACTGGATTTGGATTTTATGACCCGTCCCACATAGAATAAAATACAAATTCCTTACCATAGTCTACAAGGTCCTACAACTTATGTCCTGATGTATTCATGTGGGACTCTCCTCTTACTGACTGGTCTCCAGACTCTACAAATATTCTAGGTGCAGCACTTGGACAGGTTTTGTTTGCTTGTCACAGTTTTCCAGCAAATTCTATTTTGGTGCCCCCTCCCATATGCGTTTTATTGAGCCAGTGCACTCATCTCGCAGTTGCTGGGAGAATTGGCCGCTCATAGCCCTCAGCTGCATCCTTCTCCAAACTGTCCTCAGCTGATAGTAGTTCTTTCTCTAGAAATTACGTGCCCCACTCCCAGAGTGGCTCACACAATGACTGACTAATAAGGAGCCAGTAAAGACAGATTTCCTTGCATCAAAGGAGGCCAACTCTGTCGTGCAAATTACATTCCAAAGCCCTACCCTGATCAAGCAATTGATTGCTTAGGTCAAATCCACGTTTGCTCACCTCATCCTTTTTCCAAACCTGCTTCATTATCTTAATGCTTTTGCCTAATTTTTAAGAGCACTCTTTCAGTAAATTACTGGCATCCAAATACTTCTTTCTAATCTATGGAATGCCTCATATTTCTTCCCTTCTAGGTTCCAGAGTAATTATTATCTTCAGAGAAAGTGCTTTTCTACAGGAAATATGTTCTCCCTCCATCCTACCTTCCTATCTTTTCAGCCTGATTTGTTCCAGTCATTGAACATACTGTTTTTAACAATCTGAGTTATTTAAGCAATATAAGCAAAAATAAGTGTATTTTTCTAAATGTCTACCTGAGGATAGAAAATAAATTCCTTGAGATCAAGGACCATGTCTTTTGTACATGACAATGTACAAAGGACCACTTTGTACTTCCAGTATCTGGCCAAATGTTTGGCACATGGTAGGTGATCAATTAATATGTGTTTAATGGGAGGCTGTTGTTCAGAAACCTTGATTTCTTATGATACAAATGTTTGTAGAGAGAGATCTTGGAGGTAATAAGTATGCCCCCAAATAATGTCTCTCTCAAATGTCAGCTGTATTTAGCCAGAACGGGAGTATAGCCAATTAGTGACTGATTTTTTCTGACACATAGTGATAGAATATATATTTTTTATGCTTGGATATAGTGAGGGACTGATTTAACAGACGTCAGAGACACTTCCACTTTGTTGTAAGCTTTTGAAGATTTGATTTGTATTCCTGGTCAGATACATAGGAGTTAATCCATTCTAGCCTAGCCATGGGCTTCAGAGCTGTCCAGCTTTAGATCACTTCAAATATTTAAATATACATATTATATATGTATGTATGTAATATATATATTTATTGGAAGACAAAAGATGGTAGGTCTTTTTAATTTATTTTTTTACTTATATTATGTTTTAACATTTAATTATTTTGCCTTTGCATCTAAATATTTTATGATGTATTTTTTCACTGTACATAAGTTGATACTTTAATTGTATAGTCTACAGTAAGTACTTGCCCATTGTAACTCTAGTTATCATGTGCATCAGAATATTTTCTTTGTAATCTTCCCTAGCTGTTGGGATTTTTTTTTAATCAGAGAAAAGAAGAATTTCATTATTCAGTTAGAGAGCAACTTTTTGCAATTTGAGAATATTTAACACTAGATGGCAGGATGAGACTGTAGAT
This sequence comes from Phoca vitulina, assembly GCF_004348235.1. Classification (NCBI taxonomy): domain Eukaryota; kingdom Metazoa; phylum Chordata; class Mammalia; order Carnivora; family Phocidae; genus Phoca; species Phoca vitulina. Next base: position 46,134,061 of record NW_022589704.1, read on the forward strand.
ACCTAATTCCTCAAAGCTAAGCTTATAAAAAGGATCTGCTACTTTTCTTATTGTATTATTCTTTAATATATGCACTACATATAGTTCCACATTCCTTTTTGTTTAAAAACTTTCACTGTATATAATAGAGTTATGTTAAATATGAGTAAATTATTAAAGAGAAAAATATAAATTATTAATAACTTTACAAGTTATACCAATATGACAATAGTTGAACAAAAAAGTCTTTGGTGGGAAAACATTCATGCTATTTGGCATCTTTAGAACTTAAGACATGGGACTTTAATCATGTTACTTAAGTCAACACGCATAAACTCAAAGTTAAATAAATCATTTATTCTCGTAATCAAGATTGATATTCTGCAAATAAGAAGCAATTCAGCATAAATTCACAATAAATACATATCCAGAGATGAAAAAGGGCATCTTTTTCAATGCCAACTAAAACTATCCTAGAAATAGGAAGACCTATTTTAAACTCTTCTGGGAAACAGAGACTCAAGTTTCCCAAAGACATTACTCACTGTCAATATTTATGTTACCACTTGTCAGTTCAACATGGATAAGCATGGCTAGGGTGATCATGTATTTTTTTCCCATTCAAATCATGACATTTTTGAGTGTGGAAATATAAACTGGGACTGCCCTAGCAAACTGGGACATATGATCACCCTAATTGACAATGTTCACTCAGAAAGTTCATTTTGTACCTTCATTTAAGTGAGCATTTATAATTTTGTTGTACTGAAGCGTTCATTTTGATTTTGTCCATGATTATCTCACTTGCCAGTGTTAGCCCTTTATTCTAGCTAGAGGTATTCCTTTTGGAGGAGGAGAGGCTCAAACGATCATGAATATCTATAAAACATAGTGATTTTCTTGGGAGATCCAAATTCATCAGAACTTAGTAAGAACAATGAATGAGAATAATGAAAAGAATAGGCAGATTTTTAGCCACTTGTTTTTGATATGTTGTTTGACTCTCTTGGGGAAACCCATTATAAAATACTAGAAGAAATACAAGCTATAAATTAGTAAAATAGTTTTATTTACCTACATATGGATATAATGTTTTCTGCTCTTTTCAAATTTGTAGTCATAGTAGATATTTTAAAAATAACATTATAATTTCCTTCAAGATGATAAATTATGTGCACAATTAGATTTAAAGATCAGCTCTTTGGTTTTAATAACAGAAAACAGCATTTTCACTCTTAATGGCCCAGCCATTGGATCTGGGTCCTTTCACTGAATACAGTTCATTTCATAATGAAATAACTTTAAATATACTAAGCAATTGCTAGGTAAAAAAATAAAAGGTCAGGTCAACTTATTACCTTAATAGAATTTTTTGATGCAAAGATTATAAAAATTATGGGGTTCTCCTTAAATAATTGGTGTATTTTTAATAAAGCATCATATACCTAGTTTTGTTGACTGCATAAATTATCTCTGAGTATAAGTAACGACTTTCAGACAACTGAGAACACAGAGGAATTATTAACGTACAACATAATACCTGAAACATATTAATTCACAGCATAATCATGGATATCATTTGTAAAGATCTTTCCCCATTCTCCTCAGAGGTAGTCTGTCCATAATATATTTTATGTAAAAGTGTTTCGTTTTGTTTTGTCTTGTTTATTTTTGTGGCAGAACCATCCTCCAAGGCTGTAGCTACACAAATTCAAAATAAGTGATCAGTGCAGCCTGTAGAGAACTAAATTTGTCAAATCATATTTTTTGGTCCATTTGACTAACTTAGTAAAATAATATAAACAGTAATCCAGAGATTTTGAGTTAGCTTCCTCCTGAGTATGAGTCAAAGTGCATTGCACATGGCCCTTGGTATTCATTATTGTGGGACTATGGCACCTGTGAGACTTACATGCGACCACAAATGCAGGTACAGTCCTGTGTGTAGGACTCTAATGTGGACAACTATTTATCATTATGTATGTCATTTTTCAATTATACATTATTCCTCAGTTCTGTAGAAAACCCTATTGACAGCTCTGTGTGGCTACATCTAGACTCTGTCTGTAGCATTAGTTGCTAACTGCAGAGAATCTGGTGCTTGAATCCTCATGTGTCGTCAATTTGTGCTACAAATAACTATATAGCAGGACACATCCTTTTTTTCCTTAACTCCCCAACACAACTCTTACAGTACATAGCTCAAGAAATAAGCTGGATCACTAATTATTAAATGGTCGCCAGTGTCTTCAATCTGTATGGAAAAAGATGATTTTATATCTATATGAAATACATAATGCTGAATTAATTTATTGATTAATGCCACATTGCCTAAGAATCACCTCATTGATTACTGAAATATTTTCATTTTGTTCTACTGCATTTTCTTAAATATTTGTCATCATATTTCAGTGTGTACTTGAGAAATTTGCATCATCCATCTTTTGTCTTGTCCCTCCATACCCAGAGGGGCTCCCTGGAAGTCTTCATGCCATTTATTTCACCTGGAGTTTATAAAATGGCAACTCTTAAGGATCTGACTAGTGGGATGCAGTTTGCCTATTACCTCTAAATAAGGCTTATAGATGATACCCGTAAGAATTATCCAAGAATCTTCATGGACTATAACCATATGCCTGACCAATCATTTAAATAGGAATATGATATCTCTATTAGCCTTTAGTATATCACTTGATGTAAAGTAGAGGGGAAAGAGCATTGTTGTAAGAGTCTTAAGACATAAATTCCAAGCATAGACTTTTTATTCACCAGAATTTACTAGTATTGGGCAAATGAAATAAAAGAATCTTTGAAAAAAAATTAATGCTTTTGAGAACTTACTGGGAAAAGTTTTAGTTTTTCATAACTTAAGTTCAAAAGCTATATTAATCTCTTTCTAGGGGTCGGATATTATATAAAACATGGAAGATGGGAAGACATGGACAGTGATCATTCAGATATTAAAATCTAGTACTTGATTCCACTCTGAATTTTCAGATGGGAACACTAAGACCAAAAAGTTTTGTCAAAAGTCACACTAGAGAGTGTCAGAACCAGGACTGGAATTTCATGTCTCTGGGTCCAACCGCAGTGCTTTCGACTTCTTTCTTAGTAGTTCCCTGAGCAGTGTCCTCCCTCGTAGCAGAATTCATTCAAGCTTTCACTTGGGATTATCTCCAGCAGTATTCTGACTAAAGAACCCTTGTTTGTGGAGCCAGACATAGTCTGCAACATTGACTTTTCCTCTAATGAGCTGAAGGAAATAGCTCAAAATGAAGTACGTCTCAGCAGCCTCCCAAAGCAAAGCTAGCCAAACTGTAACTGAAAATACAATATTCTATAACCTGGCAATTTAACCCCTCTGGTTATTTCTATCTCTCAATAACCAAAGTTGTAACACTCAGTTTCTTACAAGTCTTTTAACTATTACTGACAGAGATTAGTATATATCCTATGTTTAAGTCTATTTATTTTTATTCACCTTGATCCTATTGATCTTAAAATCAAAGATGTGTAATAAGTTTCTTCCATGGATCCAGATAATAAAAATGTCAACAGGAGCGTACTGCTTCAGAGCATGGTATCCTTTTAATTTATGTTGCCTTGTCTTCCTTTATTAGTTAATAAAAATTGTTATTCCTGAATTTTGCAGTAATTTACTAATATTTCCAGTGCCTCTGATCTCAAATTTACTAAGAGTTGAATAATTATCCCACTATCTTACCTATTTCTAAATGTTACATAATTTGTTGATTCAAAATCTTAGAGATATAAGCGATTTTATATATTATTTAATTCATCTCTTCTAGTTTACAGAGGAAGAAATTGATGCCCAGTGCTGTTTAGGCTTCAGCAGTTACGATCATTGTTGTACCTCAAACACTTATCATATTATCTAAAAACACGTGCATTTCAAATTTAAGGCATTCTTCCCAGATAATGTCCAATGATTTATTAAACACATTTGGAATAAAATTATGTTTTGAGGGAAAACTTTTTCTAAAAAATTAGAGTATGTTACATATTTTACATAATCATTATAAGTGATCTGCATTTTTGGTAAGGTTATTTTGAGGGATAAACGTAACATAAATTACTTTTTTATTTCATAGGTGATAAGATAATAAGTTAAATATATTAAAATATTTGCAATTATTTTAAACTTATACATATGTTGTCAAAAGATCATTTTCCCTAATATATATTCCTATATATAATGACAAAAAATCCTGTCTTTATGTACACACACACAACACATACACACACAGTGGTTTTGTTTATGACATATACACACATAGTTATGTCATGGACAAAGTAAAAAAAGTTAAAAATGTTAAAAACAGGATAAAGTTTCATCATTTAATTGTGAAAAACTGATCGGGTAATGGCTCTGGTTATTAGAACTCAGTAAGAGTTGGATCACAGAGTTAATTATGATGGATGCAGGTATTATTTTTGTGTTTACTTATGAAGAAAGACATGTTAGATAATAGTTCCTCAATGCTTTGTAAAGTATAATTCAACACACACACACGCACACACCACACTCACACTCCCCTAACTCCTTTAATTGTTGGAGCAGGATATTATATTCAGATTTCCTTCAAATCACAGGCAGCTCCGTGTGGCAAGTTCTAACAGAACTCCGTCAAGGTGAAATCCAGCCAGCTTTGCTGCTAACAATGTATTCATACAGCATATGATCTCTGTCTGTTCAGGCTGCTTCTTGCTCATGTCTCAGAATAAGAAAGGAGTGCTGCTTTCCTGGGGTATGCTATTTGAGAAAGAAAGTAACCTAACACTAACTGCAGGCGGGGTCAGAGTGATGTAACAGGAAGCTCTGATGTTTCCCTTCTGCTGCTGAGCACATACAATGTGACAACACTTCCAATCTACTCAGAACAACCCTCTCTCTCCAGCAGAGAGTATCACCTCCTGATTTGGGATCATCAAGCTCTGCTAACTGGACCTCAGCCTGCCGGCGGGATTACATTACAAGGCTTTCCCTCTTCCTCACCTTGCCCCGGGGGTAAATCTCTTCTGCGGAATCTCAGAAAATCAAATTCCATCCTAAGAATATTTCACCAAGAATTTCTTTAGAAGCTGTGCTGGGTAAGTACATTATTCAGAATAAATCTATGTATTCTGAATAGTATTCTCCTTTAGTTTGGCAGTGTTTCTACTGTAGAATTTAGTGATATTGAAATAATATTGAAACATATTCTCATTTATTTCATATGTTAAAGAAACTCCAGTGTATTACTCCAAAATGTATACAAAATCTATTACTACTGGATATTATTATGTACAGTGATATTCTAGAAGATAAATTTAGCAAGTAATAAAAATCGAAATGGATTAAAAGGCATACTTCAAACAAGTAACTTAATCAGGGAACAATGCCTTTTAAAATTTGCTCTACTATTAGCTCAGCTTAAATTTTGACAGCTGGAAAACATTTCCCCCCCAGGAAGGGTCTTTAAACTTTTTATATAGTTAGTACTCTGAGAAAGGGGGGAAAGAGTAACTACTTACGGGGTCCTGGAGTCTCAGTCACTCTGTAGTTGAACAAAATGGAGAATTCAAAGAAAAGTAATCACTTTGAATTTATTATGTGTCTTCTATTTGCCTTTCACCTTTATTTACACATATATCTCCAACTATTGAACTAATAGAATTTTCATTGTTCATTGTTGCCAGATGTGGTTAAGTCTCTCTCTTGCTAACCCTGAATTGTTTCCGCTGTATTGGATCATGGGGTGGGCTACAAAAGAAAAAGAAAAAAAAAAAAAAACCCAGCTGGGATTGAGAAAATGTTATTTGTCCATTAGCTGTAATTTTACAACTCTTTAGCTAACAGCGTATTACTTCAATTTGTCTGGTATCCCTCTGCAGGCTTTTGGGGGGAGGATTGAAATAGAGATAACTGTGAATAAAGAAAAGTAACAAAGTTTTCCCAAGTATGTATGTCAGGTTATTAAACATACAGATATCAATATGTATGTCAGGTTATTAAACAGAAATTAAAGTGTGTTAAAAAAAAACGAATGTCCAGAAAAAAACTTACAGTACTGTTGAGATGAAACATCTGTTAATGCTTCCTTCACCAGGGCAGACTGTGCTGGACTGTTAGGAAACTATTGTCTACTCGGGTGTTGGTATAGAGCTGTCACAAATCTGTTGCTAAGAAAAATTAGCTGGCAGATTTGGGTTCAAATTATATTGACTGATACAATTTATTTATATAAAAATTAGATATCGGATTTGGGTTCAAATTATACGGATTGACATAATTTGACATAAGAATACACACACACACACACACACACACACACACATATATATATATATTCTTTCTCACCTATATAATTATACCCTGCAAAATGTCCTTCAGTGGAGAAATCCTGTACTTAATCATCCATAATCTGGCACATCAACAGTGGACTACAAACTCATTCTGAGTAACTCCCTCATAATTTTCTATGCATTTTTTCCACAAATTTCTCCAAATAATGGAAATTTCAATTGAGTCTTATTTTTGTGATTCTTAAAAATATTATGGCTGATTTCCTATTTCCTTTCCATCATCAATTGTATTGAATTCCCTGACACATGGGTAGAAATGGAAAGCGTGTTTTTAGAAGGTGACTTTGTAAATAGCCATTAGATAATTAGGGAAGGAAATGAAAAGAACACATTAAATGCCTAACCCAATGCCATCGATTAATAACAAAAATTAAAATAGCATTATTTTTAATTTAGATTATTTTCTTAGAAGGAGGTATTATATTAATATCGTATTTTATAAAAAGGAACTCCCCATAATTTTCTTCCATAATTTAATTAAATTTTTTAAAGTGTACTAATAGTATGACTTACAGTTTTTTTTGTTTTTTGTTTTTGTTTTTGTTTTTGTTTTCAGAAACTACTGTTGAAAACCACTAGGAACTGAATTTCAAAGGTTATTAGGCAAAGACTTGTTATTTGAGAAAATAACTAACTGAAAGTTACAAATAAGAACTCATTATATTTTAAAGTTCGCTTTCCTTAATGATAAGAGAATATCAGAGGATCAATGCATGCTTTCAGCCATAAAGAATTAACTTCTTTTTAAGATGCTATAGGATCATAAAATTAATGCAGAGTCTAAGGCCAGTTCTAAGTATGAAACATAGGATTCAGAAATCATAAGAATAATGTGAGCTGGAGTATGTTTTACCTGCAATATTCAGTTATCTTTAAGAAATGTGCTTTAGTTATTACTACAAGGTCTTTTTTTCTAACATATCTTAGCACTTTCTAAAATATTGTTTTGTTAGTTAAAAATGTAAACTTTTAGAATATATAAAACTTCATTCACTCTAAAAAACAAAGATTGGAAAAAACAGGAAAACAAAAAGAAATTAGAATTGGTTCCGTAATTTTAAAAATTGTGTTAAATGAGTGACCAAGGTGTATATCCTTTACTCACTGGTGATGCCTAGCGTAAGTTTAAATGGAACCAAAATGCTAGCATATTTAGGAGAACCTTCACATTCACTGTATGTATTTTACCATTATTTTATGCATAATGAATTTATTTCAGTAAGAAATTCAAAATAATATTAAGACAAAGTAAGATGACCTTATATGCTTTATGTTAATGTGGATAAATTCTTTGATAACACGTAAAACTAATCAAACTTCAGTTAATAGTATTATTACATATTTTTAACTTACATCATTTCTGTGACCATTATAACACTATTTGCTTTCAATTTTTAGCTCCATGGTTAAAATTTGATAGTAACTTAATTTTTAAGAATTGTCTTAGAGATATTTATACAAAAATTAACAAAACATTTTTTAAAGGATCAAAATATACATTCACAAAACAAAACTGATTTTATACTCTGTTGTATGACTATCTACACAGCTTGAAAAAATAATTCTTATTTTAGAGATATCAGGAATATGGTATCAACTTTTCAAAAAACAAATATAATCAAAGGACATTATTTGAAATCATTGGCTTTATTCTCTATCTTATCTTTGCTTAGGATTCAGAGATGGCATTAACCCCAAAACATAAGCTGTATCATTGCAATGGTGTTAATGAAAGACACTCAGTGTCAAATGTGTAGCACCTCTGAATCCTTGACTCAATCAGACTATCAGAATACTCATAAGATGAAAAGTCAGTACGTAACTCTTTAAAACATTTGTCTGTATCTGGGTTTGAAGTCCATGCATGAACTATAAACATTTATAATTTCTCAGGAAAGCTCTCTTTTTTTACCAAAGTACTTCTACCATGCAGCACTATTACATTATTTCAAAAAATCCTCTCATTTAATATAAGAAAATGTTTTGATGAAATTAGAAGGAAAATAAAAATTTACAAGAAACAGAAGATCAGGGCTACATACTAACCAGATATTTCAATCATTTTCCCATTTATTCCCATAGAATTCCCATAGGAATTCCTGCCCAAATTCCTTCATCAATAGCAGTTACACAACTCAAAGGATCCAGATAGTTTTCACATCTTAATTTTGGTTTACCTACCTACAATTTGGCTTATAATTTTGAAGAAATAGAGTCTTAATTAGTATAAAATTTGAAGCAGTAATAGGTGGAATACCTTTAATTGTAAAATTTGGAATGTAAATTTTGAGCTAGTGTTACTTAGGATAAAAGAACATATAATTAGATAAATTAAGTAAGCAAACCATTTAAATAATAGGAAATATATTTTTATACATTATATTGCCATTTCAATTTAAACAGAAAAGTCCTCAATAAATCTAGATTATTATTTTTTCATGTCTAATTAGTATTATAATTTTATTGTGCATTAAATCAATAATTTTTGCATTTTCCAATACTTGTGTAATCTTGAAAGCAAATTAGTTTTTAATTTAATAAATTATTTTACAAAAAAATGAAGAAATGAATTTAATTTTTAACAACACAATAAAAGTCTTATTATTATTTAAAAATAAAAGAGAATCACTGGCTGTGAACTGAGTTAGAGTGTATGTTTATGAGATTACTAGTATTAATTATCAGATGATAATTGCAAATATTTTCCTAGAACATGTTTCTTCCTTTTTTTCCTTTAGTTTGTTTACTTAAAAGAGTTGGTATTCTACAAAACTAACACACTAATATATTATTGTTTGCAAAAGTGATCAAAATAGTGAATTTATTTTTTAAACGTAAAACAAGTTTTATCTTTTTATTCCTTTGTGCTTTGAATTAAATGTATGTTTTTTACCTTACTACCAACTAAAAGGTCAAAAATCTCAACTCAGCTCAACCCAACATAAATATAAATAAATAAATAAATAAATAAATAAATAAATAAATAACCAACCTACCCCTATAGTATTAAGGCCATAGCTCTATACTTTATTGAGTTTGTTGGATGGAGCCCAATTTTCAGAGAAATCTTATTCCCCTTAACATGGAATGTATTTTTTAATTAGAAAATGTTAATATGGCATAAACTTTTGTATAAATCTGTCATTATTTTTCTATTCGTGTTTAGGTTAACCTGAGCTCAGCTGTGTTTCTTATAAAACCACAGTGACTCCTGAGCATGTCATTTGGTATATTAAATAACAGTGATACAGTAAATGGCAACTCTCTGGTTTATAAGAGTGCCCCTCTCCTCACAGCTTAGTCACATGGAGGTTCATTAGCATATTCATGAGCACACAGGCTTGGTTTTAGCAATCAAACTAAGATAAATTTGTCTAATATCCAAGTATCAATTTCATAAATTCTGCAAATGAGTATTAATCGAATCCATCTTCATTAACATGATACCAATTGTTGTTTAGATATTTTGGGCATAAACTTCAATTTTGCCTTCTTTCCAAGGATAATTTGAAGGGAAAATCGGAACTTTGGTAAGTACTGGAGAAGAATAAAGCATGTTATAACTGAAAATAAGGAGGATTAAAACTATGCAAAAAGCATGTGTCAAACAAAATGTGTGTGTGTGTGTGTGTGTGTGTGTGTACGTGCTTTTTTGCCTAACTCTGTAGTTGTTTTCAAATGTGAGGCAAAAGAGCAGACTCACTTTTACTTAAATAATGGAAACCTAGTATTAGACTAACATGTTTAAATATTTTATTAATCAGTCTACATATGTCTTCTTCAAAAAGTTATTTTCAATAAAACTGTCCCTGTTTGAAACAACTGCCTAGAATGGAGTACACTTCAGACAGCATCCATGTCATATGTAGTGAGGACGCTGCTACATTTTAAATTTTATTAGATATTTTAGTTAGTTAACTGGGAGTTTAATTTCCCAGTTCACTAACTAAAATATCTTTGAACTTGTCAGGTTTATTTGGGTAAATATATATATTTATTGTCAGCTTAATCCTCTGGTCCTTGACATTATTAGATGAGTGCACATATCTTCATACTCCTGAGGGACAAATAAATTTTATTTTTGCCTCAAACAGGAGAGTCTGCCTTCCCAGCTGCAGTTCTCCCTCCCAAAGTTAGCAGTGGATGAATTTTTCCATACTGCACTAATACAGGAGAACCCCTTTTCAAAGGGTGGCTTGCCCTATTGAGATTATTTAGCTGATTTCTTTGAGGATTTGCCTTCTGCCGTGTACATTATTAATTACTCATGTATAAACTCATTTAACTTTCCCCAAAGCCTCAGGAATTATTATTATTGTTGTTGTTTATTGTTGCTTGCCTATAAGAAACTCCAAAATCAAGGCACAGAGCTTCTAAGTAATGTGCCCAAATCAGATAGCAATTCAAGTGGAGGTATCAAGAACTGAATCCTGGGAATCCAGCCTCCAGAGCTCATGCTCTTAACCACTCTGCTTCCCTTTCCAATTGGTGGCTGGTATCTAGTCACCCCTAGTGTGAATGGATGCTGGTCCCAAAACCTTAGGTTAAAGTGAAGGCAGACCTCAGATATATTGAGGGTTTGGTTCTAGATCATCTCAGTAAAGTGACATCATAATTAATAAAGCCAGTTGAGGGTGCCTGGGTGGCTCAGTTGGTTGAGCAACTGCCTTCAGCTCAGGTCATGATCCTGGAGTCCTGGGATCGAGTCCCGCATCGGGCTCCCTGCTCGGCGGGAGTCTGCTTCTCCCTCTGACCCTCCCCCCTCTCATGTGCTCTCTCTCTCCTCTCATCCTCTCTCTCAAATAAATAAATAAAATCTTTAAAAAAAAAAAAGTCTCTCTAAAAAAAAAAAAATAAAGCCAGTTGAATGAATTTTTTGGTTTCCCAGTACATATAAAAGTTATGTAAATAGTATAGTACAATAGCATTATGTTTAAAGAACAACACATATATCTTAATTAAAAAATACTGCTAAAATATGCTAACCATCATCTGGAGCTTTGAGTGAGTTGTAATGTTTTGCTGGTGGAGGGTCTTGCCTTGATGTTGATGGTTGCTGACTAATCAGGGTGGTGGTAGCTGAAGTTGGGGTGGCTGTGACTATTTCTTAAAATAAGTCAATAATGAAGTGCTGCATCCACTGACACCTTTCGTGAGATGCTGTTTGATAGCATTGTACCACAGTAGAACTTTCAAAATTGGTCCGTCTTCTCAAACCTTGCTGCTGCTTTATCAACTAAGTTTATGGAGTATTCTAAATCCTTTGTTGTCATTTCAACAATCTTCACAGTATCTTTCCCAAGAATCGATTCCATTTCAAACCACTATCTTTGCTCACCCACAAATAGCAACTGCTCATCTGTTAAAGTTTTATCATGAGATTACAGCAATTCAGTCACATCCTCAGTCTCTCCTTCTAATTCTAGTTCTCTTGCTATTTCTACCACATCTTCAGTTATTTCCTTCACTGAAATCTTGAACCCCTCAAAGTCAGCCTTGAGGGTTGGAATCAGCTTCTCCCAAACTCCTGTGAATGTTGATATTTTGATCTTTTCCCATGAATCATGTATGTTTTTAATGGCATCTAAAATGGTGAATCCTTTCCAGAAGGTTTTCAGTTTATTTTGTCCAGATCCATCAGAGGAATCACTATCTATGGCAGTTTTAACCTTAGAAAATGTGCTTCTTAAATAATAAGACTTGAAAGTTGAAACTACTCCTTCATTCATGGACTGCAGAACGGATGCTGTCTAAGCAGGCATGAGAACAACATTAATCAACATTAATTTCATTGTACATTAATCTCATTGTACAATCTCATTGTACGTCAGACCTCTTGGGTGACCGGGTGCATCTTCAATGAGCAGTAATCTTTTGAAAGGAATCACTTTTTTTCTGAGCAGTAGTTCTTGACAGTGGGCTTAAAATATTCAGTAAACCATGTTGTAAACAGATGTGCCATCCTCCAATCTTTGTTGTTCTATTTTATAGATCACAGGAAGAGTAGATTTAGCATAATCCTTAGGGCTCTAGGATTTTTAAAATGGTAAATGAACACTGGCTTCAACTTGAAGTCACCAGCTGCATTAGCCCCTGACAAGAGTCAGCCTGTCCTTTGAAGCTTTGAAAAGGCATTGACTTTTCCTCTCTAGCTACGCAAGTCCTAGAGGACATCTTCTTCCTGTAGGAGGCTGTTTTGTCTACATTGAAAATCTGTTGTTTAGTGTGGCCACCTTCATTAATGATCTTAGGAAGATCTTCTGAATAATTTGCTGCAGCTTCTACATCAGCACTTGCTACTTCATCTTGCACTTTTATGTTATAGAGATGGCTTCTTTCCTTAAACCTCATGAACAAACCTGAGCTAGCTTCAAACTTCTTATTCAGCTTCCTCACCTCTCTCAGCCTTCATAGAATTGAAGAGAGTCAGGGCCATGCTCTGGATTAGGCTTTGGCTTAAGGGAATGTTATGGCTGGTTTGATCTTCTTTATTTATTTATTTATTTATTTATATTTTTTTAATTAATTATTTATTTTTATGTAGTGTTCCATGATTCATTGTTTGTGTATAACACCCAGTGCTCCATGCAATACATGCCCTCCTTAGTACCCATCACCGGGCTAACCCATCCTGAAGCCTTCTCCATATCATCAATAAGACTCTATAGTTCTCTCATTATTTGTGTGTTCACTGGAGTAGCACTTTTAATTTCCTTCAAGAACTTTTCCTTTGCATTAACAACTTGGCTAACTGGTACAAGAAAGCTAGCTTTTGACCTATCTCAGCTTTCAACATATCTTCCTCACTAAGCTTAATCATTTCCAGCTTTTTCTAGCTTTTGATTTTAAATGGGAAATATGCAACTCTTCAACTTCAACATTTAGGGGCCATTGTAGGGTTATTAACTGGCCTAATTTCAATATGGTTGTATCTTAGGGAATAGGGAGGCCCATGGAAAGGGACAGAGATGCGTGAGCAGTCAGAATACACACAACATTTATTAAGTTTGCCATCTTATATTGGCATGGTCAGTGATGCCCAAAACAATTACTATGGTAAGATGAAAGAACACTGATCCCAGATCACCATAACAATATAATAATAATGAAAAAGTTTGAAAGATTGAGAGAGTTACTAAAATGTGACACAGAGGCATGAAGTTAGCAAATGCTATTGTACAAATGGTACTGATAAGCTTATTAAATGCAGGGTTACCAAAATCTTCAATTTGTGAAAAATACAATAGCCGAGAAGCCCAAGAAAATGAGACATGCCTGTATATGGTAGGTAGAATCTGCAAGGTAATTTCCCATCTTTCTTTGTGTATGCACTTTCTTCCACTAAGTTCCTTCATCTATACCTGTTTAACCCTCACCTTCCTCCAAACCAAACTCCCAGTAGTTACTCTCTATCCTCTGGTAGTTAAGAGTAGCTTGGAAAACAAAAGTTTTAAGAACTCTGTCTTCTTCAGAAAACCTCACTGTTGCTCTTAAAGCCTTCAACTAATTGGATGTGACCCAGACACATTATACAGATAATCTCCTTTACTTGAAGTCAACTGATGTTAGATGTCAATCACATCTACAAAATACCTTTACAGCAACATCCAGACTAGTGTTTGATCAAACAGGGCACCACAGCCTGGCCAAGTTAACACATAAAATTAACTGTTACAACTAGTTAGGGGTATTTGTCCATACTTGCTCTTTTTTCCCCAAAATTATTTAGGTTTTTAGATTTTGGAAATTCTTTAAAAATTCCTGCTGGAACAATAATTGGAATTGCAGTGAATTCATTAGTTAGATTGAAAATGATTAACATCTTAATAATGTTAAGTCATCTAATTATGAGCACGGTATATATTCTCCAGTTACTCAGTGCTTTTTTTTTTTTTTTTTTTTTTTGGAGAGGGGTGGAGTCTGATTTGGTTCTAAATATAGGTAGAAGAAATATTTAAAACAATAACATTATAAATGAGGGAGGATGAAAGATATAAGGTTTCTACACTCCCCCCAAAAAAGGTAGCTTGTTTTTCCTCTACATGATTCACATAAGACCTTCCAGAATTGTTCTTTCTTTTAGGAAATTAAAGTCTGTTCTCCTTGCATATCTTATTTGGGGAACTTTCTGTTCACACCAGAATTTAATCCTATCAGAGAACAGTTATATGACTTATTGCTATGGAGGGGCACTAGGGTTAAACAGAATGATCCTCAGTCTAGCAAGCACTCACAATGTGCCAGGCCCAGTGCTAGATGTTAAAGATAAACAAGACAGGACCCCTGCTCTGGACAATATCAGCTCCACCTCAGTGCTCAGTCCCGATTAAAGTATGAACTCTTCATTTATTCTGCTGGCCTCCACTCGACTTTTCATCTTGTCCCAAGGTCAGGACTGAATGCCTGAAGCAGGATGTTTTTTAAAATGACAAAACTTGATAAATCAGATATTTTCTGTACATATTTATTATATTTAGGAAACCCTGGATTATAGATGAAACATGAAAAAAAGAAAAAAAAAACCCAACCCTGAAATAAAGAACAGTCTAATGGACTCTACCTAGTTCACAATTGTATGTGCTTTGGTTAAGATATTCTGAAATATCTTATTTTCAACTGCTTCTAATATAACTTTGACTTTTCATACTTTAACAGAAAGATTTCCTCGTATCTAAATTAATTGCAAACATCATGGTTGGGTATCAGAAACTGTTCATTTTAAAGATAGAATGTGGTTAAAGAAAGATATTTTAAGAATAAAGCTTTGAAGAATGCTTGGTTTCATTAATTTGAACAGGAAGGCCTTCAAATGAGATATGAGCAAGTATTAAGGTCTAGAACAAACTGGCAGGGGTGAAGCCCGTAAAATGATTTTCCTAAATACTGTTCAATATTTTAATTAATTGAATTCCTCACATGAGTTAACTTCCTTAATTATACACTTTCCAAAAGGATTTCCTGTGTTGTGTTCCATGTTATCAGTTCAAAATTATTAGAAAACACTTACTGAATCTTTTTGATCATAAAATTAATGTATGTCCATATTTAATGAGCCAGATTCCAGCCTACTTCCTTCAAAATAAATACACCAAAATTAACAAAGAGTTTATGTTTGAGTCATTGTATAACTCAAACATCCTTTAAAAATTCACTAATTGTGTGATTTTTCAGATTAATCCTGAAAGCTGATTATTCACTAAATTCTCAACATCATAAAAAACTACACATTTAAGGTTGCAAGCTCTCAACTATATCAGTTCTAGTACTATCTGTACCATAAAGGACTACATGTTCAAAACTTTTCATGTTACATATAGTTTCTGAAGCTAGAGTCCTGAATAAGGTAAATAAATCTAGTTAATGGGTTTCTAACAGAAGTAGGAGACTCTAGCTCTATATGTCCTCAGAGGGTTTCGTTAAGTATAACTATGATGTAGATCTTGAAGTAACATCTGCTTTAAAAAAAAAAAAGTTAGATTTCTACATTTAGACAACATTCCACTCCTAATTACTCAAACTCATGTAGACTTCAAGGATTGTTCTACATTCTGGCCTATGATTTTACTTCCAGATATAACTGCATAATTTTATAATCAGGGAAGGACACAGACTGTAAATAAAACATATGAGCTTTTCTAGCCTTTCTATCAATTCTAACTTGGATAACGCTTTAGAATTAAATTTATAATAAACAACAAAGGTCATTGTGCATCATATTTATTGATATAAGATTATAATAGAAATTAATGAAGGAATACCTATTTGAATGAATTAACTAACTTTTTAAGTTTATTATGTCTCCTTTACTCTTCATCATATATCCGTCATTACAGCACCTGAATATAGAAAAAATGCTAATCTTCCTTATTTGTGGGCCTGTAGTTCCTGGATTCCAGACTTCAGTATTTCTTCTTCCTTTAGACAAATATACTTCTTGTTAGTACTTCTGATATCAACTGGCATAAAACTGAAGAAAGGTAAACACATTATCCGAAACAAGATTAAAAATTATCTGTGGGTTCCTTTTAAAGAGCATAGGATGCTCTTCTCTCAGAAATTCATATGCCACCTTCCTCTCCTCCCTGGAGTCTTGCTCAGATACAAACCTTTTTTGGGGACCTAACCTAGACACTATTTAAAGTCAGCTGCACCTACACCACCATAACCCTTTTGCTCATCTTTATCTATTTTAGCTTGTGCGAGCTTTTTCCTGTAACATCAATCCCATTGCAACAAACCATCGACTATAATTTACATATATTCTATCTTATTATTTATTTTCTGTCCATATCTTTAACACATAAAAACTCTACAAGTACAAGCACTTCTGTCTGCTTTTTTTTTCACTAATATATCCTAAGCATCTAGATAAGTGCCTGCACCTAATAGTGCTTAAATACTGCTCAATAAATGATTAAATGAATGAATATGTTTCTTTGTATCAGTCTCCACAGAAAACTAGATGGTGACTCTATGTGATTTTGTATCCAGTATACAATAGATGCTAGAGCTGAAATTTTGAAGGTGTTAGAAACATGACCCATTGCCAAAGAGAAAATATTCAGAAACTAATTATCATTTTATTATTCTTAGGTCAACCTAATATTTATCCCTCCACTGCTCTTATAAAGGGAAATAAATTAGTAAAGATGCTTTCTGTAACGTCGTTAGTGTTCAGGTTTCACTGAATTCCAAGGCGTGACCTTTCAAACTAGGGTAAATGAGAAGGTTGCTTGGTATTTTAACACAAAATGTTGAAGCATTTCCCCAAATGGCCAAACAATGGCTGAACTTGGCAGAATTTCTTGTTGAACCTGGCAGACCTGCCAACTGTTGTCTCCCAACAAAAGTCTTACTCCATTACTTATTGCCTTTCTGGACAGTAACACTAAAAAGTCTATAGAAGGAGAAAAAACTTAGCGGTGAAGTTGAAAAAAAGTAAAGCAATCATTTAAAAAATATATATATATATATATGTAGAATACAAGCTTGTTTAATTCCCAAAAAATTATACAACTGTGTGATAAGTGATGTGTTAAGTGCTTGAAAATCTATTATTTATCAAGCTTCTAAGTGTTGATTTATAAATGTTTAAAGATAATTCTAAAAAGAAAACCAACTGTCAATGCCCTTTCATCCTTGTATAGTTTTGGACATTTTCCAAACATTAAGGCAAATAATTTTTTTTATAAACTGAAATATATATTTGTCATTACATAAAGTCATGATTTGTTTGAGGGCTTCATGATGGATTTTCACAAAATATATCTTCTGAATTGACTCATCTCACAAGTTATGATGATACTTGTTTTTTTTAATTTAGATTCTCTATGTGTTGAGATTCATATAGCTAACTTTATTTTCTTTTAAAACAGAGTGCTAATCATTCATTTACCTAGAAATATCATAAGTGGGTTTTTTTCTTCTGAGCCCAGATATGCATGTCACTTGTGTGTAACAATAATAATTGTTATGAAACCATAAATGTTATGAAACAGTAATTTTCTTTTGAGAAAAAGACTGCTTCTTTTTTTTTTTTTTTTTTAAAGATTTTGTTTATTTATTTGACAGAGAGAGATACACAGCGAGAGAGAGAACACAAGCAGGGGGAGTGGGAGAGGGAGAAGCAGACTTCCTGCAGAGCAGGGAGCCTGATGTGGGGCTCGATCCCAGGACCCTGGGATCATGACCTGAGCCGAAGGCAGACGCTTAACGACTGAGCCACCCAGGCGCCACCGAAAAAGACTGCTTCTTAAATTATGCTCATAATATTCAGAGAAAATATGTATATAAAATGTGTTCAAGTTAGTTTGCTGTTTATTTCAACATATCATCTAATAACACACTGGCCAAATTTTAAACCACAAGCAACAAAACCAGCTTGAATTAAACAAATCTCCGTCCTGAATGAAGTATTGCTCAAAACATAAAAGCAAACTGTCAAATAGCTTCTTCTTCCCACCATCCTTTCCTATTCTTTAACTCTTCTTGCCTGACTTTATTGGATATGGTCATTATCAGATAATGTACTTATAATAAATTTTTGATTACAAAACATAAATGATAACAATGCCCTTACAAAAACTGTATTTTGTTTTAAGGATTAGTCTACATTCAATTTATTTCTGGTATGTTTATAGATAGCATCACAACCCAATATTCTACAACACGTTTTCTTTGTCCCAAGTAGCTTAAAATAGACAAAATTAATAATAATAAAATAAAGTTGAGACCAACAGACAACTGACAAATTTTAATCTAGATGAGCTTGGCAAAATGCTGAAAAAAAGCACTTAAAAATAACCTTTACATCAATAAAAGCCCCAATAGAAGTTTCAATTCAAGTACTTCGTTTAAATTACTTTACAGGGGGACCTGGCTGGCTCAGTCAGAAGAGCACGTGACTCTTGATCTCAGGGTTGTGAGTTCAAGCCCCACGTTGGGTATAGAGATTCCTTAAAAATAAAATCTTTTAAAATAGGGGCGCCTGGATGGCTCAGTTGGTTAAGCATCTGCCTTCAGCTCAGGTCATGATCTCAGGGTCCTGGGATCGAGCCCCACATCGGGCTCCCTGCTCAGCGACAAGTCTGCTTCTTCTTCTCCCTTTGCCTATGTGATATCTCTCTCTCACTCTCTCTCAAATAAATAAAAAAAATCTTAAAAAAATAAAATAAAATCTTAAAAAATAATTAATTTAAAAATAGAATGCAAAAAGGACTAATTTCTTACAGTGAGCAGACATACTTTATACTTTCCTCAAGCTAGTATCAGTCCTTACAGTGACAAATAGATACTCACAGTAGTCTGATTCAGAAAACGGCAGTGCCAAAATATTTGTTCTCTCTCATCAAGATTCAGGGGAGACACCACATATTCTCGAGAGCCTTTTCTAATAGTGCTACTTGTAGGATGAAAAAGGCTGTTTTGAGGTTTGAATAATTGCCTGATATAAAAAATTGCTGTCAATTTAAAATAGTTTCACTAAATATTACAATTGGCTCTCTGTTGCATAGTGGATTTAAAGATATATCCTAATATACATATATATATTTTAGTAATTTTTCAGCTTTTATATCTGCTAGATCACCTTGACTGTGTTAAGTATCTCTGTTCCAGGAGGTTGATAGTAACACCAGAGACATACCTAGCTAGCCTAGAGCACAGAATAGGACCTTAAATCAATTTTGTAGTTCATGATGTTGCCCAAACCAATGTTATTAACAATTCTCTAATTAGTCCTATTTTAACTAATTCCTCTTTCTAGCTGTCCTCACCTCAGACATCTCTAAAGGAACAAATGTGCTGTCCATGTTTACATGCATCGTATCCTGGAGTAAATCCAGAACACTGCATTTTGTTACAGGTCTGGTGACAGTACCTTTGGTAAATGACAAGATGAAGGGTTTGAAGATTCACCATAAATTGATAAAACAAGACATGAAAGGAACAAGTTAGGGAGTGAAGGGCCAATCTGGAGAACAGAGAAATGAGAAGATTCAGAAAATTTTTCTTCTAGAGAACAGATATATATATGACTGTAAGAATACAATTAACTTAGTAATTATTGCTCACTGAGTAAACAGACTGACATAAAACCAGAGTGAGAGATGGGTTTTGAAAGTAAAAGAAATTAGATCAAGAAAAGGGAGTGAACAAAATAGAGAGGAAAAGAGAGAAGATAAAAGGGGAGGCAATAAAAGAAGATAAATTGGTTCAATAAGATATATTTTATTTGCCAGAAAGGTTAGAAAGTACAAATCCAGCACTGAACTGCATAAATTAAGATGTGGAGACACTTGGAATACATGGCCATGGACAAAAAGTTAGTATGTAAATGCCTCCCAACTGCTTGGCCCAACAATTCAGATAGGAAAACTTTATCTACCCTTTTGTTTGGGAAATTGGGTTGAGGGTTAAGCCTAGAAATTATTCCTTCTGATAAGAGGTGAAGAGTGTTTATGAAGAATTTGCAAGAGGCAAACACCACCTCCCAGATGATAATCATGTTCTAAGGCTTGGGCCCTATTAGTCAAGATAATGACTGTACTTGTAAGAGTTCATAGGGTCTGACCTACTGGCAAGTCTTAGTCTGTCTAGGACACTTTTTCAAAAGGCAGCACAGATATTGGGCTATATTCATGATACCACATCTAAAGCAGCAGAACTGTTTGGTAAAATACAAATCCCTGGGCTAATTCCAAATCTACCAAATCAGGCTGAGATCACTCAGCATACAGAGGGAGGAATGCTTAAATGATCCCTGTGTGCCCTGAAAATAGTTTTCTCTCTACTAAACTCTGGATGTGGTGAGACTTAAGACATAAAAGCACAGTTAGGTTCAAATATATAATAACAAAATAAAAGCATGAACAAGACACATGTTTAAACCAAGTGATTCTCTTTCTAAATAATAAAATAACAAGCATTAATTCACACGAACTACATATAAATAACAAGACATATATATTACTTTCTCTTCTAATTTTGGCTTTGAGAATTATTAGTTTTGTCATTTGGGGGTGCATTTTCCCTGTCTGAATCATCCTAAAAGTCTTGAGAACCTGGTAATAATCCAAAATATAACTTTACTGACCCTTTCCTCTTTCACTGGACTCAGGGGTAAATACACACACACACACACACACACACATAATTGATTCATGGGCTGTTCATCATTGGTGTTCCAAAATTTCTTCCATACAACTAAGAAAGTAACCTAAAGTCAAATAGAATTCATACACCTAAATCATATTTATAAAATTCTAAGTGTTTAAATTGTGCATTGACTGTGATTTAACTGTGAAATATTCAAAGGAGGTCTAATCTTAACAATATCCTGACAAAAGTAAGTAAACGTTCAACTTGGATTGGTGATGTGTGAGGCAGCTGCATTTCCCCCACCCCAGTGCTGTGACCTATCCCAAATACATTGCATTTTGATATTTTGATCCATAAATCCACAACAAATACATAATCCCAGATTAAGGAATTATACTCTTCATACTGTTCTACAAAAATGTTTTCTAATTTTAAAAATCTTGTACATACAGAAGATTATACATAGCATAAATATACTGTTTAAATAAATAAATGCCTGTTTATGGAACCCAGCTTGTCCATCATGTTCCTCTTAGTTAAGTCACACACATGGCCCCAGAAGTAAGCCATTACCCAAACTTGTACTTACTATTCCTTTGCTTTACTTTATGGCATTATCACATACATACATGCTTTTAAGCAATGTGTTATTTAGTTTTGCTGTTTTTATTTTTATTTTTATGAAAGTGCAATCACTCTGAATATAGTCTTCGGAGATTGCTTCTTTCATTTAGCATTTTGGAGATGCAGCCCTATTAATGTATGTAGCTGTTTCTTTCTTTTCACTGTTGGAGTGTTCTATGGTATGAGTATACCATAGTGTATTTCATTTGGATTACTTCCACCATTTTACTATTACAAACAATGAAGCAGTGAACGTATTTTTTACAAATCTCCTGGTACACATATGCCTGAGTTTCTTCAGGGAATATAGTTTCGAGTGGGATTTCAGGAGTTTAGCAATTCAAAGTGCTTGTACCAATTTATCCTCTCATCAACAGGGTATGAAGTTTCCACTGCACCACATCCTTTCCAACACTTTCTATTATTGTTAAACTTTTAAATTTCTGCCAGACTGGTGGGAGTAATATAGTATTTTCATTGTGATTCAGTGTAAAATCATTGTGATTTTAATTTGCATTGCCCTGATTATGAATCACAGCAAATTTGTATGTAGAAAGAATTAAAATTTTTCTCTGAAACATTTGTTTTTAATTAGGTAGCAGTGACTTGATGTTGTAGAATTATGGGTAAGCCACTTTTGCTCATAATTATTTAAGAGAAGGACTATCTTGTTTTGGTTAGGTGGTCCAGGAAAAGGAGAAAGTGTATTTTATTACTTTTAAGACTGGGAAGGTATAAATAGCATTTCTCAGCATGACAAGAACACAAACTGATAATGCCTAGAATCATATCTCTAACTTCCCATTTCCTTTATTCAAACACCCCATCAAACACACATCAAAACCTCTTAAAAATAAAGAGAGGAAGAAAATGAATAATTCCATTCAGATGCATGTGCACTTTTTTTAATAGACTTTATTTTTTAAAGCAGTTACAGGTTCACAGCAAAATTAATTGGAAGGAACAAAGATTACCCATACGGCTCTGTCCCCATTCATGCACAGTTTCCCTCACTATCAACATCTGCCACTAGAGTAGCATATTTGTTACAATTGAGGAACCTACAGTTGACACAGCACGATCACCCCAAATCCACAGTTTACATTAGGGTTCATTCTTGGTGTTTAAGTCTATGACTTTGAACAAACGCATAATGACATGTGTTGTATGCTTTTTATAATTTTTCGAATAGTTAAAATCATTTATGGAGCTTACAAATCTCTTGAAAGAGATAGTGTCTCTCTACTGTGGTAAAAATTATTTCTTATACAGAAAAAAACACTATAGAAGGCATTAGAGTTTGTGTCTTTCACATAATCCCTCATTTTGGAAACCACTTGATTGTCCTTATAAATATTAGCTGAATCTAACCCACATATTTTTTCAATGTTTTGTTTCTTCTTACTAAATATACTTAGATTTACATCTTTTTAGCTCAATTGTTGTGCTTCACCATGACATTACATTAATAAGGTTTATCTATTATTCTTATTTGTTATATTTCTTTTGTTTTTAGGGTTTAGTTGATTTTGATTTCATTGTCTAATCAGTTCAGCCAATGGCACTGCTTGAACAAAAATAGCTTTCTCTTGGGGTTTCTCTAGATAGATCTATCTAGAGGCTTTATGTTTTCTTTGCATCTTTTCTTCTTGGATGTTAATTAACCTTTGGTACTACAGACACAGATATTTTTCAGAGAAAAGTGGAAGTCAGACCATGCTGACATATGCATGATTTTATTAAAATGTACAACACATTGGGGTGTCTGGGTGGCTCAGTTGGTTAAATGCCCAACTGTTGATTTTGGCTCAGGTCAAGGTCTCAAGATTGTGAAATCGAGCCCCGCAAAGGGCTCCACACTCTGTGGGGAGTCTGCTTGAGATTCTTTCCCTCTCCCTCTGCCCCTCCCCCTGCTCTTTCTCGAGCTTTCTCTCTTGCTCTCAAATAAATAAATAAATCTTAAAAAAAATGTACAATGTGTTTACTTATCAAAATTACCTCATCAGTAAATTTTCTTTTTTAAAAATTTTTTTATTGTTATGTTAATCCCCATACATTACATCATTAGTTTTAGATATAGTGTTCCATGATTCATTGTCTGTGCACAACACCCAGTGCTCCATGCAGAACGTGCCCTCCTCAATACCCATCACCAGGCTAACCCATCCTCCCACCCCCTCCCCTCATCAGTAAATTTTCTGATAGCCAGAAGAAACTACTGACATACTTGTTTTTTACTTATCCCAAATCACCAAAATGGTGGAAAGAAGCATTTTCAGCTGGAGTGAAAATAAAATCTCTAGAGCCATGCAGAAGAAAACCAGTAACACTTCATGGTCCTTTCTACTTCATATGCTATTTTCTAACAAGTTGGGAAAACACTCAAAATAAACTTCAACTTTGAACCTTCTGAATTCTATATATATGCCAGTAAAGCCTGAGACTGACAAGAGTTTTTATTTTTTCCAAAATAGCTTGTAGAAAATCCAGATGCTAAAAATGTGCAGTGTTTGTTGGTGTAAAAATACACATCTCCTCACTAAGACTAGATCATGATCCTAATTGTAACATATACTATACAATTTAAAATAATATATAATAAATTATTAAAAATATGTGAAGGTGTACAACTTTACAAAGTAATCCAAAATGTTTTTTGAGTCACAAAAATCTTATTACAGAGATTGCTTTTAACATAGCTTTCTTAACTTTCGAGTTTTCATGTAAATATCTCTATTGACTTCATAGAAATCCTTGGCAATAATTCAAAGGTTGTTGTTAGAAGTAGCTACAAATTGATGATCCATAAAAGTAAGTTCAATAAAAACCTCTCATATCACAATATAAACTAATGGAGATAAATAATCTGTGAACACAAATTTCACATTTTTGAAGTTCAGTAAGTCCAAATACCATGTAAGTGCAAAGCTGGATTAAATTCAATTACAGCTATATCTTGCCTTCAACATTAGTTTGAGTCTGAAAAGAGGCATAAACCCCATTTATATACATTAAGTCTTTGTTCAGCGGTGGGTGAATCTCACTTTTTGGTAATGTCCTATAATTAAAGAAAGTTAAATGCCAACCTGCCATGATCTAACTTCTGCCTCCTTTTTTGACAAGGCCTGTGACACTCTTTGCCTCTCACTCATTCCAGTTTGATCACATTGACCTTCTTTCTGTACTTTGAACTGGCTATGTCATTCCACCCTCAGAACCACTGACCAATCCTTCCATACTTCCAGGAACAACCTTTCTCCTGAACATTTCAGGGCATCCACCTCTTCCAACTGCTAAGATCTTGAACAGGGACCATCCTTCATGTTTGCACCCCTTAAAATCTTCATTATTAAAAAATAAGGTGCCAAGAACAAAGTTCTTGATTACTTCCAGGTTAGCGTGATGGCAACCTGGCAACCTAAAAGTTCCTGACACATCTCCCAACTTCCCATTAAAATTCAACATTTAAAATACAGGGGTTTATGGTTTGAACAAAAAACCCACACTAGTATATAACTAAGTTAAATTCTGTAAAGTCCCATTATTCACTACTAATATTACCAAATTCACAGGAATGTTCTCTTGTCATCCAGGGTTCTACGATGATACACCAACCACTTGTGCTGCCACCTGTCAAAACTTTGGATGGCCCTACTTTCAGGTATTGCATACATTACAAAACAACATTCAGGACCTAAATAAAGGAACATGTTGGATTGCCAATGAAGTTGAGAATAATATGAACATGTTAACAATAGTAAGAAAGATTTCACAGAATTTCACATTAATTTATAACTTAATGTCAAATAACTCCCGAATAAAGGAAAACTTTGAAAGGTAGTCTAACAAAATGCTGGTAGAGATGGACATATGGACATCTGGCAACCTTATGAAGTTATTTCCTGGACCTCAGGGTAAGCATTTAGTCCCTAAATTCTTGTTCTCTTGGCCAGAGAACTAGGAGTGTTTAATTAATTTGAATGGGTCCAATCAGATTTATTAATATTAGTAATTTGGTAATATTTGCTACAAACATCACACACGCACAAACATACATGTATGTACATACATGCACATATACAACGTCTGTAGGTAACCTTATTATAACTATATATATTTCTATATGGATTACATAGAAAACAAATTACGTTTAACATTATTAAATAATAGAGCTAGGTTGCTCATTTGAACTAAATAACTTTCCTCTGTAGAATTCTTTCTTTTCTGAATCATATAGTCACTGTTCTATTCCTATAAATGATTGTAAAACTTTCCCATAATTGGAACATAAGAGGATATCACTTATAAATAAGGGAACAGGAAAATGGGGGGTAAGCTGTTTTAAAGATTTAAGTTGTTCTAGAGACTATTTTTAGAACTCCCTGGCCAAACAGTTTCCATTTCAATCCTGGGCATTAATTACAAGCTTCAGGGGCACTGGTGCTTCCAAAAAGATTACTGTTGTAGACGGATATGTCTTTTAATTTATATTTAGCATTATACTTCCATGTCAATAACATATTAATTATACAATTATTATTACACCTCACAGCCCCCTTCCTGACAAAATTAAAGTACTTTTCCTGTCCTAACTTATTTTTAGACTGCAAAGTATTTAACAATTCAATCATGTATCATCCTGATAAACTATAATAGCATTAATGAAAAAAGGCTCCTAAATAATTTTATCTTAAATTCAAAGCTAAGTGACATAATTCCTTCTTCTGATTTTTAAATTCCCAAGTCATTCTGCTGGACCCAAAAATAGACCCTCTATAATTATTCTTTTTCCCACAGCTT
The DNA here is from genome assembly GCF_004348235.1 of Phoca vitulina. Lineage (NCBI taxonomy): Eukaryota > Metazoa > Chordata > Mammalia > Carnivora > Phocidae > Phoca > Phoca vitulina. The sequence continues at coordinate 46,160,428 of NW_022589704.1, forward strand.
GTCTTTGGGAACTCATCATTGTTGTTCTATCCTTTTATGTGTCAGCTTCCTTTGCACATTACATTTTATATGACTCACTGTTCCTTAGAGCAAGGTTTGAATGCTCAAAATGCCTACTTATATCTCACAGCTGGATTTTTCTTCCTGAGCTTTTTTATGTGAAGTGGAGACAGATCAATTTTTATCAGCCCCAATTTTTCTTAATGACGACATATAGGAAAGAGCATAAAATGGAAGAAAATTCACTTACCAGGCAAAAACTGATTTTCACCTCCACTGTCTATGTGTACCAGTCATCTTTATGTGGAAACTAGGAGGATTATACAATATTTTTTCGAAGTGTCTTTCCAACTTATAAATTTTAACATCTATTGGATACTGTGAAGGAGATAAATTGGAAGTGGCTTGAAAATGAAAGGTACAAATTTAAACTGTTTTCTCTTCATTAGATTGATCTCTGACTTGAGGAGTATTGCTAAGATTTTTTGGGAGAAGTTTAATAAAAGTTTAAATACTACTCTTCTGTAGTATTTAAAATTTTATTTTTAACAAGCACTGTTTAAAGTGAATATGTATTTAAATTCCAGCAGGAAAGATGTTGAAGAATTGTCTCTGGGGAGATTAAAAAATATAAATGAGAACCAGGATTGCAGTTTGCTATCATATTAGTTTGACTCATCTATGGTTTAATTTTAACCTAATGAAAGAGGCTCAGAACTGAAACTTAGAGAACTCCTAGTCTTAGCTCATCTACCATGGCTGTGGGATAGAAGGCAAAAAGTCTCCTAAACTCCTACTTTCCAAATCTGTAAAATGAGCAGGTTTCACTATAAGACTTCTCAGGTCCATTCAGCTCTGAGATTCTACAACCTCTGAATGTAACTATGCTGAATTAAAGATAGGAATGAGATAAAATATTATCTGAAGTTCTTTGTAACAAAGTGATTTGTAATAGTTCAATTCCAACTTTGAATATTTTTGCACTGCTTTATTTAATCATCAATTAGACTCAAAAACATAACCAATGGTTAAGAGGTGGGAAAGAAAAAAATAAGGAGAATATCTCTGGCTAGATTGAACTTTGGCAACAGAAGGATCTGTTTCTAGTTACCACTACTGTTTAATAATCTTACTAAAAATCCTTTTATGTCCCAACATAGCAACAATATTAATTTTTAAATTTCTAATAATTTGATAGTCCACTTTCACATTTAAATCTTAATCCAACTGAAATTGTATCTCAGATATACATTTTTCCTCCAAATTGATAGGTTTATCAATACTTTTCATTAAGTAGTTAATCTTTTCTATTACTGATTTGAAATTTAACTAAATTGTTATATTTACTAAATTCTGTTAACAAAATTATTTTGAAGGGGTGCCTGGGTGGCTCAGTTGGTTGGGCTTCTGCCCTTGGCTCAGGTCATGATCCCCGGGTCCTGGGATCGAGCCCTATGTCTGGCTCCCTTCTCAGCGGGGAGCCTGCTTCCCCATCTCCCTCTGCCACTCCCTCTGCTTGTGCTCTCTCTCTCTCTGTCAAATAAACAAATAAAATCTTAAAAAAATTATTTTGGATTCTAAGGTCCATTTGTCTTTTGCTATTTGTTCAGTTAAACTTTAGAATCATTCATTACCTTGATTGCATTACATTTATAGATTATCGGGGAGATAATTAAGCATCTTCATACATTTTAGTTTTTCATCTACTAATACAGTGTCTATTTATTAAAAATTATTTTATGCCGATAAGATAATTATATATATTTTCAAAATGGCTCTACCTGCAGAAATTGTAATAGTAATGCAATCAAGTAGGATTTTTAAAAACATTCATTGACAGTCATTTGTACAGGAAATTTTTTTAACAAAATTTCACCAAGGTGCATATTTTGTTGCATAGAAGATTTTGAACAAGGAAGACTTCATTGAAAATTTTCCTATGAAAAGATTAGAAGAGGTTTGCATAGTAGCCAGGCAATCACTTCAAAGGAAAGGGAAGACAACAAACATTGCAGTTTTTTAAATGTCCTGCTCATTCAGTGATTTATTTTCCACCTTTATCTTTCTGGCTTAATTACAATAAGATTAATTGGATCTGGAATAATGTGACTAGATACTACATATATCATATGGAAGTGAGCTGTTGGTGCCACTAGTAAGCAAATAAATACAAGGCTTTATAAGCAATGGGCTGGACATACCAAAAAGGCTTATCTTTTGTTATTAAAGATAATAAATTATAAGGGGGTTAAGAAAGTTCCTTTGAACCTGGGGCTTATAATTCTATGTGTAATAACTTATATTTGTAATTTATGATCATTAACAAATAGCTTACTTCTATTTTTTGATAATGAAGTTTTATTTTTGATAATGAAGAACATTATACATTTGCAAAAACATAAGAGGTTGCCATTAGATGTGGGAAAACTCCCTAACCTTTTACCAAGATGCACTGACTCAGAAAATTAGCAGTCAGTTGAACAGAGAGTACCTATATTGAAGGGATTTTTATATTTGAAAAGGTTGTTCAGTGGGATAGATCCATACTTATGATTAAGAATTAGACCCTTCGGGCCAAATCTCAGCCAGAGTCCATCAGACTCCAGATGAATTCTAACAGTTGATGTGATGTGGATTTCCCCTATGTAGGAAAACCCCACATAAAAAGAAAGCACCTCCCCACCCCCCACAAAAAAACATTATTTGTTTTGCTTAGATATTTTATTATTGTTTCATTTGTCTTCCATCCTATCTCCCAGGCCTTCCTTAAGCTTCCTTTCAAAGCAACCTAGTTATCTTTTTATGGAATATATCGATTTTGACAAAATCTTTCCTTGTCCCAAAATATACAGACCTTAGCCTGAATGGGACAAAATAAAATTATCAGTTGGATTATGCCGCTTTATTTATACCTATCAGGAGCTAGTTCTTAGCTTCCAGCCCGCTCTTCCTAAACTGCCCATATTTATATCTTTCTGAGATGATCTCATTTTCTGTTTATGTTATTCCATCAGTCACAATATACTTATAAATGCCAGATGGGGGGTGCCTGGGTGGCCCATTTGGTTAAGCATCTGCCTTCTGCTCAGATCATGATCCTGGGGTCCTGGGATTAGCCCAGCATCAGGCTCCCTGCTGAACAGGGAGCCTGCTTCTCCTTCTCCTTCTGCCCCTCCCCTCAGCTCATGCTCTCACTCTCTCTCTCTCTCTCTCAAATAAATAAATAAGACATTTAAAAATAAAAAAATAAGTGCCAGCTGGGCAAGCCTTCTACTTTGTGGCTTGGTCCATTAATGTACATTGTCCTGCTAATATATTTAATCATATATTATTTATAAGTCTATGAGTTATTAAAAAACTGAAAAACATTTACATGTATTGCTTCCTGTAAAAGCGAGCAAATTTCTACCTAAAATAGTGGAAAAATGCCTAGGACCTAGGAATTAAAAAAAGGATGTGGAATATGAGGAAAGCACAGTCATTTATTGTATTTTACAGGAAATTCCTGCTGTGGCTAAAAGTTCGTTGCTCTCTCAGACTGCTGTAGATATAAGACAAAGGAAAACCAACACAAACTGTTGTAGCTTTTAATAGGCTGAATCTAAAGTTTGCCTGCCATGAGAAACAGACTGGATTTAAAGAAAACTAAAGCTATGATTCAATAAACCTGGCAAATAGACTGGTGACAATTAGTTAACTCAAGCCAGCCTTTAAACCTACTTTTATTTGTTTTAGGCTGTTTTATATGACCCCAAAACCACCAGATGAAAATTCAACACTTCTGTCAAATGTTTTGTCTACATGACACCAAAAAGTAAGAGAAATTTAAGTAACCAATAACTATCAATTCCCATTGTAAAGAATTACTTCATTGCAAAGATTATCCACATTATAAAAATAAAAGTTGGCTACTGTTAACGAGGCTTTAAGCTGGATAGCTCCTATCTATAAGGAAAAAATTATGCCAACCTGAATTTATTATATTTTATTATTTCAAAATAGAGTCAACTTGTTTTTCACGTTTGCTGCATAATTAGTAACAAACTCCAACTTTAAATCATTTGGAATTCCACTTTATAGAGTGTGCTAATCTTAGTTACTTATTTCCAGAAAAAGTTTATTATTCCCTATTTACTCTCAATTTCTTCTGAAGTCTTTGGACATTCAATAAAGGATCCAGACGAGATCGGGCGCGTTCAGGGTGGTATGGCCGTAGACTCAATAAAGGATCCAGAAAACAGTGCTAGGACACATAGGCTGCCACATCACTGGAAACACTAATACACACACACATATAAAATCATAAAATACTTTAGAATGAATTTTCCCATCATAAGTGTAAATTTTCTGAATCATAGCAGACCTTAGAATTTATGATTATATCCATATCATAAAAATATTCCTCAACAGTATCAAGTTAAATTTTGTGTTTTCTTTACAAGGGAAAAATAATCTTAAATACTTCTATAACATCTCAGATTCTGCATTACATTTGCTAGAATATTTGGTGGAATATTATATACAAACATACATATATACATATATATAACTTTGAAGAACATTAGCTGAACTTCAGATGCATTGTGAGAAAAAAAATTCATGCAATAAAAATGAAGAGAAAGAAGTGTGTTCACACAGATATATTACGTTAAAAAGCATAAGACTATTTTTTTGATTTACAGTTTGTAATGCCTGGTTTGGAAAAGTCTACATATCTTTGTAGCCAGAAAAATTCTTCTACGGACACCTGGGTGACTCAGTCAATTAAGCATCTGACTCTTGATTTTGGCTTAGATCATGATCTCAGGATCCTGGAATCGAGCCCTGTGTGGGGCTCCCCACTCAGCAGGGAGTCTGCTTAAGGATTCTCTCCCTCTCCCTCTGCCCCTCCCTCTGTGGGTCCCTCTGCCCTTCCCCTGCTTGCAGACATGCACACACTCTCCAAATAAATAAATAAATAAATAAATCTTTAAAAAAAAAAAAAAAGGAAAGAAAAATTCTTCTATTACATTCTATTATTATTTTCTATTACAATCTTTGAAGGTCAAATTAATCTTTGCAAAATTTTAGTAGTGAACACGGAATAGCCATGTTTTCTCTGATAAGCCTTATCTACCTAAATATTATAATGTAAATTGTAAATTCTATTCTCTCTATTACAATTCTATAACTTGGAAGTCTCTGATGCCATTTCTGGGCACAGAGTTTTAAAAAGCCTTATATTCAACATTCTAATATATTAGCTTTATAGCTTTGTAGGACCAGAAGTATCCTTACAGATTTTTGATACAACCCCCTACATTTTTGAAATGAAAAACAGAGAAACAGGCAAATAAAAAAATGGTTAAAAGAAAGAAAATAGTAACCTGGTGTCACAACCAAAATTAGTATGTTTCTTTTCAATATACTTGTATTGACTATTCTATACAATGACAACAAACTACATAATCATGCCTTTTAGAAATTATCTATAAGCAATACTCCATTCTTCACATAAACTTAATCTTTCTCCATGTTCTTCTGGATGTTCTCTTATACGGTGAACTTGGAACTTCAAGCATTCTCTGATTAAGGATATTGTTATCCTTAGGATATCACTAGTGTTAGAGTTGATAAATCCCTTTCACGATGCCCCCAAATAGTCACATCCTGTTCAATCTGTACTTCAAGAAATCACCCTGTTTTGGGTTCATGTCCAATCCAGTGTCCACTGAATTTGTCAAGTTATTTTCTAACTGGGCTCACATCCTGTGCTGATGTATCTTAAACTTCAGGATAGTTGTTGCCTCAAGATCTCTCATGCAGTTTTAGTGCAAACTCTGTTCAAATAAGCACTGTGATTGTATCTCTGTTGAAAAAATCTGACCTATCAAATTTTTGAAATTGCTCTCCATAACCTGACATGAAAATGCTACCAATTAACAGACAGCACACACATGTGCATAGAGACCGTGGCCACTGTGTCTATTCCAGGTCTTTCAATTGCCATTTAATTGTATTTTTCTCTCTTTATGTAGCAACCTACTTAGCACCAGGGCCTTAAGAAACCCACTAGGCATTAAGTTTTTATATTGAAAAAGGTTTGAGATAAAATTTATTTTATTACAGAAGATAAAGCCAGACTTAGCAGGGGTATCAAACTGACTTCAAACATTGGTGAAATAGACAAAAATAAAGACAAAGCACAGACTCTATTCATTAAATATAACTCTTTGAAGTCATCAATTTTTAAATCTGCCTGAACCCATATGTAAATATATATTTTCTACTGAAATCTCAGTAATAAAGAACACGTGACCATTTGTGGATATAATTGGTTGTTCACATTTTATCTTAAAAATGTTGTTAGCTCGGGGCGCCTGGGTGGCTCAGTCATTAAGCATCTGCCTTCGGCTCAGGTCATGATCCCAGGGTCCTGGGATCGAGCCCCACATCAGGCTCCCTGCTTGGTAGAGAGCCTGCTTCTCCCTCTGCCACTCCCCCTGCTTGTGTTCCCTCTCTCGCTGTGTCTCTCTCTGTCAAATAAATAAATAAAATCTTAAAAAAATATATATACTAAAAATGCTGTTAGCTCAGTTCACAGGCTTTTGTATATTTGGGATGATTTCCCTGAGACAGCATAGGATAACAAATAGGGATTTGAGTTAGGGGACATGTTTCTAGTCTCTCCTCTGCCTCTGACCAGTTGCATTAACGTGGTCAGGACATTTCACATCCCCGGTCCTGAGTGTCCTCATCTATAAAGTAAAGGTTTTGTACCTATTTGATCTTGTTTATATTGTGAAATGATGATATTTAAACAAGATAATAAACATAAAATGTATATAATCGGTTCTCATCAAATAAAAGCTTTTATTACTATTATTACTATTATTGTTAATAAAACCATTAGGTCCTTTTTTTTTTTTAAAGATTTATTTATTTGACAGAGAGAGATAGCGAGAGAAGGAACACAAGCAGGGGGAGTGGGAGAGGGAGAAGCAGACTTCCCGCTGAGCAGGGAGCCCTATGTGGGGCTCGATCCCAGGACCCTGGGATCATGACCTGAGCCGAAGGCAGACGCTTAATGGCTGAGCCACCCAGGCGCCCCTCCATTAGGTCCTTCTAACTTTAATTTCTATGAATGGCATTGAGTTCAGTTTTGTCTGACAGTGTTCTGTTTTGAATCATTTCAACAGTCTGTGTTGCACTAGAATTGTATGTAAAAATATGGGTCCTTCCTGTGTATCGCTAGTATCAAGATAAAATACTGAGGTAAAAGTGTCTTCTATGATTAATTCTCCTCAACTGTTAACTGGTCACACATGGATGGCTTATCTGAAAGATACCTCACTACATAATCTTCCAAAATCATGTTACATACTGTTTTACTAATTCTGAAAAAAAAAAAAAAAGACACTTTCTGGAGTCAGAAAGATTTCAAATTGTATGTGATTGCTAAAATGAACAATTTCAAGGCAGAAGTTGCATAGTATCATTTAATATGGTCCATTTTTTTCTTGAAGTATATTTTTATTCTCCTACTATAAGCAAAGAAACCAAGTTGAATGTAAAAGAACAGTAAGGAATATTTATTTTCATATCTTCTCTCTACAGGATCTACCATGGTGGTGGGCACATAGTAAGCAAATGCTCCACAAACATGGATCTTTTAGTAATGGTTCTATGGGGGGAGAAGCATATGCTTCATATAAACTTCAAAATAGTACTGATAAATATCTATATAGCCAGTGACTATTTGGGGAAGTGAAATATAACAGGGTCCAGAAGTAGTTCTGGTTAAGAGTGTATTATGCTAAGCGAAATAAGTCAATCAGAGAAAGACATGTATCATATGATCTCACTGATAAGAGGAATTCTTATTCTCAGGAAACAAACTGAGGGTTGCTGGAGTAGTGGGGGTGGGAGGGATGGGGTGGCTGGGTGATGGACATCAGGGAGGGTATGTGCTATGGTGAGCTCTGTGAATTGTGTAAGACTGATGAATAACAGACCTGTACCTCTGAAACAAATAATACATTATATGTTAAAAAAAAAAAAAGAAGATAGTAGGAAGGGCAAAATGAAGGGGGGGAAATCAGAGGGGGAGATGAACCATGAGAGACTATGGACTCTGAGAAACAAACTGAGGGTTCTAGAGGAGAGGGGGTTGGAGGATGGGTTAGCCTGGTGATGGGTATTAAAGAGGGCACGTACTGAATGGAGCACTGGGTGTTATACGCAAACAATGAATCATGGAACACTACATCAAAAACTAATGATGTAATGTACGGTGATTAACATAACATAATAAAATAAAATTTAAAAAAAAAGAGTGTATGTTTAGGAGTCAGGGAGTCTCAGGTTGGAATCTTAGCTTGCTCACTTCACTAGTGAGATGAACTTGAGCTTTAATTTCCTTATCTGGAAAAAATAAGAGAAAGAATGTAATGATTTGTTACCCTCAGAATTGAATATGATAGGGGCGCCTGGGTGGCTCAGTCGTTAAGCGTCTGCCTTCGGCTCAGGTCATGATCTCAGGGTCCTGGGATCAAGCCCCGCATTGGGCTCCCTGCTCCGCGGGAAGCCTGCTTCTCCCACTCCCACTCCCCCTGCTTGTGTTCCCTCTCTCACTGTGTCTCTCTCTGTCAAATAAATAAAATCTTTAAAAAAAAAAAAAAAGAATTGAATATGATAGTATACAGTGCCTAAGACAATGCTTAGCATACAGTAAACAATAAATGGTAGTTATTACTACGTAAATTATCCTAAAAATCCTGATTGGAATTGTTATAAATAACATCAAATTAAACCTTGGTTTATAGTAATTTATTTTAGATAACATTTAGATATATTTTTTTAAGATTTTATTTATTTATTTGACAGACAGAGACACAGCGAGAGAGGGAACACAAGCAGCAGGAGTGGGAGAGGGAGAAGCAGGCTTCCCGCGGAGCAGGGAGCCTGATGCAGGACTCCATCCCAGGACCCAGGAATCATGACCTGAGCCAAAGGCAGATGCTTAATGACTGAGCCACCCAGGCACCCCAGTATTTAGATATTTAGATAGTATATCTATTTTTTGATATTTTGATAATAGATTATTGAAAGAATTCCTGACAATTTCTGCTTTCCTTTTACTAATTAGAGGAACCAGGATGAGATGTCCGGTCCAAACACCCTACTTTTGTCCACTTCCTACTACCCTCCACCAACATCTATATGCTTGAAAAATATTCAGAGGAACTTTGAATGTTGCTGAAGAAGGAAATAGGAGGTTGTTTTGTTTTATTTTGTCAAGACCTAACTTATGATGAGGAAGACATAAAGATTCAGAGTGTGGCATGGTGCCTATACTTTACTGGACATTTGAACTGGTTTGGAGATTCTAAGGACCCGAAGAGGGAGGCAACACTTTCATGAGAAAATTAGCAAAACTCTGGTGAGGAAGAGGGCTGTCTTAGGGCCCAGGTGGCAGAGGGTAAAGTTAGAGGCCTTTTTTTTTTTTTTTTAGAGGCCATTTTCTACCTTTTTCTGCACAGAACACAGAAGGACTCTGGCACCTGTAGATTTGAAGACTCTGAGAGGATTAGGGTATAGTCTTTGTGATATTATTGTCAAGTTGAAGTAGTAAGACATGGCAAGATTAAGGTCACTTACAGTGATTCTGAGGGCAGAGGGCATAGACAAAGGAAGTCAGAATGCTAGAGAAAGAATGGTGTTGGTTGGTCCTATGAAAGAGACTGGCTTGTAAACCATCTCTTTAGAGATTTCAAGAGACACTTGAAACTTAGGAGGTCCTATGTTCTAAGGAGCGACAAAATCAGAAATTTGTGGGTTATTGATAACACGACTTGATATCCATAGGCTTCTGGGTCAAAACAAGATTTCAGTCACACAAAAAAGAGTTTTTTTAGTTTTAGTCCTTAGTTAGTCTTACTGATAATTAAGATATTTTGATAGTATGGAACCAAGAGTAGGTTTCAAAGGGTTTGGATTTATGGATATAGTAAGTGAACTATGATATTATCCGCTTGATTCAAAGTATCTTGTGGTTTTACATGAGTCACCTGCCAATAAAGAAAGTGTGTGATATTTCCTAATAAAGTTATTTTCAGATAGGAAAAAATGAGGATAGCTACATCCACATGGGAGGTCTTGCTACTGCTCTATGTAACCCCAAGGATTAATCTATTCATGGCTTAGATAGTTCTACCTAAGAGGCAACATGTAAACTCTTGTAAGTCAGCATTCATAAGTCAGCATTTAGTGTGTTCAGAGGAAACTCTCCAATGGCTTTGAAACCCTTAACTCAATTATTTCTAAAAACCCATGCAAAGCATTCAATACTTGATATAAGTTTACTTAAAGATAAACTCCTAGACATGTATGATTGATATATTTATGTGCAAATAATTTAAGACTAGATATTAGAAATTTTCTTTCATTTCTTGTCTGAACACTAGCCTTCCCCCACACTCTACTGTCTTGTATCCCTTTCATGTATATTTCAAAATGCTTTCACTTTTCCTGCAGATACCACTGAAACATATATACTCTTGAAAAGTAAATTCATATTATCTCCTGTTGAGTTTGGACTCCCAATTCAGTCTTATGAAGCCCTTAATGATTTATTTTCCTCCTGGAAGTAGCTGACAAGAATTCATACTCAGTTTCAATGTATTCTTTTAATAGATTGTTTTTGGCTTGCTGAGCTCTTTGTAGCTGTAAGCAAATACGTGAAACTTGGCAAAGGCATCATGTATGCTCTTCGCCACAGAGACAGCTGCCTCTCCCTACTGGTCTACTTCTTTTCTTTTAAAAAATTATCAAAAGAAGAAGAAAAATAATTATGAGTATTAGTCTATTTGAGCTATACTTTCAGCCAGTTTCATTATAATGTTATCTTTACACTTTGAAAAAAACAGTAGTTCAATAAATAAGAGATTTTTCCAAGATATGCATTATGAACACTAAGTCATAATGTCATGAAAGAACTTTGATCTCATCCAGAACTAGTTATTTAAATTATTCTTTTAGGGACGCCTGGGTGGCTCAGTCAGTTAAGCATCTGCCTTAGGCTCAGGTCATGATCCAGGGTCCTAGGGTAGAGCCCCATGTTGGGCTCCCTATTCAGCGGGGAGTCTATTACTGCCTCTGTCCCTCCCCCCACTCATTCTCTCAATCTCTCTCGTTCTTTCTCTCAAATAAATAAAATCTTAAAAAAATAAATGATTATTTTAATCAAACTGATTTTTGATACAAATGACAAACTTCTATCTTATATTTGCTATCTTGGAAAGATATGATCTTTTAAAAACATGAAATAACAGATTTGATTAACTTCAACTACTCCATGAAAATGATTTTCAATATTCTTACTCTGAAAGCTCTCTTAGAAATGTTAGCATCTATTACATTTTATAGATTTTGGAATCACAACTGAAGGTTCAATGATTAGTAGGGCAAACAGAGGATAAGTTGGCATTTGAGCCAGTCTCTGCTTCCAAAAAGGTGAGCATGTGACTCCAGAACTAAGAGTTATTAATCATAGCATTTTTTAAACTGCTATATTTAATGGCTTAATATTATGCTATTCATCTTTCTAATGCCTTCAGGCAGATACCATAGATCCTTTAGAAATAGATTTATGCCACTAGTTAAACTAATCTAAGGAAGGCCTTTTCAATGCATTTTAATTTAGCCTCACGTGTAGTATTTTCTTTAGTTAACACAAATTGTTCTTTTGCAAATTAAAGTATATTTCTTTGTTCTAAATTTTGAATAAATGAAATGGCCTATTCATCAATAAGAAAGTGTTTAAAATGAGATAATTTATAATGATACCATTTATAAAGTTAAAACCTAACTGTATTAGTCTGCAAGAGTTGCTATAAAAAATATCACAGACTGGGAGGCTTAAATAAATAAATTAATTTTCTCACAGTTCTGGATGCTGGAAGTTCAAGATCAAGGTGTTGGCTCATTTGGTTTCTCTTTAGGCCTCCCTTTTTGGCTTATAGATATCTACCTTCTGACTGTGTCCTCACATGGACTTTTCTCTGTGTGTGTGCATACCTGATGTTTCTTCCAGTTCCACACTTATGACCTCATTTAACCTTAATTACCTCCTTAAGGACCCTATCTCCAAATATAGTCACATTGTGGTGTAGGGCTTCAACATGTAAGTTTTTGGAAGAAACAATTTAGTCCATAATGCCAACAATTTCTAAGACTTTATTTCAAAGGAGTAGATGTAAATAGGTAAGAGTTACTTTGAAAATTTAAAGTTATCCCAGATAATAACCGAGTTGAATCTCTAAGTAGAAAATAATCATCATGTCCTCTATATGCCAATAACTCCCCAATTTAAATTGTTGTGTAAGAACTTCTTACATATCAATCCTTCAAAAAGAATTTTTCAGCCAAATATCTCATGACCTATACATAATTAAAAAACCTTTTATGACTGAATGTCAAATTGATAGCAGAGATACTAATAGTTCCCTCCCAGAGACATTATTAAATGCCACAATGGTTTATGAAAAATTTTCTATATATTAGTAAGCATACTTTTCAGATCTATACTCTTCCTCAGATTCTTCAAAAAGATTTCTCTTTCCCTATTCTTCAGTATTTTTCAAGCATGCCCCTTTAAAGAACAAATTTATTTTATTTTGTTTGCTGATCACGGCCTGAAGAGAGACCCACTTGCTGACATACACATTTTGAGAAATGACCTTGGCTCTCACTGTTCTCTAGGGGTTCCCAAAACCTCTTTTCTGTTCAGAAATTCAAAGGCAAGAATGTTAAGTACTGATTTTAGCCAAATTCCCAACACTTAGGAAGCATTTATCTAAACATTTATCTAGATTTTTCTAATGTGGAATTGTCTCATATCCTACATATATATCTCATATCCTGTCATCTAGAGCTCGTACACTTTGACCAATAGAATGCATAAAAACCTCTTCTCTAGGAACTTCAATATATTGCTACTAGGGCTCTTGCTACTTCCTTCCTTCCCTATAGGGCTTGATTTGTTAGATTAACTCTTAACCACAGAGATTATTGAGACAACACCAGTGTCTACTCCTAACCAAATCAATCAGTCAACAAACAAAATGTATTTTATTTTCCAGAAAGTGCAATTCCAGAATGAATAGAGGTGGGGGATGGGGAGTGAGGGGGTGTGGGAGTAGGGGGTGTGTACAAAAAGAATAAACTCATTTCTCTGGCTGCCTTAAAAAAACAAAACCACCTATACTTATTAATTTCCTGATAAGCACAACTCTCAAACCTATGAGCTTCAGAAAAGACAGTAATTTGGGGATGATGTGTTTGTCGACTTTTTGTCCCTTGGGTAGGGGCTGATTGTTTCTGAATCCAGTTCTATGTTAATTAGAATACCTCCATGGTCCTGGAAAAATCTGTCTTAAATGTCAGTGTTTCCATGGGTTTTTCTTCAACTTTTGTGTATTCAATGTGTGGTGGGCATAAAGATAGCAGATGGCATATAGTTCAGAGGTTGCCAGTCAGTTGCTATTTTTAGCCAGGATTCACATATGTACTTTGATTTTAGGTATGATTTGTTGTATTATGATAAAAGAAAGATCGTGTTTTCAATCTCCTACAGATTTGGCAGCTAATAATTATGATCTTTCTTAATAAAAGTGGATTTAAATGAGTCCATTATGACATGCTGCTGTCTACATTAATATGTGAGCAGTGAGTTTAAAATGTGGTCATCTACTTATAACTTTATTATTTAAAGTAACTTTTATATTTATAAATGAAATATTGTTGACCAATAGTGAGGAATTAAAAAACTTCCTTGGATAAAATACGCTAATTGACTTTCTTAGGCAACTACAATTATACAACTTTCCCATACTCACACTCTAATAAAACATAATGGAAAAAGGAACGTTCCTCCCAAAAGTGAAATTTTTGTATAAATAAAATATTTGCTTACTGATGTCCCAATTTAGATTTCCATTCCTCCTGCTGTGTGACAACTAATGATAATATTAAATTTGCATTATAATGATCCATAATAATAACTAACATTTATTAAGTGCTTACTAATGTGCCAGAAAGTGTTCTTAACTTACCACATACAAATTTTTCATTTTTACATACATCAGCTCTAAATAGGATATAATATCATTATCCCCATTTTATGTAGAGATCAAGGTTATAGGGGTGAAAGAATGTGCCTAAATTGGATACATACATAGTATCAGTGTATATCAGAGCGCAACAAAATACAGACTCAATCAATGACTAACTCCAAAAAAATAATCTTTCTCACTTCTCCCAAGATGTAAATGTGAACAAAGCAAACTCTGGGTTGCCCTTTGGGTACTTTATATCTATTGAGACATGAATCAAAGGTTTTTGGGTGTGTCAGCACACAAGTTATACCTTCAATAAAAACGATTATTTCAAGATAAGGCCAATGACAACTACTTTGCATAGTTTTGTATCAGAATTGCTAAAGAGAAGAATAATTTCCTTATTTGCTGGAAACTGTCTGCCCCAAACCTGCTTTTGTCCTTTTGGTGTGTGAGTAACAGTGTGTTAAGTAATATTATATTCCTATAACATCCTCTTGCTTTCCTCTTATGGCAGGGGGGCAGATGGAATTTACTGAACTTGTAAAAAAATTAACAGTTATAGGTAGAGCAGTCATCAGATAGAGGAATTACCTTATAAGATTTAAAATATAACAGCTGACAATAATCACATATAATAGTTGTCAAGGAAAACAGAATGAATGTTTTAATCTCTGAAATTTGAAATTCTGGTATGTAAGTATTATGCCTATCTGATGTTCATGCTTTTCTCCCTGTCTTTTGTTACTTTTTTTTGCCCATGTTACTTCCCTTCTGGAATAGCCTCTCAGGCTCTCTCTCCCTCTCCATCCCTCCCTCCCTCTCTCTTACAGTTGCTTAGATCACAATAATATCTTCTCTATCGTCCAGAGGAAAATCCTGATCTTAACTAAGATTGATTCCTGAATCAAAACAAATGAGTTTGAAAAGCTGATCCAGTGGAAGAGGGGAAAAACTTTGATGTTTAAAACATTTTCCTAGGGATTTCAGGGCTATTATCCATCATTGTTTGGTAAACTGAGTCAATTAAAGGCACTCACATGTAAAACATTCCTTTACAAAGAGCTCACAGTGACTGTTACAAGTCTTGGGGCAGAACAGGGGGAGGAAGAAAAAGAGGGGAGAAGGATAGGCTTTTAACCAAGATTAATTGTAAACACTTTATATGATCTGAATTAATTTATTTGTACTCTCTTTAAATTGTAATTGCTACTTAATTTTTAGGAAAGAATTTAGGAAAAACCAAATTATATATCTCAATGAAACATTTCAATTATAAACTGTATAGAGCATGGAAAATGAGAGACTAGCATAAAAATGTTAAAGAAAACACTGCATTTTTAATCTTTTTTTCTTGGTCTAGCTATTGTTATTCTTTAGCTATCACTGGTGTATAATCACTTCATCCACTATACAGTGATTAAAATACTTAATTTCTTTCCTAAAATTTTATCGGTAACTTTTCTGAGATGGGAGAATTTGTAGATGAATTACAATAAAATCCAAAAGTTGTTCTGGATTATCAAAAGAGCAAAAAAATAAAACTAGGTGCAGAGGAGAGTTTTTAAATTTTCATTTGTACAGGACAAAGTACTCCAGTCCAAGATTATAGTGAATTCATTTCTTTATTTCTGCAGTAGGCCTTTGGGCTTCTGTATCATCCTAACTTTTCCAAAGGAAGGTACACAGCACATGATAGAATTTTATGAGCATCATATTAGGCATCTTTGGGGTTTATTTCTAGATTCCCGATTTCTAAATAGTGTTTCTTAGGAGTGCTCACAACTCATTTATTAATTAAGGCCTTGAGGAGAAAAGGGGGGGGAAGCTCCCTATAGCTAAAACAAAATCCAAAATTAAGTTTTCTAAGTATATCAATAAATATCAAAATAGCATTATTTTGCAAACTGTAATATTTTGTGCCTGTGTATCTGACATAAATTAGTGGGGAAAAGTTCCTTTTTTTTCCAGTTTGGCCTTTGATACTTAATGTATTTGCATTAATATATATATCTTGAATGTAGTAACAGTATTTTCCACTCAGAACAACAGAATTAAAGAACAAAAAAGAACCTTAAGAATCTAGTCCAATACCCTTATTTTACAAATAAAAAAACAAAACAAAGCTGAGACCACCAAAGATAAATGGGTTTGCTCAAATTATATACAGCTTGTTTAGTAACAGAAGCCAAGACAACATATAGAGGTGAGAATATTAGTAACCTTAATGCACCATGCACAGGAAGCCATAGGTCAAAGTTGTTGCTAGAACCAGCCCTCACTCCCTTCCCTCTGTGATCCCCAGGTTTGGTTAAAATTCGAACCCTGGGTTTATTCATATTCAACTAGAGGCTATTTGAATTTTTTAAAGCTATATTTTATCTAAATATATGCTTATTGCCAAGGAAAGCTTTAATATCAATCAATGTATTTTTATATCTCACTGTACCTCAGTCCTCACCTTATGCCCAAAGACTTCTCATTCTTTTATTTTTAAATTTGGATTTTTTTTCTCTTAGAATATAAAAGTCAATATTGTCACAAATTTCTAGGATTAACAGGCGAAAATATACTACTAAACTTTTGAATATGCACTATTTAGGAATTAGAAGTAATAGTTCATTCGAAACTGTTGCTATCTTCTCCATTTTGATTGCCATAATATATTCACCTACCAATTTTTAAAATTTCTTTCAGAATTATGAAAGAACACTTTTATGACTAGTTTAATAGTGTTCGTCTTTATTTTACAAATGGGTGGGACGGGCGCCTGGCTATCAGTCAGAAGAGTGTGCAACTCTTGATCTCCAGGTTGTGGGTTCGAGCTCTACATATGTTTATGAAAAAAATACAAAAACAAACAAACAAACAAACAAACAAATGGATGGGACAAACCATTTTAACTTTTCTTTTATGCTTCCTAAATACACATGAATTTTACTGTGATCAGGTTTTGTAAATCATTAAAACAATTTAATCTTTATGACTATGGACACATATTTGGTAATGGGTAATATTTACTTACTCATTAAGTAAAGGATGCTACAGGCCAGCCAATGCCCTGGAGACTTAGGTTAGGAAGGCAATGCCCTCAAGTAGCACTTATATTTAGTGGGGAAGATAAAAGATCAGACCTCACCGAGTCCAGTGTTACAACGTGCCATTTAGAGGATGCATAAAGAAGGACCACAAAGCCATGTGTGGTGGTGGCACAATGGGCGGGGAGGGGAGACTACTGGAATAAGTTCAGAGTTCTTAAGGATGGTCAAGTTAAAATTAAGTCCTGAAAAGACAGTAATGAGATCCCTCATAAAGCAATATTAGCCTTATTGTATAAAACAGTTTATTTTTTTCCAAAATTCTACTCTTCTTACATCAGACTAAAAGATTTTCCAGTTCATTAGTTAACATGTGTTTTTAAGGACGTTGATTCTATCACTCCTTCCCTGAGTAGGAAATAAATAGGAAATAAAACAGGAAAACAGGTCCTATCTTCTAGTTTTAGCTCCCTTTCTTTCTCTCTCTCAATCTCTCTTACACACACACACACACACACACACACACACAGCAGAAGGGGACTAAACCACATTTTTTTCAGAGACATATTCAGTTGCTTATTTTAAGTACTAACCATAGCATTACAAACAATGATTAGTTAAAAATCCACAGAAACCAACCAACCAACCAACCAACCAACCAACCAACCAACCAACCAACAATATTAGGTTCTCCTATACTTCCTCTTTTTTTCTCTTTTTTCTTACCAACTGGGACCCTCTCTTATATAGAGGCAGCATCCTCCTAAGATTTTCTTCATGATGAAGATGTATAGCAGAAAATTTCAGTTTCATTTGTAAATTGAATATTCTGTACATCTTTACTAGTTAGAGAATTTATTCCCAATTTTTAAAAGCACATGTCTTCTTACAAGTAATTTTTATAAAATACTAACAACTAAATCAAAATATATGCAATTTTACAGAACAAGAAAGTATTTTTTAGTTTAAAAATCATTTTGTTTTTATCATTTCTTTGCCACACACAGACATATCAACTTTTTTTTCCCTTGGGATGGGGTGGGTGGTCCAGACTCAAGCTTTGGCAATAAGAATGAAGTGATAAAGCCCAACTGCACCACAACCCCATATTGGCACTATTTTATATTAAAAGACTACATTATGTTTTAAAACACAAAACAGTAAATTTTATTTCATTTATTAATAACAAATTATTAACTTAATTATTTTAAGTGCTTTGTGTGTATATTATTATGTTTTGATTATTTTGGACAACAAAATAAGCTTAATCAAGAGCTGCTGCAGGCTTTGCTTTCCTTCTCCTTGAATCATTTACATTTTGCACGTGCACAATTTTATCTCCAACTAATTACCCCCTGCTATTTCCAGGTGATGCCTCTGGTACCTTCAGTTTCATTTGTTTCTTCATCCAGGAATTGATTTTATTTGCTTACATAAAAACCAACAGTTGATAATGCAAAACAAGTCTTCTTAGGGTATGTGTTTGTGAAAAAGCATAAAAGACTTCACTTCAATAGTGTTGTCCTGGGGATCTAAAGAAATGATGTGAGAGATTTAACCTAAGGTGTTTATTACCATTTTTAGAGGAAAGTCCTAACATATATAGGAAAAGGCCCCTCCTAACAGAGCAATGGTCAGCAGTGTTATGTACTGAGTGAAGTAGTTTTGATAAGAAGACAAGTGCTTTTGGAAACAATGCCTTTTGTCCACACTCCCTGGAATATGGCAATCCCATGCCTATGATGGCTGATAAAGCCCTTCTGTAAAGAAAGCTAAGAGTTGGCTTTGTTAAATATCCATATATAATTTTACTTAAAATTACAAATCTTGTCACTGGGACCAATTAAAGCAAACCAAGGCATTCCCTCTCTGCTGCAGGGGAGAGAGATTACTTCTTAAGCACTTGTCATGTCCCAGAATGTGATAGGTGATTATGTATGTATTTAAGAGACATTGTATCATGCTAAAGAAACCCAGGGAGGGGGACGCCTGGCTGGCTCAGTTGGTTAAGAGTCTGCCTTCAGCTCAGGTCATGATCTCGGGGTCCTGGGATTGAGCTCCGCATCAGGCTCCCTGCTCAGCGGGAAGCCAGCTTCTCCCTCTCCCTGCTTGTGCTCTCTCTCTCTTAAATAAATAAAATCTTAAAAAAAAAAGAAAGAAAGAAACCCAGGGAGAGTTTGCAGGTTAAATTTCTGCTTAGATTCCCAGTTACTATATATGACAGCTAGTATCCAAAACCAGAGATGCAAAAAGCTGTGCTCCCTGCCCTGCATCTTACTTTCTACCGTTTTCCTGTCTTTCTTTTTTTTCCCAATTCAAGTCCCTAGTTTTTTTTTTTTTTTTAATTGTTGTTATCTGCTGCCAAAAGCTAGGTGGACTGACTCTTGCCCCAGAAGGGCACATGTGAGTTTTCCAGCCATAGCCTCTATCAAGATGGCTGTTGGACTTTTATCTTTCACTGACTTTCGTCATCACCTTCTTTTATTTCCCCTGAGATTTCCAGGGTTATTACTGCTCAGAAAGACTTCTGGTGGGGAAACACTCCTTACTAGGAAGACAAACACATGTAGTACTACCACCCAAGTTGCAATTTGAGAAACTGGCCCCAACAATGCATGAGATTCATTTGAAGTGACCAAGTCAGACCTCAGAATGTTGTGGATCTTTTCTTTTCCTCCAAAAAAAGAAAAAAAATAAAAGACCAACTTTGAGGTACCTAGGGAACCATTCCATATGATGAATTGGTTTTATTTTAGGTTATCTTAACTTTTATTAAAAAAAAAACATTAGTTCTCTATAGTGATTTTTTTCTCTTTATTAGGAAAAAATCCTAGTTTAGTGGACAGATTTTATACTTGAGTTTTCGGAAAATCATCTCTTGTTTCTTCAGGGTACTTTGCATTTTCATGAAAACACATTGTCTTAAGATGCAGTGAGAGAGGGGGCAGTCAGGTTAAGAAAATGTTTTACTATTGTTGTTAAGCCCTCCTACACCATGTCAAGCGTGACAGGGCATTTTTTTCTTTAACACATCCTGGTCCAGTGAAGGCTGAGATTCAGAAAAAGTGCTTGACACAACAATTTAGCAGGAAAGAAAGCTATTTTAAAAGTCTTTTGGGAACATGTTTGTGAAACAGGAAAAAACATACAATTGAGTTGATAATAGCACCCCGTAAAGGTTAGACTCACTGAAATGGATTTGCCATCTTTTTTCACAGGGAACGCGTTCTTCTTAAGCAGCAGTTCTCACTTAAGCAAGGCTTAATTCAGCAAGGAGCTTCTTCCTGTGCAACTGCTTTTGCATTGGAAAACCTATTTTTAAATTGCAACCCAGACTTAGTCACAGGAGTAAATAATTAAAAATAAGCCGTGCTTGGTATGTGCAAAATTACAGCAGTTTATAGAGTGCATCATGGGACTCTGTGCCTAGCAAAGGTCCAAATGACATAGCCAGGTTTCCACTCATTATTTCCCCAAAGAATCTCAATTTCCTCGCAGGCCTGCACCTTTACCTTCATTCACACAATCCTTGCTCATTCTGGACCTATGCCTTTGTTTTTCTAGTTCCTTGTCCCTAGACACTCTACCTCTGTCCTCTATCAACACACATTCTTACGCTGAATTTCTTCAACACTAATGTTTTGAAATGTGCTCTCATTCCATTCATATACACATCTCAGAATGCACTGTTTACTCCCTTCCCATTATGACAGTCCTTCTGGATGAAACTTCATTTACTATTCTATTATATGATGATGGGTGTGAACTTTCCATTTCAAAGCCCTCCCTTAACGGATTTCCAGAACCATTTAGACAAACTCCCAGACACTTTCTTCTTCAAAATGTCTGATCTATACTCAGATATTTTCCTACCACCCCTTTTCCTCTGCTGTACCCCCTATAGTAGTGATTGGACCTTATTCAGATACTCATGGTAGAATTTGGGGGACTCTGTTTAGGTTTCTTATACTCCCTAAATTCTCCTATTCTCACAGATTAAATATTTTTAATATCTCTGTTAAATATTCCTTTCTGTCCCCATTATTATTATTCTTAATTCTAGCCTTCATGATTATTTTCTTGCTTCACTTACTTAAAAGTCACTACAGTATTCTAATTTGTCTCTCTACAACTACCCTTGTTGCCATCTTTGAATTAATCCTCCTGCTTTCCTTCTTTTTTTTAAGATTTTATTTATTTATTTGACAGACACAGAGAGAGAGAGAACACAAGCAGGGGGAGTGGAAGAAGGAGAAGCAGGCTCCCTGTTGAGCAAGGAGCCCGATGTGGGACTTGATCCCAGGACCCTGAGATCATGACCTGAGCTGAAGGCAGACTCTTAACCAACTGAGCCACCCAGGCACCCAATCCTCCTGCTTTCTAAAACAAAAAACTTGTCATAGCGCTCTACTACTACTACTATTATTATTATTATTTGTAGTGGAGTTAGCAAATCTTTGGGATACATGTTATTCCTTAGGATGGTGCCCATGGCAGACATCACCGATGGATCAGTGCCTCTCACTGAGTCCAGACTCAAGCTCATCGCTGCTAATCACAGTCCTGTTAATCACAGCCACAGCACGTCAGAGCAGGCATTCTAGATGAAAATCTCTAGTCTGGAGCATTAAACAAAAACTCCTCAATATGACAGAAAATACCGTCTCTAATTTGCCTGTTTCCCTGGAAAGCCTCATCTCTTATGTACCTACGTCTTTCAAGTACCTGGCACTTCAAATTACTGATTTTTTAAAACTACACTGAAGTGTCATATTCTCTATGTCTCTCTCGCTCTCTCCACATGTGTGTGCGTGCACACACTCACCCTCACACATAAACCACTCCCATGTAAAATGCATCATTCCCTCTGATTAAACACTAAAAAATATTTATTGACTACCTATAACACTTCATTATCCATATTTGTACATGCCTTTCTTCACTTACAAAGTTTCAACCAACTCTAAGAGCAAAAACTGTATCATTTCTGGATCCTCAGCACTTAACATTGCTTTTGGAATATATTGGGTTCTAAATAAATGTTTGAATGAATGAATAAATAAATGAATATATTAAAAAATACGAAGATGAAACTATGTTTAATGGTTGTAAGAAATAGAGATCCTGTAAAGGAACAAATTTCAGGATTACCAGGGTGCCCGGGTGGCTCAGTTGGTTAAGTGTCTGCCTTGGGCTCAGGTCATAATCACAGGGTCCTGGAATCCAGACCCCCTGTCGGGCTCCCTGCTCAGTGGGGAGTGGCTTCTCCCTTTCTTTCTGCCCCTCCCCCGCCTCCTGCACGCGGACACACTCTCTCTCTCTCAAATAAACAAAATCTTTAAAATTTTTTTTCAGTATTATCAACACTGTTTGCTTCTTTACAAAAATAATGGAAAAATGTGGTTAATTTTAAATAAAGTGTGCATTTACCTGAGACACACCCATTGAGCTTTCTCTTTCCTCCCTACCTCTACCTTCTCCTTTCATTCCTCCCTCTCTCTTTTCCATCCTTCTTTCACTTTTCTTTTACCTAGTAATAACTTCATAGAAGGGAAATAGTTGGGATGTAAGCTTTTTAACTTGGGTTAATTTCTAAGAATGTACTAAAGTTCCTTAATTTTTCTTGCTAATACTCCCATTTGTTGTTTCTTTGTTATTGTTTATAATAATACAATTTAAATATGTCACAAGTGGAATACAAATATCTACAATTTTTTTTTGTACATAAATTGTCAGTTTTCCACCCCTGTAAGAAAAATAAAATAAGACTGTAGAAATGTAAAGAAAAGAAATTACTGACAGGAGAAAAGAGATAAACAATTATAAATTCTTTAAACCTAAGGAATATTTTCTAAGTTTATCACAATAGCTTCTGCCTCAATTATGTATAATGGTTATTTTTTATAAACTAAAATTTTTATCTCAAAGGAAATATAATATTTTTGTGTATGAGCTGAAAAGCAAATTTCAAGGAGAATGTACTTTTCCTTACAAATAAAACAGTTCTAAACATGTAAAATAGAGTTGATGCATCAAATCGAAGGAACAATTCAGAATTTACATCCATGGGATACACTGTAAATTAGGCAGGTTTTTGTTCATTGTGTTTTGTTTTACAGTGTGAATATTATCTCTTGACAAAGGAGAGAGAGGAAACTAGATGTTCTGCTCAGCACAAATCTTCCCTTATATACACATACCTTTTTTCTTGCATTTACTTTTTAAAAAACAGCTTTATTAACTTACAAATCACATGCTAGATAATCCACTGATTTAGTGTATAGTTCAATGATTTTAGTATACTCACAGGATTGTGCAACTATCATCACAATTTAATTTTAGAACATTTTTATCACCCTAGAAAGGATTCCTGTACTCATTAGCAATCAGTCCCCATCATCACTCTCCCTCAGCCCCATGAAACCACTAATCTGGTCTCTGCCTCTATAAATTTGCCTATGCTGGACATTTCATATAAATAGAATCATACAATATGTGTCTTTTGTGATTGGCTTTGTTTACTTAGTGTAATGTCTACAAGGTTTATCCACGTTGTATTACTACTCCT
This sequence comes from Phoca vitulina, assembly GCF_004348235.1. Classification (NCBI taxonomy): domain Eukaryota; kingdom Metazoa; phylum Chordata; class Mammalia; order Carnivora; family Phocidae; genus Phoca; species Phoca vitulina. The sequence goes on from NW_022589704.1 coordinate 46,184,130, forward strand.
TTCTTTTTATTGCCAAATAATATTCTATAGTATGGATATATCACATTTTTTGATGGATATTTGAGTTGTTACCACTTTTCAGCTATTAAAAATAATACTGCTATGAATATTCATGTACAAGTTTTTTTTGGACATATGTTTTCATTTCTGTCAGATATATATATACATATATGGTAATTCTATGTTTAACATTTTGAAGAACTGTTAAACTATTTTCCAAAGTGGCTACATCATTTTACAATCCCACCAACAATGTAAAAGTTACAATTTCTCCACATCTTTCCTATACTTATAATTGTCACCTTTTTATCATAGCTACCCTAGTGGGTATGAAATGGTATCATTGTGGTTTTGAATTGCACTTCCCTATAACTAATGATGTTGAACATGTTTTTTCACATACTTGTTGGTCATTTGTATGTCTTATGTAGAGAAATGTCTATTCAGATCCTTTGCCCATTTTTTAATTGGGTTGTTCATCTTTTTATTATTGAATAATAAAAGTTATTTGTATATTCTAGATATTAGTCCTTTATCAAATATGTGACTTTTAAATATTTTCTCCTAATCTGTGATTTGCCTCTTCATTTTTTTGATGGTATCATTTATATCACAAAAGTTTCTAATATTGATGTAGTCCAACATCTATTTCTTTGTTACTTGTGCTTTTGGTATCATATCTAAAAACACATTGCATAACCCAAGGTCACAAAAATTTATTCATACATTTTCATGTAAGAGTTGCATTTATTTTTTATTTTTAATAAAGATTTTATTTATTTATTTGTCAGAGAGTGAGTGAGAGCACAAGCAGGGGGAGTGGCAGGCTGAGGGAGAAGCAGGCTCCTTGCTGAGCTAGGAGCCTGATGTGGGACTCGATCCCAGGACCCTGGGATCAGGACCTGAGCTGAAGTCAGACACTTAACTGACTGAGCCACCCAGGTGTCCCATTATTTTTTGAGCAAGCTATAAATATCTTGCTATAGGCACATACTAGTTGTGGACTATCCAAGAACATATATTTCCAAGTCTATTTCAGATTTAAAAAAAAAATTGGTGAAAAGGAAAATAATCTGTAGATATTTAGATTACAAAATGGAGAAAAGCTTTAAGTCATCTTATTTTACAGGTCAGGAAACTAAGGCCTAGCAAAGTCACTAACCTGAAAACATTCAGGCTCTGTAAGCTAGGCAAAATGCAAAATGGAACCTTCTTATTAATCATTCCACTCCACCAGCATTTCTAAAAATGTTAGAAATGTTTTGGTTGCATATGTTTTGGAGACAAAATTCCAAATCAATCCTGTTTAGGCATAAAATATAACTTACTGGCTACATTGGTGAGGAAGTCCATTATTATAGCTTATTTTGGATGTGGCGAGATTCAAAGGCTCTAATAATGTCATCGGATTCTCCACCAATCTCCACCTAGCTCTCAGCTGATTGACTTCATATTTTAAAATATTTTTTTCCCATATGGTAAGCAGGATGCATTAGGATATACCTTCTCCTACTTGCTTTGCAACCCCCCAGAAAGAGAAAACCTTCCCTGATAACACTAATAGAGAAGTCCTAGGGGAGAACACCAATGATGTAGCTTGACCATGTTTCCATGCCTAAACAAACCAAAATCAGAAGATTATGCTAATCTGACCAGATTTTAGTGACTTCCTACCTCTGTGACCAGGAGGACAGACTCACTTGAACCAGAGGGGACAGATTCTCTGCTGGAAAGAGGGGTTCATTTTATCAGGGAAAAAAGGAAATTGTGCTGGATCGACAGTATCATCAGCTTCCCAAATGCTGAGACATGCTAGGAGGTACTGTATAAATTTGATTTTTTTAGAAAAATTGAAAGCCCCAAATAACAGAAATACAGTATTGATGATGGAGCTATTATGTTAAATTAAAATTCCAGGGGAATTATATATTTTCTGATTTTATTGCCTTTGGAGAAAACATGTTTTCACATAGAATTTGACTCTTGACTTTGTGAAAGGGAAATAGGTGTAAAGCTCTTAGTCCAAAGAGCTGGAAAGATATGTTTTGTTTCTATGCTCGTTGAGCAAGCAATTCTTTCCATATTAGATCTCTGGAGGGAGAGTGTTTTCATCAAGTACAAAGCATTTTTTCAGTCTCCCTCCCACCTTTTACTAATTGGGCTGAGATTTGGCCACTTGCCTCTTTCAAATAAAAAGAAGGTGACCAAAATCACCGGAAAATGGCTAATCATGCCCACAATGGGAAAATTATTCCCATGAGTACATACTTCAGAGTGTAAAATGAAGTCCCAAATTTAAGCACAATTTTATCTGTCTTTAATGGCTATCCAGCTATTCAACCTGGAATGTTCATTAGATAAGCAAGTAAGCAGAGAGTCAATATTTTTTTTTTTGGTACCAATACAGTATCAGTAAAGGCTATTATAGCCAACCTAAAATTAAACTCAAATTTGGGAGATTTTATATCTTGTTTTTAATTGGAGTAGCATGTTATATTCTTTAAGATGTGACTATTTGATTACAATGTATACAAACAATTTGCTAGAGCTTTATATAAGTTCAATATTAGGAAATATGCAATTATGTTAATTAAATGGACATCAGATTTGGGAATATACTTGTTACCATTCACTTTATTTGATATTTTCATGACTGGCTTAAATGACAGAATAAAAACCAAACACATTATTTCTAAAGAAGATAAACTCACAATGCATATGACCACCCCTTGAAATATTGGGTAAATTTTCATGTATAATGCTATAGAAATTGTGGCAAATAATTTAAAAACATGTATAATCTTGTTTATGTTTCTAAAAATTTTAATGTGATATAATAAAAATAACAGTAATAACAATAGCTAACTTTACTGAGTTCTAAAAAGTCTATGTACATTATCTCATTTTATTTTCACAATAGCCTTTTAGTGTAGGAGCTATTTTGCAAATGAGAAAGCTATTCTTACAGAAGTTGTTTAACTTGGAAGTATGAGGTTGAGTTGGGTTTTCAAATCAGAATTTGTAACCAGTACAACTCCTACCTCTACTTATCACAGATGTCCCTCTATTAGGCTAATTATTAAATATCAGGTGGATGTTACTTTATTCATTTTATAATCTCCCTAGAAAAGGGAAAATTGTATCATTGTTCAGTAGGGCAATATTTATAATATATATTTTCTTAGCACGTGGAATTTAGTTATAGTTAAACTCTGATGTCTCTTCAAAATAAAATACTTTCTGGAGGTTTTTATTGACTTTTTAAAATTGGCTATTAGAGTGCTTTTATATACTAGGTCATTCATAAGATTTTGATGAATTAAATATAATAATCTTTCTTGCTATTTCATTGATTACCTTGTTGAGTTTATGCATTGTTGAATCATTCCTTAACATGTCCTGTAATTTCTGAGCTGTATAATTTAAAATTTTTTTACCTATGTAATTTCTTGTTAAATGCAAGAGATAAAAACCCAATGTATCCCAAATTCATAAATTGTTGGCTTCCAGTCCCAGGAGCATTTAGGCTTATTGATGACAATAAGTATACCTTGGCTTAGATGAATTAATCAGATCCCATTCTGAAGAAGTCTGGCAAGCGGGCTTATGAAGAAATATGTTTGCTTTTCTAATTTCAGTTTTCTGCAGTGGAGAAGAGAGAACTAGACTTACCCCAAACAGCTTTTCAAAAGTAAGAATAGCTCTAAAAAGAGGCAGTATATGAAGAGGTAAAATCAAGATGTGATTTCTTTTGATCTAGATACATTTTCCCTGAATTCTCATGTAGCAAAAGAAAAAAATCATGGGTCTACATTCCACTGTCTTAGATTCAAACTCAAACTCCTTTGGGCAATTAGAAGGAAGAAACCTAGGGAAAGTCTTCCTGAACCAGAAAAAACTGTGTCAGAGAGGCTTGGTTTCAAGGATATTTTGGATTTGAGTTAGTTTGAACAAAACTGTTAATCCTGCCTTTTACATAAATTTTGAACACTTACCCAAGGCTTAAATAATCTTATTCTACTCTTTCATTTTACAAATGAGATACCTGGGAAGGTATGTAACTTGCTCAAGCTCACTGAATGACAACATATTGACTGAGCACCAGGACTAACTTCCTATCTTAAATGTTGGTGAAATCATCCCTCTTTAGAACCTTATGAATGAGTCCTATGGACTCTGCTTAAAAGTAATGAACTAAACCACTAAAATAAGATTACTGTTCTCTAACTTGATAAATATTTTTGTTGAGGAATCTTAACTTATATTCACTTCTATCTCCCTACACAACTAGGTGAAAGTAGATGCTCAATAAATAGGGTAAGATGACTAATTGAGTTTCCAGAAGTATTTCTTAAATTAAAATGCATGTGATTTTTATCTTGGTACCTTACCAGAATGGCAAGTCTGAGTTGTGAAACTTACTAATGTAAGTTTAAAAAAAGTAAAATATCCTGACTTTACTAAGAAAAGGAATCAAAAGAAGAAATTGTGTGAGAAAAAATAAAAATGTGTTTGATAAATGAAAGTGAAATGAAATGTGAAAATTGGATGGTTAAGCAAAATAACTGAATAAGCAAAACAGAAATGTATCCTGCACCACTTTCTAAGTCCTAATTACCCAAAAAAATGGCTCAATTCTCTGAGTCAGTATAGTTTGGGCAAAGGGCTTCAGATTTAGAGTTGGAGAATCTGAGTTCTTAGCTTAGGGTCAGCCTAAGCATCTGTATGCCCTTGGCCAAGTCACTAAGATAGGTATGAGACATGAGATATGAGATTAACATTGCCATAACTAATTAAAATTATAGAACAATAAAGATCATAGCAATAGCTAATGCTTATTGGGTGTTTATTATAAGTTCTTTATATCTATCATGTAATTTAACACTTAAAAGTCCTGACAAGATTAATTATGATAAAAATTCTAAGCGACATTGATCAAGCCACTATTTACGTACTCCTTCCCTTGTCAGGAAATAGTGAGTTTAAGTGTTGTAAGAACTGGAGTTTGAAGCTATGCCTCTCTGACTCCAGCACATATCTTTCAATAAGTCTGCAATATAGAAAAGGGAGCTAAAGATTAAGTGCGCATTTTCTAGTTGGGTAAGCCAAGCAGAAAAGAGTTGAAATGATTTTCTTAAAATCACCTAACAATTTAGGAACATCTGGAAGAAATTCAGCTAATGTGATTGCCTTGCACTATGATAAATGTGTTCTAAAGTTAGGAGGAATGACTGGCCAGTTGTGAAGCCAAAAGTTACCACTTATATTTGATGGGAAGATGTAATTTTTGATCAGGTGAAGATTTGCAGTTAATTTTCTATTACGGCTGTAACAAACTGCCACAAATGTAGTAGCTTCAAAAAAAACCACACATTTATCGTGTCACAGCTCTATGGGTCAGGAGTCCTACGGGCTTGGCTAGTTTCTCTATTTCAAGTCTTACAAGGCCAAAATCAAGGAATTCTGTCCTGGAGGCTCTGGGAGAGATCTACTTCCTGATTCATTCAGGTTGTTGGCAGAATTCAATTCCTTGAGATTGTAGAGCTGGGGTCCCCATTTCCTTGCTGGCTATTAATTTGAGAGCCACCTTTATCTCCTAGAGGCTTCTTTCCAGTCCTTGTACGTGGGCTCCCTCATAAAGCTGTCAACTGTGCCGTATCTCTTCTGCTTCCTTTTCTTCTGTTGCACCTCTGTGGCTGACTATTCAACCTTCCTCTTCTACTTTGAAGGGCTCAAATGATTAGTTTAGCCTACCAGAATACTTCATGGTAATCTAGGATACTCTTCCTATTTTAAGGTCCATAATCTTGAAATGACAGATTCTGGGGATTAGGGCATGGAAATACTTGGGGGCTTATTATTCCACCTACCACAGAATTCTTTTATCTGTACCACTGGTTCTCAACTTTAGCTGTATACTAGAATCACCTTAGAAACTTGGAAAAAATGCTTATCCCTAGGCCGCAAATGATAAACTGAATCCAAATTTCCTAGAGTAGAATCTAGTCAATGATTTTTTTTTTAAGGTGTCAGAAATTATAATGTGCTTCATAGGGCTAAGAGCACCCTCAAACACCAGTTTCTTCAACTTAATTAAATTCATTTTGTAAGTAATCCATTCAAAACACACTTTCTATTTATTCTCTTTATGCCTAGGGTTTGGAGTTATAGAGGTAGCTACAATGCATGTCCTATTTTTACTGTGCTCACAATCTAGTGGCATAAACAGACACACACAAAAATAATTACAACATTACAGGATACATTTTAAAATAGATATTTGAATAATTTGCTCTGGGAGTTCTGAGACAATTCTTGTGCCTGGGAACACGGTAGAATATTTTGCTTGATTTATACTTGATAGTCATTATTATTTATTTTTTTTTTTTTTTTGAAGTAAGCTCTACTTCCAACGTGGGGCTTGAACTTACTTTTTTTTTTTTTAAAGATTTTATTTATTTGACAGAGAGATAGAGAGAGAGCACAAGTAGGCAGAGAGGCAGGCAGAGGGAGAGGGAGAAACAGGCTCTCTGCTGAGCAGGGAGCCTGACACAGGCCTCGATCAGAGGGATCAGGACCCAAGCTGAAGGCAGCCGCTTAACAGACTGAGCTACCCAGGCGCCCCATGGGGACTGAACTTATGACTTCGAGATCAAGAATCACAGGCTCCTCCGACTGAGCCAGCCAGGTTCCCCCTTAGTTGTTATTTTTAAAATAGTCTGGCAAGGGGCACTGGCTGGCTCAGTCGGTTAAGCAACCAGCTTCTGATTTCACATCAAGGTCCTGGGATCTAGCCCTGTGTTCAGGCTCTGCACTCAGCCGGGAGTCTGCTTAAGGATTCTCTCTCTCCCTCTCCCTCTGCCCCTCCCCACCTCTCTCAAATAAATAAATAAATCTTTAAAAGTATAAAATAAAATAGTCTGGCAGTACCTAGAAACAGAGGAAGTGTGTCCAGGTTTCAGCATGGTCCAGTTAGGCTGTTGTATTTATGTCGTGTTTCACAAAATTTAATAGGCCAAGAATTTCCTTGAAGTCAGATTCCCAGTTCTTCTCCCAAAGATTATGATTCAGAGGGTCTGTGGTGGGGCCTAGACATTCTAACATGTTCAGCAAGTTCTAGTAGTGATTCTGAAGCCAGTGATCCATGAACCCACAATTTGAGGAACACTGGTTATGCCACATCAGAGATTTGGTACCTGTTCATTCAATAGTCTAAAAAATTATGGAAGCCCCAAGTGATGTTATTTAAAAAAAAAAAAACTTATATTTGAGTTTCTTACATCAGTAACAGATATTTAGGAAGAAGAGGTCCTTATATTTTAATTTTTTTTACTGCTTCATGTATTAAAAGTGTTAAGGACATTCTAGGCCAGGATGGGGGTAGGGAGTTAAAACCCTAACCTGGTATGTATTTCTTTTTTTTTTTTTTTTTTAAGATTTTATTTATTTATTTGAGAGAGAACGAGTGGGGAGGTGAGGGGCAGAGGGAGAGGGAGAAGCAGACTCCCCGCTGGGCAGAAAGCACAATGTGGGGCTCAATCCCAGGACCCTGGGCTCATAACCTGAGCCGAAGGCAGACACCCAACTGACTGAACCACCCAGGCACCCCACCTGGCATGTATTTCTTAAAGATTTTATTGGAAGTAAAGACAGTAATTTGCAAGAATAATTCTAGCAGAAAGACTTAGGATTTTGACAAAAAAAAAAAAAAAAAAAAAAAAGAAAGAAAAGCAGTGAGGAGAAAATAAGAGGTAACCGGGATCTTGTACTTTGACATTTTTACTCAGTGGCACAATCTCTTCTACACAGTAGAATGACAGAAAGAAGTTTCCATTTGCCATCCAAGTGTGAAAAACTGGGTTTGGAGAAGAGTGCTTATTCCCTATTTTGATTGAGAAATGTAGCATGAGACAAACCATAAGAGACTCTTAATCATAGGAAACAAACTGAGGGTTGTTGGAGGGGATGGGGTCACTGGGTGATACATTATATGTTAATTAACTGAATTCAAATTACAAAAAAAGAAATGTAGCATGTTGAATTTGCCACAAGGGAAAGGCATGTACTAAATAGAAAATCCTCACTTTGCTCATACAAAGGTTCAGGACACTTCATGGTAAATGAGGTATGTATGGGAAATGCTTCTGTTAGCCCACTTTATAGTGACTGGATAAGTAAGGGGAGAAGAGAATATGGCATAGGGCCCATAGAAATCCAAGATATTTTGGAAATGGAGGAGTAGAAGTTAAAAGTTTTTTTTCTTCTTAATGTTGGCACAAACATATACTTTTAGTATCAGGGTTAGGTAACTCAACTAAAACTAAGAACTGTTATAAAGAAAAACACATTAATGAAAAGTGTGTATAGGAATAATAAAATTTTGAGAAAATAAGAAGCAAGTTTGCAAGGCACTGCTATGCATTTACAGGATTTAGGTTTTTGTGTTCTGATAACTTAGTATTGATTAGGTCACACTGATTTATAATTTTGTAATGCAGAATAAATCATGCTTTTACACTGAAGAAAGCAAAAAAGATTGGTTAAAAGTTTTGGACTTGGAAATGTAGCTCTATGAAAAGTGTTTTGTGGTAGAGATCAACGGTAATTTTAGGAAATGAAACCAGAATGAGATTACATAAAGTCCTAAGTGACTAGGAAGCTATATTTCCAAAGTTCTTTGAGGTTTTACAACATTCATCTTCAAAGTTCTTTCTGTGATGAAATAAATCATTTTTACCTTATGTTGGTGATTCTTTGGACAAGAAGAATGAAGACTATTTAGAAATAAACTACTTTTTTTATTCCATGTGTACAGTAAAGAAAATTATTTTGTTTCTAGTAGTAGAACCAAATCTTCCACTTTGTATAATTTTGAAAAGTGAGAATAAAACAGTACTGATAGGATCCATGAGGCTAGCAGTTAGAGAAAATGCCAGTAACTACTATTAGTACCATTATGATTACAAACTCACTTAAGAGTTTAAATTAGAGCTTTCTTAGTTTTGAATAAGCCCTTTTCCTACTAGACAAACCTAAGGACACTCGAAAAAACCCACTGGCAGATTTAGTCATTTAACTTGACTCTGCATTGCGTATTTTTTTTTTTTTTAAAGATTTTATTTATTTATTAGACAGAGAGAGAGAGAGAGAGAGCATGAGCAGGGGGAGTGGCAGGCAGAGGCAGAGAGAGAAGCAGGCTCCCTGCAGAGCAGGGGGAGCCTGATGTGGGACTCGATCCCAGGATCCTGGGATCATGACCTGAGCCGAAGGCAGTCGCTTAACCAACTGAGCCACCCAGGCGCCCCTGCATTGCGTATTTTATCTCTCTTTAGAATTATGGAAACTACCGTATCTCACAAGGCAGCATGCAACTCATTTGTCAGTAAATAATTTAACAAGACCTGAAACAGATTTACAATGATTTGCCTAACAGCTTTAGTCAGTTAATATCAAATGTATTTTAGCAAAGATAAATTTGGAATAAGCTAAATATAGAAAAGAGAACCACTTGCTGAATGAACATATTAGAGGGAGCATGCAAAGAACCACTGAGCTAAACTGAGGAATACACTTAAACCTACCTCTGATAACAATCATGCCATTACATCTACCAAGTCCGTCTAAAGTGACCTTCAGATATGTCTTCAGTGGTGTTATCTACATGCCCAGTCATGAGCCCTGCATTATTGAACTTCAGAACATTCGGTGAAAGTGGCGATTCCTAGCTACCTACCACTCACCACACGTGTCTGCTGGCAAGAAAGTTTGATAGGTCCTTTTCCAGGTGGATGACTCAAATGACTTAGATCATCACCTGAAATGGTCATTGTTAGACTTCATGGAGAGTACAGGTGTCCACCAGGTGTTTGAAAAACTGCCACCCAAACTTGCTGCTGCATCCTTGATAAAACCAGGGCTATAGACCCGCCCCTTGATTAGGAGTGCTACAAGTTTACACAGTGCAAAAAACAACCTTGTTACTAGTAACACATTTTCCAGATCACTAAGGAATAGGGTAAAGAAGGAAGTTATAAAAGTGGAATTATTTGCATTGGTAAATATTTCGTGAAATGGATAAAGTCTTCTTAAATTACAAGTGCCAGAATAATCTAGTAAACACTAAAAGGTATTTCACTAACATACTTTTTGGAACTCTGATTTTAAAGCCTCTGATTAGATAAGCAACACAAATAACTGCTAGTGTTGGGTGAGATGTTTTTCAAATATACTGGGTTTGGCAAAACTCCAAACATGTTTTTGAAGGACTTTTCCCTTCAGTTTTTGAGCCCAGGTACATATTATAGTTAGTTTAATCCTGACTCATGTGTAAATCATCAAAGCATTGTTTCATAAAAAAAAACCTATCTGATTTCCAAATAGAATAATATTTCTTTACATTCTTATTTGTGTATTTATACAGAGAAATGTGAACTACCAATGCTTTAAGTTTGGCTTAACCTTTATAAAGACTTCCAAAGTCAGTAAACTATTGTTTATTCAATACCCAAACAACACAGAACTTGAAAAATAAATATTTTTCAGGACATTATTTTTTTAAGAAAGTAAAATTGCTGGTATAAGAACTTTTCTTTTCCAATTTTCATTGTCAGTATAGTATAGATTCCAACACTATCAAAGCCTTCAAATAGAAGAAAGGGCAGTTATTTAATAGTTATGATTATTTTTTCTTGATTGTAAGTTTAAAATCCTAAAGTAGTTTATTGGTTTATTTTTTTCATTCATTTACTCATTCATTTATACAGCCAATGTAAGTTAACTGCCAGTCACCAAAGATACATGGATCAATCAGATATGGTTTCTGGCTTTGAGAATGGATATATGTAACTAAGACTATTAACACACTCCAAGACGTTATTAAAGAAAGTCATTCAAAGGAAAATTAAACTGTAGTTTAAAATTTCAATATCTTAACTACTACTTGGATGAATGGAAATTAATTTAAGTTTCTCCAAATAATGGAAAACAACAAATATTTGTGAAAAAATTCAAGTATATTGTAAGCAAAAGAGATTTTTAAAGATTGGAATAGCTTAATAAAAATATTTTAATAGTGGTATTTTCTTTGAAAATTTCAATTTACCATGGAAATTTTGTTGGCTCATTGAAATAACATTAAATTATTACCTCAATCAATATTTCAGGTCATGACCCTTGGATTTAAGAAATTCTTCGAGACAACATCCAATATGATCCGAGGGAAAATGTGATTGAGTCTGGAGACAATTGTGTATGTAAGTATTGGAAAATTAGATTTTCTCATGGTAAAATGTAATAAAAACTAAAATATCAATGCATTAATTACTAAACTGCAAAAATTCTGATTCATTGTTTTCATTCTGTTACATGTTTTTTAATATCTAAAATTAATACAATGCCTCCTGATTTTTTGGTTATATATTTTTTTAGATCAACTAATAATAAAAACTCAGTATAGCTGATAGAAGAGAAAACAGTATTTGGAAGATTGCTACAGTTAAAAAGAAAAGCTGTGTCTGGGTGAGTCATTGGTGAGGGCAAGCAATGATATAGATTCTATGTTCTAGAAATTGGTGTGCTCTCGTTGCATGTGATAATAAAAATAATAAGTATAATATGTGGAAATGGCTTTTATAATTCTTTGGCCCTAATATTGGCACTATAATAAAAATCATGACAACTTTCTTAACAAAGTTAAATCTAAGTTCATAGTTTTCTGGCAAATATCTATTGATCGGATTTTTAAAATCTCCCTTGCCTTGAAAAATACTTCTTACACATTCAGTTAAATAAATACATTATGACTATACCATGATAATTTATATCTCATAAAAATACTGTCAGAGTAGGTTGCTCATGGGCCTTATAGTGAGTAAGCCAGTCCAGCAATGTTTGTCTCTAAGAATTAAGAAGTTAGGGGCATTGTTTTAGAGGCCATTTTCATTAGCTCAGAATTGTATCTACCTTCAGAAATATTTAACAGAAATACTTTATGTGGTATTGTCCATTTCCTGTAACCTTATTTTAATAACAGATGACTTAGGGAATCTCTTATTTCCTGATTAAATGATGAATTTCTATTAAATTATAAGGCCATTTTTATGACATATGGTTGTTGATTCTCAAGAAATTGGCCTGAGAACAATTTTCCCCCTTAAATTATTGAAGAGTCAGAAAATTAAAAATGAGATTCATGTTTATAGGAAATAAAGGTGAGCTTTATAGGAAAATACACTATCAAAATTTGTGCTTGTATGTTCTTGTGAAGCTCTTTATTTTGATACTTTAATCATTTTATTCCAATTTTGGTAAAGGCAAAGAAAACAAGATGTTTTCTTATTACTTAAAAATATATATGTAAGAAGCTTTCCTGTTTGTAAGACTAACATGTATTTAGGCTCTTTAGTACTTTAAGCCATAATGCTCTTAAGATTTTTTTTTAAGATTTTATTTATTTATTTGAGAGAGAGAGAGAGAGAGAGCACAAGCAGGGGGAGGGGCAAAAGGAGAGGGAGAAGCAGACACCCGCTGAGAGGCTGGATCCCAGAACCCTGGGATCATGACGTGAGACCTGAGCCAAAGGCAGATGCTTAACTGACTGAGCCACCCAAGCATCCAATGTTCTTAACATTTGCAATATGTAAAACTATTAATCAAATCCTTAAAGCAAAATTATTGTATAGTTTTAAAAAATTTACCATTGAGTACCATCTATATTTCATAAATATTGATTACTTATATTTATTTCATTTTCTCTGCAGTTTGATTTATATTGTATAGCATATTTCATTTTGGGTTCAATGATGGAGAAAAAGTGTATCCTGTATTTACTGCTAATCTTGCCTTTTTTTATGGTAAGCATAAATTCCTCTAATAAAACTCCCTATTTATGATTATTTGTTTTAACTTCCAATAAACCTATAATTAATAAGGGTTAATAACAACAGAATGACATATAGTTATTTGATGCATAAATTAAGTACATTTTTAATCAACAAAGCAATATTCTATTACCTTTCAGTGTGCACTTTCAGGTTTTATTCAATGGGAGGCACTATAGGATGGTGAAGCAGTGGCAGTGGGGGTGGGATGGCAAAGTGAGGAAGGTCAATGATAAAATGTAAAAGACACCACAGAAAGGTAATTATCAGAGTTTGAAAGAAAAATGAAATGGCTCTATATTGTAGTCATACCTAGTAGATAAAATATTTTCAGCCAGACCTGTTGATTCTGAGTTAGATCTATTTAAAAAGCAGATTCCAACCTGTTGGTTTTTCACTCATTCTGCCAACTGATTGGTTTGTATTAATTGAAACCAAGCACTGTTTTGAATTAATTTCCTTATCCATTCATTCAAGTAAGTATTAAGTGTCTGTTTTCTGACAGGCATTGATACTAAGCTTGGGGCAGGTGTGTCTGTGAGTGTGTGCACTCATGCATGCTCCTGCATCCATCTGCGGGGAATGTGAGGCTGGAGGTGGAGGGTAGACTAAGGATGAGTACAAGCCTATTGCTGTACTGGAGGGGTCATATTCCTTATACATATCATGTTATCTTTATTTACAGATATATCTTGTTCACATTTTTCTCTGTCCCACATGACAAGAGTGACGGTACTCTGATCTCATTATATGTATTAGAAACAGAGATGTAATCTCATCTAATTCTGTGCCAGCAAATAATTTTCCTGTGGTGTTTTCAAGCAAACCCCATAAAAAGATTCAAACAAAGAAACTCAAGAAAAATATAGAAAACCTAAATGGAAAAAAAGCAAGACTACATTCCCGTCAGCATTTGTATTTGAAAACATTCTCCAGTCTAGGAGCAGTCCAAATCCTGAACTTCTTAGATGTTATCTTAGGTAAATAGACTAGAATTCAAGAAGCAGGACTCCTGTTTCTACAGCTCGCTTCCTCCACTGAGTGTGCCAATGAGCTGCAGCTGCCAACTTTGGTTGCCTGCAGGTAATTCTGTATCAGATTACCAATCTGATTATTGTAATTTAAGGATTGTGACCATTTTTCTTGAATTCATTCAGTGTGCAAATCTGAGTTTTTAAGAATAAAAATGATATTGGTTTTATGCAATTCTATAAACTTCCTGAGAACAGGAGAAAAATCCTAATTTTGTTGATGCTGTAAATTTACATTTATTGCAGCACAACTGCTTCATAAATCTTTATTAGGAAATTAAAACTAATCAAAGAATGAGAGAGAGGGTAAATGTTAAATGGTGGGCAGGCTATAGTGAAATTGAGTGGTGCCACACACTGAGGGAATATTACTATTTAGACTTTATTAAATACAAATTTGGGCTAGAGAACAGAGAATCAAGAATAAGGGGACAAGGGAAATACAAATCAAAACCACAATGAGATACCACCTTATAACAGTTAGAATGGCTAAAATGAACAAGACAGGAAATAACAAATGTTGGCGAGGATGTGGAGAAAGGGGAACCCTCTTACACTGTTGGTGGGAATGCGAACTGGTAAAGCCACTCTGGAAAACTGTATGGAGGTTCCTAAAGAAGTTAAAAATATAGCTACCCTACGACCAAGCAATTGCACTACTGGGCATTCACCCCAAAGATACAGATGTAGTGAAAAGAAGGGGCACCTGCACCCCAATGTTCATAGCAGCAATGTCCACAATAGCCAAACTGTAGAAGGAGCTGAGATGTCCTTCAACAGAAGAATGGATAAAGAAGATGTGGTTCATATATACAATGGAATATTACTCAGTCATCAGAAAGGATGAATACCCACCATTTACATCAATGTGGGTGGAACGCGAGGGTATTATGCTAAGTGAAATAAGTCAATCAGAGAAAGACAATTATCATATGGTTTCACTCATATGTGGAATATAAGAAATAGCACAGAGGATCATAGGGGAATGGAGGGAAAACTGAATGGGAAGAAATCAGAGAGGGAGACAAACCACGAGAGACTTTTGACTTTGGGGAAAAAACTGAGGGTTGCTGGAGGGGAGGTGGGTCGGGGAGATAGGGCAACTGGGTGATGGTCATTAAGGAGGGCATGTGATATGATGAGCACTGGGTGTTGTATGCAACTAATGAATCAATGAACACTACATCAAAAACTAAAGATGTACTTATATGTTGGCTAATTGAATTTAAATTTTAAAAAAAGAATAAGGGGACAAAATAAAAGTAGAAAATTACTGCTTATGGAAAATAATAGAAATAATGGAAAAGTGAAGAAGAAATAAGGTTGAAGAGAGGTTATACAGGCTTCATGTTACAAAACAGGAACAGAAAGTCATGTAGATATTAAAACTGAAGTAAAGTTAAAATAGTGCTACTAAACTGGAAGATCATAAATATATAGCTTGTCCAAAAACATTTATTGATGTGTGTTCAATGAAAATTCCATTTACCCACACCATAAATGAATATTCTCAATATTGTGATTATCAAAATATGATGATAAAAATGACGACAATTTTGAATATTTGCCATGCGTCAGATACTTCCCCTTTGTTATCTCGATACTATTTTACCCCATTTTACAATAAGAAAGCAGAGGATTAAATATCTTGCCTGTTTGTATTCCAGAACGCATGTCCTAGAGCCAGCTCCCACAGGCTTCTGAGAACTGTCTATAGACTACACTTCCCAGAGCTACCACTGGCAGCTGTTTGGGGGCAGTTGAAATTAAACATGGTGGGGATATTTAAACTATGAAAATTGGCAAACACTTCAGATCAGGGATTCCCCCCCCACCCGAGCCAGATGACCATGTAGCATATCATTGCAGTGACTGTTTCCCACTGGGACAGACTGCCTCTGACAGACATTCTCACAATTCTGAAGTTGTTTTTTTTTTTAATCCCTTAGATTCTTGACATAGCAGAATCAGAAGAGAACACTGAAGGCTTAAGTCAGTTGGGTGTCTATACTAGAAATAAAATTATGACGGCTCAATATGAATGTTACCAAAAAATTATGCAAGATCCTATTCAACAAACAGAAGGTAAACATGACTTTTTAATTCTAAATGCATTTGATATATTTTTAAAAGAAAACTACTCCACTACATCATTTATGGGTTCCTTAGGTCCATTACTAAAAATGGGTTAGTTGTTAGCTTTCCTGACATGTGTGCATTCTTAATTATATTTGAGCATTTTATGACATAACTTATCTTGCTTCTTTTAAAAAATTCTAATAAAAGTATGTGTAACAGGAATATTTTTAGTAACATTTTTTATGGTACAAAGATATTTAAAATATCAAATGTGTGTCTTGAATTAAATTGGTGGCTGTTGATCTTCAGTTCATGTAATTTGTATTTCTTTTTTTCACAAGCTGCTTGATAGGAGTTTGCACAATAAAATTATAATTTTTTTTGTATAATGTGCTTTGCATAATACATTTAGTAGCAATGCTAATGAAGTCTAAGTGCTTCTGTTTCTATTAAGATATTCTTCAGATATTTTCGTAACATTACTGAGGGACTGCTAAATGCCAGATGTCTGCCTTAATTCTGAAGATACACAGATGAGTAGCACAATTAGAGTTGCCAGATTTAAAAAAAAAAAAATCAAAAATCAAAACCAAAACCAGGCCCTGTATTTTATCTGGCAACACTAAAGACAGGGTATATCTTCAAAATAGAAAATGCAAAACTCACAACAAAACATAGCAAAATGTAAAGACTTTTGATATTTCTGAATTATCAATGGAAACAAAGATCCTAAATTTTTTGGAAAAATATTGGATGGTATAATATATAATGCTTCTTATATAAACAAAATGTTAAAAGTAGGGTATTATTAATATTTATAACGGACAAAATGAACTTGCTTGTGAGGAAAAAAGTGATCTTCCCATGCTGGGCAACTTTTAGAATCTTAATGAACAATTCTTCTTAATGAAGAATCTACTGAACAATATAATTTGCTTATCTTTTGAGAAGTATTTAGATATATCTATCCAAACATTTTTATTATGAGGAATTTATTCAGTTAAAAATATCTTTGAAATATACAGACAATGACAAACTATCTGATATTATGTCAATAGGGGCTAAATTATCAAGTACATGAATTGTATACAAATTCTGTGTTAATCCATCTGGCTTCTCACTTTATTCCATTAAAATCTAAGTGTTATGAGCTTAAAATGATTGAATTAACCCCTTCCAGATCATGTAGATATATGTAAAAATAGGCTTCAAATCTAATTGTCAAACAACAGGAATATCTTTATGAGATAATTTTGTGATAAAATAATTTTAGAATCACTGCATAATCAATCTTCCTGTTGAAGCTTCATAACAGACTTTGTAATTTTAAATACTCTAGAAAGTCTTGCAATAAAGAACTGTCGTTATTTTAACTTTGTGCTTCCCCATTTTTTGTTTTTTTTAAGATTTTATTTATTTATTTGACAGAGAGACACAGCGAGAGAGGGAACACAAGCAGGGGGAGTGGGAGAGGGAGAAGCAGGCTTCCCGCCGAGCAGGGAGCCCGATGCGGAGCTCGATCCCAGGACCCTGGGATAATGACCTGAGCCGAAGGCAGATGCTTAACCGACTGAGCCACCCAGGCGCCCCGCAAATCTTTTGACCATAAAAACTCTTTTAATGGAATACCTATTCCTGTCTCGCTCAAATGCCATACAACACAGTTTGAAAGTTTCTGACCTTCTAATCTATCATACTGCCAGTGTTGTCATTAATTAGATAGAATCTTTTGGACCAGTGATAAGGACTTGTTTGAGATGCTTTCTATCAGGGAATTCTCTGATAGGCCACAAAATACATTTTATTTAGTAATATATGAATGCAGACTATTTAAATAAGTGTTTGAAAAATCACAGGAGGAAAAAACTGAGATGACCTGAGTTCTTTTTTTAATGAGAATTATTTATACTTTCAGGCCAGAATTTTCCTACTCCCGTGAAGGTTAGATTGATTCTGAGATTGTGGCACAAATCTGTTATAAATAATAAACATCTCATTCAACAGTCGGGCTTCTACCTATGAGTGCTTGCCTGACAAGGTGGAAAATTATTTTCTTTGATTATAGATTGTTACAACATTGGAACACTGGTCATTTTATTTCTCTATGCCTTTAAAAAAACATTTTTTCATGTAAGAGGTACTTTCTCTTCAGGTTGGTAAAAGGAAACTGTGAGAATGTTAAACACTCTACTTCGTTTGAAAAGTAAAGGAAGGCAAGTCAGAGCTAGAATTTGGTAGAGGGGTTTAAATATCTG
The DNA here is from genome assembly GCF_004348235.1 of Phoca vitulina. Lineage (NCBI taxonomy): Eukaryota > Metazoa > Chordata > Mammalia > Carnivora > Phocidae > Phoca > Phoca vitulina. The sequence continues at coordinate 46,202,373 of NW_022589704.1, forward strand.
TTAGGGTCAATGTAGTGAAATGGGAAATGTTGGAGTGTCCATTTTTTTTCCAGAAAATACTAACACCTTGCCCTAAGAACACAATTTCTAAGATAACACATTTTCTATATTCCCATATTTTTTTTAAATTTTAAGCGTAGGGACACTAAGTAACTACTACCTTTATGGTTAAGGACAACCAGCAAAGACCATTTAATTTATTGAATGAATGGCTACCTTTGAGAATTGAAATTAAAGTTAAACTTTTAAATATACTCTTATAGATATTTCTAAATTGAATTTTGCAGTTATTCCAATAATTACTTGGTGAAAAATTTAAGTAATAGCTATAGCTTTTATAAGATGTCTTCATTTTCAGTCGGTGGTCTGTATTTCACGTCAGTATGAACCCACCAGTAAGACTTTACATCTTCAGGTATAACTAGAGGGACTAGTAATCACTGATCTTTACTCTCCCCTTCAGGCATTTACTGCAACAGAACCTGGGATGGGTGGTTATGCTGGAATGATGTTGCCGCCGGAACCGAGTCAATACAGCACTGCCCTGATTACTTTCAGGACTTTGACCCATCAGGTAAAAGCAGAAATGTATATACAGATCTGCTTGATATTAAATAAATCCTAAGTTAACTAAATTACCATTTTCTTCTTTCCTTTTCCTTTTTAATTTTAAAGAAAAAGTTACAAAGATCTGTGACCAAGATGGAAACTGGTTTAGACATCCAGAAAGCAACCGAACATGGACAAATTATACCCAGTGTAATGTTAACACACAGGAGAAAGTGAAGGTATGGAATACATATAAACGGAAATGTAATTGATACTGTTTAAAAAGTCAGTTGCTGATACAGTATTGGAGAAAATTTGCTTTGTGTTCTATTCTATTGTAAAGTCTTTTCATAATATACTTTGAGAAAAACAACGGAGAAAAATCTTTGTGGAAATAATCATTCATTCTGTCATGACGTTGAGGAAGCAATCCTGTTAGATAATACTGTATTTACAAGTCAATGTGTCAGTATTGGAGTTTCAGATTTCCCAAAGAAAACATACTTTAAAAGTATAAGAAAAGGGAACATTTCATTGGTACTGGAATTTTGAGAACTAAGTTCAGGAATTGTGCTCAAGTAAACAAGGGAAGCCCAACAGGGTTTAAACAGCTCTCTCTGTCCCTCAACAGAAGGCTGTCCTTCCGACTGGCTGCTAGGTTATTCTCGCTCACATTCCCACTTTTAGCACCATACGTTAAAGTCAAGGTTAGTCACAGTTTGTCACAACAATTAAGCTTTTATAGAAAGTGCCTGCATATATTTGCACATGGGGGGAGCACAGAGGAAGTTTGTCAGTGATTGAAACTGAGTCCTGAAATCTGACTTCCACTTCCTGCTCTTTACCAGCTAGATGCCCTCAGGCAAGCTATAACCCCTCTCTGCCTCAGTTCCCTTGTGTATAAAATGAAGATAACAATAAACCCACCCTCAAGGTTTTCATAAGGATTGACTTAATACAAGAAAAAACTTTAGAAAACTACAGGCATAGAATAAGCACTTGATAACTGTCAGCTATCATTATAATTATAAATCATGTATTCTTTGCTTATTCAGAGAAGGGTTTAAAGAGAATTATAAAAATACACAATAAAATGGTAAGTTACAAATAGATGGAATACAGAAAAATAAAAAAATCAAAGCAGATCAGAGGCTCCTATAATTACTATATTGAGATTTGTCTTCGAGTTTCAAATTGTCAAAGGAAAAAGAAAAACCCAGTAGGAAAGAAAGCCTTACCTAAAGAAAACACACAAAAATAATTACATAGCATTTGATTTAATGTGCACAAAGTGACAGAGTGAAAATTGTCAATATCTTTCAAAATATAAAATGCTAATTTCATATATTACACAACCTAGATCAATAAAATTATTCCTTCCTATCATATGACTTCTAATTTCTTTTTTTTTTTAAGATTTTATTTATTTATTTGAGAGAGAGAATGAGAGAGCGTGAGAGAGCACCTGAGAGGGGGGAGGGTCAGAGGGAGAAGCAGGCTCCCTGCTTAGCAGGGAGCCTGATGCGGGACTGGATCCCTAGACTCCAGGATCATGGCCTGAGCTGAAGGCAGTTGCTTAACCAACTGAGCCACCCAGGCGCCCTGACTTCTAATTTCTTAAATAAAAAGGGCATATAATTTATAAATTTTGATGTCACTTGATAAATTTGCATATACTCTTCATTCCAGATGTATTCAAATATCTAATGCAAGCTAAATGGTAAGGCTATCAGAGCACATATTTTTAAAAATACAATTTATTCTATTGATTTGAGCTTATACACATGGAGGATTATATTACTGATATGAGCTTACTTGTTTTTTTATCCACACAAATTGTAGACTGCACTGAATTTGTTCTACCTGACTATAATTGGACATGGATTATCTATTGCTTCACTGCTTATCTCGCTTGGCATATTCTTTTATTTCAAGTAAGTACATGTAAAATATTTTTTAATTTACAAGTTGTCATTGGTGAATGCAGTGCCATGTGCATGTTTATGTCATGTGCTGATAAAATATATGAAATATAGATGACATAACATTTAAAATAAATTGAATGTTTAAAATAATTTGAAATATATTGAACTTATCTTGACTTTGTAAAATATATAGAGCAGAGATTTGTGAAAATCTGAAACCCAACTTTACAAAATTAGTAGACATATAAAAACGAAGTCATGTAGTGAGAAGAGAGCCAAAATCATTATGTAAATCCATCTGTATTTGTTTTAGAAACTGTCAAATATTATAGGCCTTCTTAATTGAATTTTCAACTTTTAGGTCAATTTTTGTGTCAGTATACATGGTACATTACAGAAACTGGTATTTTGTGTGAATAATGGCAATGGAATTTAATATATATTATTAAATCTAATAATCTAAATATATTATGGTTAGATTACTTTTCTTGTTTGGGAGGTCATCATTAATATAGTTAACTTATATTTTGAATTTTACTAGAAATTTACTTCCTTTTTTTGGGAGGGAGAGTCAACTCCAATTTCTTGATTTAACCAATCAACAAGTGATGTTTTAAATTAATGGGAAGGAAATTCCAAAACGTGCATACAATATTTTACTCATTAACATGGTTTTCATAATTTTGATCACCACCAATAATTACAGAATGCAGTGTGAAGAGTGAGTAGCTGTATTTCATTGTATCTTCATTACGATTGTCATTATCTTCCTCCTCTTCCTCCTCCTCCTCTTTCTTCTTCAACAATTGTCTTGGAACATTAGCAGCTTCAGAATCAGCTAGAGTAGTAGTACATCACAATAATCCAAACCCGGAAATTATCAGGCAGCTGGATGATAGATACATATGTAACTAGAGCACCAGCTTTGGCCCACAGTCCATCAAATATTCAGAGTATATCGAATAATATATGAACCAACCAACCATTGTCTCTCATGGCTTCAAAATCACAGGATCGAGAGATTGCATCAGAATTGCTGTTTTTGGAAACCTGTGCCTTTTTAAACAACTTCAAGATGAGTTACTTTGAGGAATCCACATAAGTACTTTTTAATGGCACTTTTGATTTATAACATTATCTAGGCACCATTAGAAAGTGACTTTAAAAAACTCCCCTCTGAATAAAGCTAATTAAGCATTTGTATACATTTTTATATTTGACATGTTTTCTTTAGTAAATTATGTAAAAATGTATCAAAGTCAGTTGAAAAGAATTTTTATCCTAAAATATGGAAAACATTTCTTAAGGAATTAAATTTACTATACTATATTTTGCAACAAGTTATCAAAAGTTTCTTGCTCAAAACAAGTTGCCAGTTCTCAGTCAATGCCTTTATAATTAGTTATGTCATATCAGTTGCTTATATATAACTTAATAAAACTTCATGACTTTACTCTTAAATATATTCTCTCCTTACACAAGATTTTTGAATAAATACTGTCTCTGGAGTAGGAAAAACTTTATTATGATCGTATAATAGATTAAAAATATCTGTTCTAAAAAATAGAAAATAAACCATTTTCCAAAGTAATAATTTTTATTTATTTATTTCTTAATTTTTTTAAAGATTTCAATTATTTTTTTGAGAGAGAGAGTGAGAGAGAGAGAGAGAGAAAGAAAGCATGAGCAGGGGGAGGGGCAGAGGGAGAGGGAGTGGGAGAAGCAGACTCCCAGCTGAGCAGGGAGCCCACAGGACTCTGGGATCATGACCTGAGCTGAAGGCAGATGCTTAACCGACTGAGCAACTCAGGCACCCAAAGTGAAAATTTTTAAATAAAGTCTGCTGGTCCATAGTGATATATAATTTATGCTAATTGACAAAGTGAAGCAATGTTGCTGATGCTAACAAACTTATTGGTAAAATAGGGTAATGAAAATTAGTTAATGTTTAGTGACTTTAAAAACACAAAATGAAATTAAAATTTCAAGTCTCATTTAGTATAATAAAATGACTAAACAGTTTCACAAGGATATAGTTCATTTCTTATTCATGAAGACAGAATCTTTACAATTTAAAAATACAAATTGTCTAAATTTGAAAATAGAACTCTCTTGGCTCTTAGAACTAAATAATGCAATTAATTGCCATTAAATTTATGCAGTACTCCTAGAACTCAGATTTTTAGTTCAAGAAAATTACATATCTACCGCACTGTACATACCATACAAAAACACAGAGAGAATTAATTTAAATGTAACTAATATTAGCTAAGTTTCTTTTTCTTAACATGAAAATTCTTACAACTATGACTGACTATAAAGATCAGCCTCTATCCTAAAGGCATAAAATAGAAATAATAAGAGTTGTTTAATACTATTTCACAAATCTTGGGGAAAAGTTACAAGTTTTAACTATTTCTAACCTCAGGAAAAAGACTTAATTAAAAACAAACTATAATCTTGAGAAACAAGACTTGCCCTTAAATTTGCAATACTTTTTTAAAAAATCAAAAACAATTTAAGCATGTTACTTAAATAAAGGAAAGAAATATATACACTTGTAATTTTAAGATCCTATTGAGCACCTGTAACTTTAATATCCTATTGAGCAATTTCTTACATTTTTGCAGTTTATTTCATATTCATTTGTTTTTACTGTTTTGTTATATACAAAGTGTGTTAACTATTTTTATAATTTAGTATTATATAATTCTTTCCATGTACCTAAAGAGTTTTTAAAACTCTTTAGTTTATTATTTAGTCATTTAATTTGCTAAATAATATTTCATTTAGTAAGTCGACAAAGGTTTATTAAATTATTCCTCTATTTTTGAGCACTAATATTACTTCCAATTTTTCCTATTAATAAAAAACACTGCAATGGACATTTTCAGACATAACTTTTCCCATATTTCACACTATTTTTTTAGGCTACATTCCCAGAAACTTGGGATTTCTTGGTCAAAGGGTATATGTCTTTTTATGGCTCTTGAAATACATTATCTTTTTTTTTATTATTATGTTATGTTAATCACCATACATTACATCATTAGTTTTTGATGTAGTGTTCCATGCTTCATTGTTTGCGTATAACACCCAGTGCTCTACACAGTACGTGCCCTCTTTAGTACCCATCACCAGGCTAACCCATCTCCCCATCCCCCTCCCCTCTAGAATCCTCAGTTTGTTTCTCAGAGTCCACAGTCTCTCATGGTTCGTCTCCCCCTCCGATTTCCCCCCTTCATTCTTCCCCTCCTGCTATCTTCTTCTTCTTCTTTTTTTTTTTCTTAACATATATTGCATTATTTGTTTCAGAGGTACATATCTGTGATTCAACAGTCTTGCACAATTCACAGCGCTCACCATAGCACATACCCTCCCCAATGTCTATCACACAGCCGCCGCATCCCTCCCACACCCCACCACTCCAGCTACCCTCAGTTTGTTTCCTGAGATTAAGAATTCCTCATATCAGTGAGGTCATATGATACATGTCTTTCTCTGACTGACTTATTTCGCTCAGCATAACACCCTCCAGTTCCATCCACGTCATTGCAAACGGCAAGATTTCATTCCTTTTGATGGCTGCACGATGTCCACAATAGCCAAATTATGGAAAGAGCCAAGATGTCCATCAACAGATGAATGGATAAAGAAGATGTGTTATTTATATACAATGGAATATTATGCAGCCATGAAATACATCATCTTAAAAATGTCTCAAAGTCAACATGTCTGAAACAAATCCATAGCATGTACCCTCCTCCTAAGCAAAGCAGTTTTTCTTCCAGGGTGACCCATCTTTGAGAATACTACTACCAGCCATCTAGTTGAATTAGGAGCAATCTGTGGCATCTTCTCAATTTTCTTCCCTGTCCTTCTTCCTCAGACTCTGTGGATTTAGCCTTGCAACAGCCCTCCAATCTATGCAATTTTTTTTTCATTTCTACTGCCACCACCATCACCCTAGTGTTATCTAGCCTCAATAAATCCCCTTCACCACCTTCATTCAATTCTAAACAATGCAGCCAGAATATTTTCAAAGCTTTAGATCAAATACAGATATGATTTTGTCATCCTTTGCTTTAAAAATCTTAAACTTTCTACTGTAATTTATATAAAATCAAAATCATTAATGTATCCTATAATTGAATATCTTGCTTATCCTCCCACCCCAGCCTACTTAAATGTATTCAACTTTCAGATCTAAACTGTAGCATCAGTTCCTCAGTGAAATCTTCCCGAATTCCTTATTGTAACATTACTAAAACGCAACTAGTTACAGTGGACACGGAGTAAATTTTTAATTACCATTTTAGGAGGCCAACCACCTATCACTGTAGATTTAAGACTAATACAACTGAGACCCTTTAGATTAAATAATCTCTTTTTATTTTCCACGTAACAAGTCAAAATGTACAAGCACATTAAATATCTGAATGACATGAAGTTAAGCAGCATAGCAATTACATTGCATGCCAAAATCAGAAGTCAAAAAGAGAATAATAGTCCCCTCGTATACAAAGTCCTAGGGTTCCAAACAAGTTTGAATTTAGCAAGGTTGTAAATAAAGTCCCGCACTAATTCTATAAAGTCAGATGTAAAATTAACAAAGCTTCTTCGTGAAAGAATCTGTGACTTAACTGAGCAAATGCTTGCTGTGAACTAATGAGGCAGCAGTGGGACTGCCTAGTGAAAACAATGCTGCAAGCCAGAATATACCAGTAAATGCAAAGTATTAAGTTCCAAATCTCTAATCAGACCAGTCCTTTACTCTGGCACTATGGACTGACTTTGTAAGAGGAAAAGGGGATGTTAAAAGATTTGGCTTATCACAACAGTGAAGCAATTGAAGAAAATAATGTCCACTGATCACAGAGTCAAGGTACCAAAAATGTTAAGCCAGAAAAAGACAAAATATAGGGGCATAATAGATGACTTCAAATCCAAATGACTGTAATTGGGAATAGAATTTATATAATAACATAAAAAAATTTGGCTCTATTAAAAAAATATAAACAATTCTGACAGCTAAACAAAACAGAATGAACCACCAATTGACCAACTGACCTTCCTGTCACTCAAGAAAGAAATTAGATGTCAATTTATCAGGAATTTTAAAAGGGGGGATTCCCATACTGGGTTAGTTCATAGCTAGTCCTAATGTTCTGTAATGCTATTTCCAAATCCAAGTCTATGAATGAGCAGTAATTTAGTAAAGAGGATTAGAATGAAAGAATTAATATTTTTTACATCAAAATACATAATTTCAGTATCAGGGAAGTTAGCATTTGTGGAAGTATTTTGCAAGCTAAGAGCAATCTACACAGAAAAACTTTATTATTGATTAGGTATTTCAAGAATATCTGGTTCAGTATTTTTATATCTGTATTTAGGTATGTTTTATTTAAAAATGCAAACACTATTCAATCAATACAAGTAATTTTAATTTTTGCTTGAAGTCTTAAAATTTAAAACTTTAGAATCTATTTCCTCTATGAAAAACCATTTTTTTAAATTGGAATTATGTATATATATGCAAAGTACTTTAGCTTTAAAGATAGAATCTATAGACTCATACCTCATTTTATTTTATTTTATTATTTTTAATTTTCTAAAAAGATTTTTATTTATTTATTTTAGAGAGAGACAGTGTGAGTGGGGAGAGGAGTGGAAGGGGAGGGAGTGGGTTGGGGAAAGAATCTCAAGCAGACTCTATGCTGAGTGCAAAGCCCTCCACTGGGCTCCATTCCACAACCCCAAATCATGACATGAGTCAACACCCAGTCAGGTGCTCAACTGACTGAGCCACCCAGGCCCCCCACATACCTCATTTTAAAAGAGAAGCTAGAAATTTCTTGTTGCCCCAAATATTGTCCTCATATTTCAATATAAATAGGCCTTATCTTTTTCAGAAAGAAAGCTAGTTTTTTAATTGAGATTACTATATGCAATAAATCCGTGTATTTATTATTTGCTAAAATTTCCGTGCTTTTATAAATGATATCTAGCATGCTACATGGGCAAAACCTTGTTAAAGCAAATGAGTGTCTTGCCGATATATGGAATTTGGCCTCTACGTTAAAGAAAAATTAAGGTTTTCAATTAATTACATTGCTTAAACTTTATGCAGAAAGTACAATTAACTGTTCAGTCTCTAGTGAACTTAAAAAAATCTTTAATGGTGATTTACCATGAGAAACGTTAGTGGATAGTGTCATACAGTAATTAAAACTGTGGGATATATTCAAATCTTGCCATCACCACTTATTAATAGTGTGGATTTAGCTTGATTCTGCTTTTCAATAAGCCTCAGTTTCCTTATAACGAGTCATAATGTTGTTTAAAATACTGGGCAAAGAAGACTTACATAGTACCTGGCGTATAGCAATCTCTCAATAAAGGGTAAGAAAGAGGTTCTACTTGTGTCATTGGACTGTATCCAGCATGTAGGCACAGAGACCGCGCCCACTATCTCGTCATCTAACGTTACCCCTATCTAATAGTAATACAAAGTGGAGAAAAAAAAAAAAAAAAAAAAAGCTGTGGCGGTACAAAGAGCTACAGGAAGACAGAGGAAGGAAAGACTCATTCTGACTCAGAATCAGAAGATTCCTAAAGCGATAATCTCACTGAAATAGGGGTTAAATAATGTGTAAAATTTCAATAGGTAAAAATCGTAAGCCACAACCAATGAAGAGATTACCTAGTCCAACACCTAATTCTCTTTATGTTCTAAGTAATTAACCAAGTTATCCACACTTCCTCTCAATCTGTGTTCTTTCTGCTTGGTTTAGTAATTTTATTTGACTTTAATTGTCATTTAAAAATGGAGCACTTGAGGGGCACCTGGGTGGCTCAGTCGTTAAGCGTCTGCCTTCGGCTCAGGTCATGATCCCAGGGTCCTGGGATAGAGCCCCGCATCGGGCTCCCTGCTCAGCAGGGATCCTGCTTCTCTGTCTCGCTCTGCCTCTCCCATACACTTGTTCTCTCTCTCAATAAAATCTTTTGAAAAAAAAAAAAATGGAGCACTTGAACAGAAAGAAGTAAAACTACAAATTAATTTTTTAAATTATACATTCTCAGGCTTTACGTAAAACATGAAAAACCCTCTTCAAGTTAAGACCCAGGTATAGCATTCGAAATCCTTTTTTATATGTCTAGACATCCTGACTCACAGAGAGTGCTTAAGAGTATGTTTTCTAGACAGGCACCTTTGGTCTCAGGTACCACCTCTGTCATTCGCCTGCTCTGAGGCAACTTCTTTCGTTTCTGTAAACCTCAATTTCACATCTTAGTCTATCGATATCTATATCATAGATTTGGCATAAGGACTAACATAGTATATATTCAGTGTTAAGTGGAATGTCTAATTTGGAAACGTTGTCTATTATTGGCATAGTTATCACTTTTTCTTATTAGTCCATTAAAATATTTTTACATAAACATTTAGCTCTGATAGGCACACTATATCAGTAGGCACTTTAAAAACAAAATTAAAGAGGGGCACCTGGGTGGCTCAGTCGTTAAGCATCTGCCTTTGGCTCAGGTCATGATCCCAGGGTCCTGGGATCGAGCCCCGCATCGAGCCCCGCATCGGGCTCCCTGCTCAGCAGGAAGCCTGCTTCTCCCTCTGCCCCTCCCCCTGCTTGTGTTCCCTCTCTCGCTGTGTCTCTCTCTGTCAAATAAATAAATAAAATCTTAAAAAATATTTTTTAAAACAAAATTAAAAAACATAATTTTTAGTATTGTATGTATCAAATTTATAAAGAAATTGTTTTAATGTTCAGGTAGAAAAATAAGTAAACAGTGAATGAAAAATTTTATAAACAAATTAGTAGTATAATTATATCAGAAAAAAATTATGCTTAAGTAAATTAGTCAAAAATAATGAAACTTTTGGGCGCCTGGGTGGCTCAGTCGTTAAGCGTCTGCCTTCGGCTCAGGTCATGATCCCAGGGTCCTGGGATCGAGTCCCACATCGGGCTCCCTGCTCAGCGGGAAGCCTGCTTCTCCCTCTCCCACTCCCCCTGCTTGTGTTCCTGCTCTTGCTGTCTCTCTCTCTGTCAAATAAATAAATAAAATCTTAAAAAAAAAAAAAAAATAATGAAACTTTTTATGCCCACAAGATACCATCTAGCTTACTCAGTACTTGAAACCATATTAAAGAATTTGTAGCCTTTGATTTTAAGACACTTCTACTATATACTCCTCAAAACTATCTACCAAAACAGTAAAACCACCATCTCCTAAAAACAACCACCCACTGAACAGCAAGTAATGGAAAGAACATCACAAAGTTAGTTCCGTGAGAGCACAAATCATCTCTCTTTTTTTTTAAACACATTCCAGGGCTTATAAGGCCTTGCTCATAGTAGGCACTTAATATATTTTTGAGGAATGGAAGACATGAAGTGATTTGGAAGCTTATTTCTAAGACTGACTTTCCCATGACTTATCTATGACCTTGGACAAGTCCCTTGAGTTTGTCTGTTCTTTGTTGTCTCCATTAACAAAGAAAGGCATTAGAGTAAGACTCCTTAAAATTCTAATTAGTAGGAGAATCTGTGTAAAACAATATAGGATACTCTGTAGGTACATTGAGGGTAGACCAAGACCACCTCAGAAAATAGTGAATTGAATGGTTAATAAAGCACGTTCAAATAATCAAGAGCACTAGAAATTTTAGCTTTCTTCCCACCAACCTGGAAACATCCTATAGGAGTTGATGTTTTACATGAAATCATTGTGTACTGAAAAGCTACCAATATCTTTTTCCTGCTTCTTACCCCAGTTCCCCATACTGTAGTCTCTCTTGCTTAGTCTTCGGTAGAGGTAACATTTTTTGTTTTCTGTTAATTCAGGGTTACTGACCCATCCTAATAAAAGCCAAGAACCAAACAAAAAAGTTGATTTAGGGTGCTGTTTGTTATTTTTATTTAGAGAGAGAAAAGAAAAAGTCTCCTACTCATCCATGCTTTAAATTAGAAACAGAGAACTCAAAACACTATTTACCAGATATACTTCAGTTTTATATTAGAGCCAATTAAAGGAAAGAATCAGAGTGGGAGATAAAAAGAAAGGGAACCAAAAGGGAGGGGAACAGAGAGAGCTTTGGGATTTGCCAAGCCCTAAGAGGCAGTGACTCTTACTCATAATGATCCTTAGAAAAACAAAGCACAACCCTTTAGATAAAAAAAATAAATAAACTTTACCAGAATTAGTTATAAATTATATTTTAATTACTGTTTAAAATTTGAGAGCATAGCAAATCTTGTTTTTACTTTCAACCCAGATAAAGGGCTCTATCTTCTTGCACATAAAAGAGCACATACAACATCTGACTTGTATGGGGAAAAAAATGGTTCTTTTTATTTTTTGACAACTTAATTTTGCTGATCTTTCAGACACTGATTCCAAGTAATTTCAAAGCCAAGTTGCACATTTGCAACTATATAGACAATGATGTAATTTCTAGGTAGTTGAGATAAAGTCCTAAATAAAATCCAGCAAAAAAATCTATCCAGTTGATAGGATAAACTTTCTTAATAAAATAATCCTTTAATGCGTGTATTTCTACTTTTCAGGACAAGTGATCCAAATCTCACCTTTTTTCTTAGATCATATATGAATATATTCAATCAATATTGTGAACACTTATCTCAATTCCAGTTTCTTCATATATCTCTTGAACTAGAACAAAGTATAGTTTTTCTTCTTTAAGCTATGAATTTTCTCCTGAAAACTGTTCATGATTCAATCTTCAAATCAATTTTAAACAAAGCTAACTATTTAAAGAAATCCTACATAGGAATATGGAGAACAAAAAGCCTTACTCTACAAACCATATCCTGATGTTTTTGTTTTGGCACATTAGAACTTTCACTTATATAAGTTGTTTAACACCTGGTAAATATGCCCCATCAGAGGTTTGACAATGGCTGAGTTCAGAAATAGTCATCAAGTGGTCCCTGAATAGCATAGCTCTCAGTGTCTACCAGGATCATCCTGGTTTTCTCAACTCTTTGGTACATTTCACTCATTGTAAGTTTGTTATGCAGTATGGTTTTAAGACATATTTTATTCTGCTTTATGCATCCCAGGGTTCCTTCAGCTTAACATTGAATATTGGTTAATTAACCATAGTTTTTCATGTAATATTTTATTAGATCATACTCAGTCTATTTCCAAATTAATGAATTTTGATCAATGTGCTGAAAAAATCCATCCCCCATAAACTAAACACGGTGAGAACTGAAAAGTCTTGGTTGGAAAGCTTTGGATAAGAACAGAGTAGTACAAGAATTAATGGATTTACTCTAACAAAAACCAGTTCCACTATAATATAATTGCTATTACTGGTTTATGGAGAAGAGTCCCAGGTATGGAATTATAAAGTAAATAACTGAATTAAAGATTTTGGACTTATTTTAAACAGAAAATTTATTATTTAAAGCTATAACGGAATGTTAAAGATCACATATTTCTGTTAATATTTTTGATAAATATGCAACTTCTTTATAAGTGTAATCTATTTTGCTTGAGCAGGTTGAAACATAAGTGCTATTTAAGCATAACTAAATTTTCATGGGAATAGAATGACAAATCATTTTAAGAAAACAAATGATCCATTGCTTGAGGTTAAAACGATAGTCATTTGAATGGATTAAAATTTCATGATTTGAAATAGAGAACATAAATAATATAACATTTCCCTCCTCAAAGTCATAATATATTTTGCAATTTGGTTTTCTACTATTATGGGCACAGTTTATTGGGTTAGACTGTACCCACAGATATGACTATATAATGGAGAAAGCCAAGTAAACTCTCCAAAGTGTAGCATCTTTTTAGTAGTTAGGAAAAACAAAAACCAGATATGACTGGATAGTATGCTGCTAACGTTAGCTAATAGAACATTAAAATGTAACACAAATGAGTATGAGCTTCAGAATCAAAAAGTCTTTTAGTAAATTATGCTCTTTAATTTTCTTCATCTTAGAATAGGAAAAAAAAAAACCAATGTGGAGTCTTGCCTTATGCATTTATTCACATTGTTCTTCGTGCCCTGTAAAAACTCTAAGCTTAATTTTTTTTTGTGGGGGGGGGGAACTCTGACTCAGGGTAACTTCTTAATCTGCTTGAAATGCTTTTCTCCCCTATCTGCTCCTGTTTCAGTTCTATCTTGAGTCTCCCCTCACTCTGGCCACAGTCTTTATCTATTTCTTAATCCTATTTTCATCTCTAAAAAGCATATAACACTATCAGGAATTATGTGATGTAATTTATGTATTTACCCTCTATTGTTATGTGAATGACATCTATATTATTCAGAAGTGTTTCCTCAAAATCTAGAAATAGTGCACAATATATTACTTATGCATCAGTAAATAGTTATGTGATTAAATAAATATTAAGAGGCAAAAGCCTTACATTTTCTTAAAATGCAACATGCAAATTCAACAGATCACTTAATAGGTTTGTAATCTCGAGCAACTTAAATTCCATTTTATTAAAGGATAATGACACTTCAAGGGGTTATTATAAGACATAATGAATGTGAAGTACTTATCTCTGTGTCTGCGATATTCTAAAAGCTCAATATATGGTGGCAGCTACTATTATGAATTTTATCTCTAAAATTTTGGGGAGTGTAAGAATCACAGGCATTCAGAAAACCTGACTATTTCTTCTCTTGGTTTCCTGCCCATTAGTAGACCAGGAAGAGCTCTTGCATGGGGCAGCTCACACATGACAGAAAGCCATTTGGCCACACAAAATGTGCCCATCTATTCCTTATGCAGCCCATATTCATATGTTACCTTAAATGAGGAGCCGTGAAAGGCAGGGACAAGGGAGAAGGGAGCATGATGGAGTAAAAGCAACCATTTCCCTTCAGAAGGACATTCATTGATCACCTTGCTTGAAACACTCTTGTACTCTTTCTAATCTGACCAAATGGATCACCATCAGCCTTCAAAGAGAGCTGTTGATAGAGGTTATATCCGCCTTGTGTCATACCTAACCAGGTGAATCCATCAACTCAGTGCTCCCTTCAGTAGACAAAAGATAGCCATACTGCTTTTCCTTTTAATATATTTATTGCTTTCGGCCTACTTTTTTTGGCAGTGTTCCAACTGGCATGAGCTTTCCTCCCAGATACATGGTTAGTGTTTTCTTGGGAAAAGAGCTAAGCATTAAGAAATTAAATTAAATACACTAGCATAAGAAAGCAGTACTTTGTAGCCTGTGCAGTTCTTATATTGCTTGTATTTCCTCTTTTTGTTACTAGTTTTGTTCAGGATTAGTATTGAGTGAAAGTAGTTTGGAAATTTCTATCTCCAGTCAAAACCAAATGGGTAACAAAGGCAAGTATTTTGTTCATACTGTGGCAGAACTTTGACTATGGAGCAGCATAATACTTGGGGCCGGTATGGGGCACCTGGGTGGCAGTCGGTTAAGCATCTTACTCTTGATTTCGACTTGGGGCATGATCTCAGGGTGGTGAGTCTGAGCGCTGTGTTGGGCTCCATGCTCAGTGGGGAGTCTGCTTGAGATTGTCTCTCTCTGTCTCTCCCCCCCCACATGTGCTTACCTGGTCTCTCTCAAATAAATAAATAAATCTTTAATATTTGGGGCCTGTATGATAATGAAAGTGGTAATTTGGAGACAACTCTGGGAAGGATGAAAGTCCTTGGGAGATAATTCAGGTGGCTTGATCTATTGCTCTCCATCAGAGAAAATTGTCTTTCTAATGCTAAATTCTTTTGCTTTGTAACAAAAAGATGGCAATTCAGTGTTTCATTGTACTACTTAAAATATGGGCAGTTTTAGATTGATTACTAAGGTGAACCTTGATGCTATTTTATTATTTGTGGGAGAAAATCCTTAGAGAACTTGATTAAAATCAGCCATATGATAACTAGGTTAAAAAAATAAGAGCTAACTTAACATGGGTGAGATATTATGTTAAGCACTAGACCTGATTAATCTCACTTCACCTTACAGCCAATCCTATGAAGTACTATTGTTATTCCTATTTTACAGATGCAGAAACTAAGGATCAGAGTTCTTAAATAACTTGCCCAAAGTCATAGTGTCAGGAGGTAACAGAGTCCAGATTCACTCTCAGGCCAGGTTTCAAAACCCACTTTCAAGTATGTGTATAGACTGGATGCTACCTACTCCTAATTGTTCCAAAAGATAACTGAAAGACATAGGTACCTTATACATGAAGAATAATGGTTTGTTGACATGCTTACATTAACTGCCTCTACTACTCTGCTTGTCAAATTGCATACTGAAAAAGTATCCTAAAATAATTATATGTAAAAATATGAAATGGAAACAATCTAAACCCACAAACCACATTTTCTATTCTGTGGTTATGCTCAGATAGAAAGGGATATTATAACTTATAAAGAAAGCAGAGAGTTTTTTGTAAAACATTCTCCAAGAGTATAAAACAATTGTTTTAGTATTTTGAGTAAAATAAGCACATTTTAAAACTTAAAGTAGGTGAAACTGGTTTCAGGTTAACATTTGAAAAAATACCTGGATATTTTTAGGGTTTTATTTAAACAAACCAATGTGTTTACCAAGTACATATTTTGGTTTCCATTTACCAATTGATTTTATTCATACTGATGAACTTACATGTGTTAATATGTTTAGAGAAAACATTATGCTTCACTAGAAAAATTTAAGCATCTTTACCACTAGACATTGATAGAAAACGTATGTCAGATAGCATCTGTCTGCATTTAAGTTGCACAGAATGTGGAGGAAGAAATGGAAGAAACTCCCCCCATAGGCTAATATTATAGATAGTTGGACATATTTACACAACACAAAGTGAATTTATTTTGCAATGGTTCAGTTCAACAGAACAATACGAACAGCTAAACTGGATATCAGGGTTTCCAAAGCAGAAGTCTTTGGTTTGAATTATATAGGGTGGATTATCTATGTTGACCATATTTTGTAAAACACTCAAAATAAGCTTTATGTCTCTGTTTTGAAATGATTTCATGTATCCTCTTAAGTATTTGTTTGGTTTTTATATTAAATATTTTATTTGTAATAGGATTTCATTTTATTATTTCAAAAGTTTGCCCATAATATGGCATTATTTTGGTTCTCAAAGGGGAAAATGCAATATATCCATTTATCACAGAGTAAGAGAGTAAGAAGCAATTTCTTTTTTGCTGGTGGACTCACAATAACTACATCTTTAGAAGAGCATAGATGCCAGAAGCTCATTTTTAGGTCCTTAACTTTCAAACCAGATTGAGGTGTGAGCAGTCACCAGAAAAAGTGGGAATTCTGAGAGGAACAGAAATATACACTATCATAGAGGAGAAAAGGAAGTTTAAGTGCACACAAAGAAAATTAAAATTGTTTTCAACTAACTACAGTTAGCATTTCATTTTACTTATTTTTAATCTTTGCACATGTGAATATTACAAACACCAATAGTCATAATATAAATGCTACTCATTTTGCATTCCTTAGCTCATCTTTAGGCTCTTCTATCATGAATTGCTATTTTTAAAAGCCTTATTTAGTGTTTGTTTTCCTTCATTCCAATTTACTCTTTACAAACATTTCTTATTTGCTGTTTGAGCAAACTCTCCCAGTGTTTTGGTCATAATTTTAAAACTATGAAATATTATTGTTTATATATTATGTCTTAACCAATGAACCTAAATATAAGTGTGTTCAGCAGAAAAGGGCAAAATATCCCAGCTAAGGAAAACATTTTTTATTTTATTTTTCCCATGGTGGTAGCTGAGTTATTCAAATACTGTTATGAAAAAAGTACATATTTGCATGGGTCGGCAGTTTTCCCCTAGACAATAGTTGGCACTCCACAGACACAGAGTAAACTCAAGGAAGGCATTTAAAACTAGGACCACATAGACGAATTTTATATGTTCATAATGTGAAGAGTGACCAATTATAAAAAAACAAACCATTCATGATACAAATGATCTGAAAAGAATATTCTTTACTGAACCTCTTCTCACATTCATTAACTTTGTTTGATCCCTGCCTCTCACACCTCTCATACACTGCAAAGTCAAATCAAAGACTCTCTAATACGAAAATATGAGCAGCTCTCAGAGCTGTTTCTATTTTGAAGGACTCCAGCTGCACTTCACATACTTGTCGTATACGACTGTCTTATGCTCAGTTGATTGCCCCAGAGCCATCTCAGTCATGAAGTCTTTCATCGTTTCCCTCATAGCACCCACTTCTGTGGAAGGCATGTATTGAAAAATCAGTAAATACTGGTTTGGACTGAATTCACTTCTAGACCCTTTAAAATACTAAAGCTATATATAAAATCACAGATCTATAGCTGGAAGAAATTTCAGAGACAATATAGCTTAAACTTTGCATTTTTAAATATAGAAAACCTTGGCATCCCAGCCTAACTATAATATCCTGGGCACATGGTTTATTTAGGATAAGGTGATACAGTGATAAAATTAAGTTAAAATCTCCTTGAAGTTCCCAAAGTAGAAGTCATTAGTTTGTGTTAAATAGGGTGGGTTATCTAGGTTACCCATATTAATTGCATAATTTTGTAAAAATACAAAATGAACTTTTAAGTCTCTGTAATGAAATCATTCCTGTCTCCCTACATACGTGTTTTGTTTTGATATTAAGTATTCAGTTTGAAATGGATTCCTTTCTATTAGTTTAAAACTTTGCCCATAAGTGTTCAAATAAATGCTTCATGAAAGAGGTAGAACTTGAGTTGGTCTTTGAGCATAGAGTCATATGCAGACAATCTGGTAGAGTAGATGTGGATTCAATCCGAGGAATGGCGTTACTTGTCATTAATAATGACTTTTCCTAAAATTTATTTCTATATGAATATATATTATATATAATATATATTTATATAAAAAATATATAATTATTTCTATATGAGCCAGTTCTTTAATTTTGTTTTATATAGGAGGACCTCCAGTCACAAGTGGTAATATTTTTATACCTTACATATGGCTGGGCCAATTAGAAAGAAAATTCAGTAAAGCTGAACAAACAAACATCATTGGTTGCTAAGTCTATATTTTTATAAATTTATCTATTCTGAATACAATGTTATCTTTCTCATGGTTGGTCTGCATAATCACTACCACACAGAGGCTCTATAAATAGAACAACCATAAACAATCATAAACAGGCTATATAAACAGAACAACCTTTGTGGTATAATGAAAAGAGCATTATCTGTGTAAGATTCTGACAGACAAATCTAAAGTTTTCAAAATTAATTAGCTGTAGGATTTTTTGATCAATTAACTTCACTGAATCTCAGTTTCTACATTTTCAAAATAAATTAAAATATTACTCATGTTGAGACATTCACAGAAGAAATTTATTTAGAAGCCTTGTATGGGCAAATTTCTATTCCTACGAATGTCTACCTGTCCTGAAGCAACTCACTTGCTCTCTTTTAAGGAATTATAGGTTTTCCCTAATTAAGATTTTATCATGAGTCAATCTTGGGGAGAAAAAATAATTCTTCCAGATTTGAAGCAGCTATTATGAATTGTGAATGTATCTTATTTGAATGATTATTAATAAAAATAAAATATTTGGTTTCTCTTGCCTTTTAGGAGCCTAAGTTGCCAAAGGATTACCTTGCACAAAAATCTATTTTTCTCTTTTGTTTGTAACTCTATTGTAACAATCATTCATCTCACTGCAGTGGCCAACAACCAGGCTTTAGTGGCCACAAATCCTGTAAGTAAAATGAGGTTGTGCCCTTAGGTTCAAGAGGTTAGAGGGAAAGAAATGTGAGTGAAAGGTGGTGGTGGGAGGTAGGGGGTGGGGGGTCCTGATATATGTAAATGTGTATAAATACTCATATATATATTTTAAGGTCTGGCATCTAGAGAGTATATGTATCTATATTCCAATCTATAAAGGTAAATACATCTCAATCTTTCCCAAGTTATAAAGGAGGAATACATGTCTTTGCTTCAATTATTTATATATGTTATACATATCTTCATCTCATTTTATGGCTAGAGTCCTCCTGCTGGTGGGACTTAAGGGTTTATGACCATGTGACATTTACTCAATCGAATTTAAAAAATCAATCAAAGCAACTAACTACAGATGTAGTTAGAAACACAAGGCATGAAAACAGAAAAATTTTAATTAAATTATATATTTGGGATCAGGTGACTTTAAATAGTTAATTAAACCGGGGAAAATGAATTGTACATCCCCTATGTAATGTTAAAGTTTCTTAACATGAGACTTTTTTTTTTTAAAGGACTCTACCAGGTCCTCAGTATCTCAGCAAATATTTATAAGTTGTTTCCTTATAATCCCTTTGGAAGCACAATTTGTTTCTCTTTTAAGTTTTTTTTACTGAAGTGTAGGTGACACAAAATGTTACATTAGTTTCAGATGTACAACATAGTGATTCGACAACTCTATATGCTATGCTTACCACAAGTGTAGCTACTATCCATCACCATACATCCCTATTATAATACCATTGACTATATTTTCTTATGCTGTACCTTTCATTCCCATGACTTATTCATTCCATAACTGGAAGTCTGTATCTCCCACTCCCCTTTACCCAATTTGCCCATCTCTTGCTCCTCTACCCTCCATCCCTGGTAACCATACATAGTTTGTTCTCTGTATTTTGGGGTCTGTTTCTGGAAGCACAATTTTTAGGATGAGTATCAAAAGCTACATAAAAATAAGCGCAGAGACTGTCATAATATAAAAGCCATATTTTAAAACACAAACTAAAATTTACTTATATAAGTGTATATATTTTATGCAAATTATATGCATGTGAGCTATATTTAAAGTATCTGCATAAATAAAAGCATATTTTCAAGTATTTAAAATTATCTGCTTTCATAATGTTTATAGTATCCATACTACAGTTTTGGATATGGATTTGTGGAGGGGTATATATATATATATATGGTGTACATAAAGTGGTTTTTTAAAGATTAAGTTATCTAGTAGTAACTAGATAGATTAGTAACTAGATTTCAGTAGAAATCACGGAAGGGAAGGAATTTTCACTCAGTGGGCCAATAAACAACACTCTCCTATGTGTTTTACGTGTGTGTTTTAGGGTAATTTCCAAAATCCTAAAATTCTCTGCATGTTTGCACATGTGTATCCGGATTGCTTAATCTTGTGTATGTTCCACTCTAATGTCACTAGGTGAGGAAACACACTGGGATAGATTTAGCAACATAAAAAAACTGGCCAATGGCCTACCACTTTAGAGTGACTTTCTCTAGAGCAAAGAGATGAGAAGTTTCATCATGAAGCTACAGAGCAAGAGATTCTAAAGCTTACATTTAGATATAAGGATATTGTGTTTAATGTACAAATTGCAGGCTGTAATATATTTTTAATATATTCTTGGAAAATTTATTGTTTGTTTATATCAGCAATGCCCTTCATAAAAATGCTTTCCTGAAGCATGTTTTAAGTTCTTTTTATCATAGTGGCTTATAGATGAGTTTTTTAAGTGAAATCAGGAGTAAGAAGTCCAATTGGATATGCACGTCTAAAAACTATACCAGATAAAAATTTGAAGCTGAAGTCTGTTATTTCTATATAAATATAGTTAACTAACTCACTTTACCCTTGAGAAGACTTTGTTAATATAACGTGATGTTTGACATCAAGATACTTTATTTTAAAGTTTAATGTTATGCATTCTGCCAATGTATTTAATGGAAGAATAGGTTTTATAAATGTCCTACGGGCAGAAGGCATTGTGTATAATCATGAAAACAAAATTGGAATTACAAGACTTGTGTTCAGGGTATAACTTAGATTGATGTTGTATGAATATTAGCAAATTACTTAACTTCTCCAGTACTCAGTTTTCTATCTGTAAAATATGTGACTAGTGATAAATTATGTCACACAGAATTAAAGATTAAATAAAATAACATATTGAAAATATTTTAAGCTAACTAATATGCACATGTCATCATTACTGTTCTATGAGAACCCCAATATCTATTTTCTAGTGTATCTCCCTTCCAATTTTCTTTTTAGTGAAAAAAAATTTATTTCAAAAATAATGATAATTGCCACTAAATATTTATTGACCAGACTAGAAATTGGGAGCTGTGGAGAGTAAATGGCCATATATTTCTGGGAGAGTTTTAAATTTATTCTCCTTTCTAAGGGAGCAAAATATATCTCTTACTCCTTCATGTTTAGTTTACCCTGTATTTGAACCTTCCTTTTCTGATCTCTTTAAGAATAGAGAAGAGAAAGTGGGGATCTCAGAAAAAGAGGAAGGAAACCATAACTTTTTCTTCTTTTTACTTACATGAAATCCTCAACCCCATATAAAATATGGGCCCATTAGATTATTATTTACTAAGTAATTGCATTGGTAGCAGTAATATGCAAGACTTTCAATTTTGGCCAATTTTCATGAAAAAATGTATCTGGAAAAAACACATCCACTAACTGTAATAAATTTGGAATTTACACATTTCCTGGAAGGTATACCATTATAAATCTTTAGAGTCAGTGCTTAAAAACTTTATAGGCACCATTAGATCAGGATGAAGACTGGCATTTTACAAATCTGAATCATCAGTATATAAGATTTTGTGTAGAGGAGAGAAAATTCCAGGTCTCTATATAACTAACCTAAACTAGACTATTGAATTCATAAACAACTAAATATTGATGACTTTCTTTTTTTTTCTCACAGGTTAGTTGTAAAGTGTCTCAGTTCATTCATCTTTACCTGATGGGCTGTAACTACTTTTGGATGCTTTGTGAAGGCATTTACCTACACACACTCATTGTGGTGGCTGTGTTTGCGGAAAAGCAACATTTGATATGGTATTATTTTCTTGGCTGGGGTAAGTGCCATTACACGTGTCTGCTGACTCACCTTTTAAGAAAGCTCTTAGAGGATGCAGAGCTCCTTTGTAATAAAAATATACTTACTATTAATCATTCTCAAACAACAGCAGGTGATCAACCTTTGCTTATTGCTGTAAATTGAAATATTTAAACAAGAACCACTGACTCATGGTTTTCAGTAGTCACAGGTCAATAATACAATGTGGTTGGGTTTTTTTCTATTTAATATTTCAGTGTGTATCTTGGCTAAGTATGCAGTGGTTAACACGACAGAATTAGAATCATGAATTAGGGAACTAGTCTTCATATTGTTCGAATCTCCTTTTCCTTTGTGCAAAATGAGGGCATTGGGCTTAGCCAGCTTTGAAATTCCACTCAAAAAAAGTTTGTTTTTAAAAAAATATCATTTTATCTTAAGAATAGAGGGGCCAGTAATTGAATAAAGGCACACAAAAGATCTATTTTTTTCCACACAATCTCCTGACATGGTATTATTCACAGTGCAAATAATGATACACTTCTAGCATATTTCCTTTTCTTTTTTTCTGTTTTTTTCAGTTTTAATTTTAATTCCAGTTAGTTAACATACAGTATTATATTAGTTTCAGGTGTACAATATAGTAATTCAGCACTTCCGTACACCACCCTGTGCTCATCACAGCACTGCACTCCTTAGTCCCCATCACCTATTTCACCCATCCCCCATCCACCTCCCCCTCTAGTCATCATCAGTTTGTTCTCTGTAACTAAGAGTCTGTTTCTTGATTTGTGCCTCTAGTGTATTTTTAAAAACAACTAGAATAATTCAAAATATAAAATTCTGAAAATGAGTTCAATTGGACTAGTTTCTAGAAACATAACCGAAATTATACTTATCTATCATATATCAATCTACCTATCTATCTAGTCAGACAATAGATACAGATATATAAAGGTATGTACACACACACACACACATACACACACACTCTTTAGTATATTCAGTATATTTAGTATAGGTTACCTTTATAAAACATGTCTTCATTTCATGTTGGAAAGATCTCATTTAGAATGCTAAAAACATGCAAAATATCTAATATATAAACCATCTCTCTCTTCCTCTCTTTTTCTTCACTTGATCAGTCTCAACTTCTTCCCACATCCTACTAAATAAATATTGGCTGATTCCATATCATAGAAAATATATATGAATTCTTCTAAGCCTTGGGGCTTAGGCAGCACATTTATGGACTTAGGCTCTGAAGTCCACTGATTCAAAATGACTTCACACAGACACACAAACCTGGACATATAAATACCTAATATTTACCATATTTATTGCTTGACTATACAGAAAATATTTACTCATTAAACATATAGTGACCAGTTATTTTTGCTCCCAGGGTACCTCTGAGTTTCATATTTTATGACCACATTTTAGGAATTCCATCTACAGAGAAAGTTGCCTGTTAATTTTCTTTTTGTTTGATATTTGCAGGATTTCCACTGATCCCTGCTTGTATACATGCTGTGGCAAGAAGCTTATATTACAATGACAAGTAAGATCATCTCTCTTTCTGATTTCTATTGGAACTACATAAATGAAAATATCCAACATAATTTTGCTGTTTTTTTCCCCAAGCTGCTGGATCAGTTCTGATACCCATCTCCTCTACATTATCCATGGTCCAATTTGTGCTGCTTTACTGGTACGTAATGAAAATTTTCCTTGTTTCATCATTGTTCATATTTCAACTTTATTTCCTGAATCATCCGGCCTATGGTATCTTTCAGGATCCTGGTGTACATAAATGACATGTTCACAGTGTTTAACTGAAGAGAGTTTAATAAAGGTGTTAATTTGAGGTATTTGCAGGAAGAGAAAAGGAGCTAATTCATAAGGAATGGCCAGGCACCAGGAACCTGCAGCGGGAAACTGTTAATGGCTTTAGACCTAAAGAGGGGACAGAACAGTGTTTCAGGATTTGGGCCAGTGCTGGGAGGCATGGCCCTGAGTAGAGGAACACAGCCACTGCCCAAACCACAGCCTGGCAGGGAAGAAGAATGAGGAAGAAATACTCAAACTTCTCTCTTCCTATGCCCTGATTACTTGGTTCTTCCTTTTGGCCAAATGCAGCAAACGGCAGAGAGCAAGAAGCCTGGGCAAGGATGCAGTCCTTCAAGGTGCCTCAGAGTTTCCTGGGACGCAGAGCAGAACAGAGAAGAGCAGAGGATAGATCTAGTGAGAGGGAACGGCAAATGGGGAAAACTACACACCTATGTTGGTAATAAGAGTAATATTCCAATAAAGAAAAGACTTTAATTTGGAAAAAGAGAGTATTGGTTAAACTGTTGTTTTACTGTCATAAGGATCATCACTTAACACAAATACACCAATTGGACATTTTTAAGTGTGGTTACAGGGAAACAGAAGTCACATTCAGTGCTTTTATTACATTGTTTCAATGGGGAAATAAATTCATCCACATTAACAGGGTTGTTTTCATAGAGCATTAGACACTAGAATGCGATTAATGTCTGAGATTATAATTACAGGTGATATTCAATTATACAGAAAAAGATAAAGGGGGCTACGTTTCTCGGTCAAAATTCAGAGCTTCCTAATCCTTGTTTTCAAATTCTTTTTTTAGACAAGAATTCTTCTATTATTTTACTATATTTGCTAATTGCAGTTTAGCATACGATCATGTTAGAATATTGTTTGAGCCATTCTCAAAAGCATGTCACAATTAAGAGAAACTTCTGGAGGCTGAAGGCCTGGGCTTGAACACTTCTTCCACCTTTTACTTGCTGTATGACCCTAGGCAATTAAACTAATCACTCTACATTTCAAGTGCCTCATTGGTAAGATAAAGAATATAATAATAGTGATTTTTAATCTTTTAAACAAGGAGTCCAATGAGTTAACACCTATAAAGGACTTAACCTGGCATGTATAAAGCATGTAGCAAGTGTCAAACTTCTGATTTGTGCCTGACCACATAAGCTCAAAAATTAACCCATGGAAGTTATTACAGCGATTATGGAAAGTTTAATATAGCTTAATGTAGACTCTAGTGAGAATTTCATAGGCAGAAGCATTTCCTTCCTTTCTGCCCTGCACGTACTAGGGTCATGCATGATACACCGGACTTAAGTTACACCTTGAGATGTCCTAGCTTTGTAATCTTAGAGCCAACATTGAAATCTAGTTCTACCACATCTGGCTGTGTGTATCAGGGCAAGTTCTGTTTTTCTGGGGGGTGTTTTGTTTTGTTGTATTTAACCTCTCAGTACTTTTGTTGTCTCTTCTGTGATTAGGGAATAATAATAGATACCTCATAAGGTATTGCAAGGATTAAATGAGATGCATCTTGTCAGCACAGTGCCTAGAATACAATAAGCTCTCCCAAAAAACGCTCTAAAAACTTTCTTGTAATTTCTACATGATACCATGATTTTGTTCTGAGGAGTGTTCAAAGAAATAAGATATGTTTTTTGGGCCACCTAGGAGCTTACAGAACAAATATAAGGCAAAATTTTATTACAAGAGATCTGACTGATTCTTCAGAGGGATAATTCAAATGCTTAAATCAGAGAGGTTCAGGAAATTAAGTAAAAGCACCTAGCAAATAAAAAATGTAATTGCAACTAACACAATCCTTGAAAAGCCCCTCCACATCAATTTTGGGAGGGAAGAGTAGATGGTGCAGTTAAGGGTAGAATATCACATAGAAATATAACCCATAAAGCTACTCTAAAAGAAAGAAAGTGAAAATCCACATTATTTGCCTAAAACATTTTCCATTTTCTTGGCTGAAAAAAGAGCAGGAGCCTATTTTTCTAACACGATAAATTGTTCTGTCTTTGTTTGAGTTCTAGGGCTCCTCACTGGTTCTGGCCGATTCCAAGGTCTTGGGAGGGGCCTTAGCAATTGTTTATATGGTCACATGCTTAAGTACAACTTTTATAAATAAAATATTTCAACCTCAATCAGTTTATTTCCACTCAGACTTCCCCTGTCACATTTCCTCTTGAGCAGGATGGTATTTGAGTGGCTACAGCACTTTTGAGATCTTGCCAAAGGGAAGTTGAGAGAGGATACATTTAATTTGTGTTTAGTGAGAGATTTTTAAGTCAGTTCAGTGTATAGTTAAGTGATTGCGGGCTGTTCTAGTCTGGGAATGGCTTCTAGGAATCCTCCTGCCCTCACTGTGCTGAGGTACACTGCTTCCTTTCATGACCCGAGTGTGGGATCATGATATGAAAATGTCCTGTTGTGCCTACCAGTTACATGATCTTTATGAGTATTGGAATAAAAACAGATTTCTTTTCTTCCCCTTAACTAGTTTTGCTCAAAGATAGATGAGATTCAGATATAGGTCATCTGAAATTTAAAATTCTTATTCAATTCCTATTCAAAATAAATGGAAGTATTTGCAGAAAATAAAGTAGGATGACTTTCTAGTTTCTAGTTTCACATTTTAAATCAGATTTGCCATTTTGGAAAAGCACTTTGCATTTAGAGATTTTCATATAATGAGCATCTAAATTGCAACATTTCTACTGATTTTATAATTTATGATTTTTGCATGTAAGGATTATAAAATATTTTATATTCTAAATTTATAAGCAGATAAAAGGGCATTATTATATTTTCTTTCATGGGCTGGTAGTAATTTCCATTTAGCCAAAACTTTACAATAGCCATGAGTGCTTAGGAAGGGAACATAATAGGATGGGTGGAAAAACAGCTGATGTGTTGATTTGTCATGTTTCATTCTTACACCTGTTGAAATGGCTTATTCTGCTTTTGTCTTTAGCAGAGACATTCCTGTGTCTGTAACCATGTTACTTTTCATAGATGTGTTTCCATCGGTATTGTGGTGAACTTTGGAGCATATGTCCCATTAGATTCTCTAAGAATAGTAGTGGCCTATTTTTATGCCCAGTTATTTTCATAACACATGTCTTAAATCAGCATATGTATGTTATTTGTTCATTGTTTTCTATATTAAATGAGGGGCTATCATTATTATTCCAATTTATTAAGGTAAGCAGATATAAATTACTTATCAGGATGTAGTTTAAAAGCTTTAGATTATTAAAGCACAGATGCTAGAAGTCAGGGTGAAGAAAAAGTAAAGAGAATATAGTGTAATGACATAAGAGCCCTAAGGGGCTCTTCTGGAGTTAATATCCATAATCTTATGGAAGGCGCAAAATATGGGCACAGAAAAAATAGACAAGCATAAAAGATATCGACTTGGATGAAGATAAGAAAGTGGTATTCAAAGTGAGAGAGAGAGCGAGAGAGATATATTAAAGCAGAACTCTGTTTCCTGAGTGACTTACTTATCCACACTAAATTTTTGAAGTTTTATAGCTCCCTTTCAAAAAGAATGATTTCTCTTGGGAAAAGTTTTTAACACACAGTAAATATGTAATTACAGAAAGTAATTAACAGACGGCCCTGTGGGATGCCAAAATTGTTTTAACTCTAGGATGATCTAGGTTGAACATCAGCTGGTTTTAGTGTGTGATCAGCTTCCTTAGAATGATAAAGAAGCTTACAGTACTATCTCAGGAGTTGTGAGGATTACTGTTAGAAAAGGAAACACAGGAAGGAGAAACCAAAAAGATGAAAATGGTTATTATGGTATAATATGTATTTGGAAAGTACTAGTATGGACAGTGATAAAGAGGAGACACTTAAAAAAATTAGCATTTGTTATAAACAATTCTTTCCTTTGTTTGAGCTGAAAATGTTCAAAAGACTTTGTTTTTGGACCATCGCAAAATTCAAAAAAACTGCATAAGAAAATGAGCTGAGAAAAACATTCAGATATTCCTTAATTGAATGTGTTCCACAATAATTCCACCATAATTCTATTTTTCTAAAACTAAGTCCACTAACATTGATGCGCTTGTTAAATTAATAAATCACAACTCTAGAAATACAAATTAATATATTAGGCATATATTCTCTGCAGTAGAACATATTCTTGTACATTAAAAATTATCTATGACTTATAAAATCAAAGATTTGTAATGCTTCTTAATATTCAGTAATGCTTCTTAATATTAAATATTAAACAGTTTTCAATATGCCATTTTATTTTTTTAGGTGAATCTTTTTTTTCTATTAAATATTGTACGTGTTCTCATTACCAAGTTAAAAGTTACTCACCAAGCAGAATCCAATCTCTACATGAAAGCTGTGAGAGCTACACTTATCCTGGTGCCATTACTTGGCATTGAATTTGTGCTGATTCCGTGGCGACCTGAAGGAAGGATTGCAGAGGAGATATATGACTACATTATGCACATCCTTATGCACTATCAGGTATGGTGTTCTTGAATCAGGAAGGCACCTTGTGAAGTTTGGTATTAAATTGCATATAGCTTTGGTTTAGTTTTGACTATGTATGTAGCAAGTTGGTTACAAATAATGTATCTTTTCCATTTGGAATCAGAAAATTCTGTTTTTCTTTTACAGGGTCTTTTGGTTTCTACAATTTTCTGTTTCTTTAATGGAGAGGTATGGTGATTATTTTTATTCCTTTTATCATTTCATATTTGCAATATATCTTTTTCTTAAAAATAAAGACAATTATACATTCCCTAGGAACAACTTCAAATTCCATTTTGATCAGGAAAAAAACGAATCTCTTTTCATGGATGCAACTCTTCTTCCCGAAAGCTTGGGTCATACTGGAGTTCAAGAGTAGGGCAAATCCAGCCTCACTTTAAAATAGTCCATCAGTGACTTTTAGTCATGTAGCCTTTGACCTACCTTTTGCACTAATCCTAGTAAGTCTGGCCTTTGTCGTAGGTACAATGCTAGGCAATCCTTAACCTCATAAAACATACACTCTAATAGGAAATAGAATTGACTCATTTTCATTTTCCCCCTTTCTCTGTTTTTTGTTTTGCCTGGCTCACAATGTGGTTTGAAAAACAGTTTTATGGTGGTTACAAAAAGATTTTAAAGAATTAAACTCTCAGTTATACAGGGAGGGCATGCAGTAAGTTAGAAAACTGAGGAGAACAGAATGCTGTAATTTGTAACATGGCAATGTGCTCTTGGATATTTCAAGATTTTTATCCAAGGCTTTCCGAATAAGAAAGCTTCAGGTGTTTTAGAAACTGGTACCAAGGTTCTTATGCATATGAATAGTGTTATAGCTCAGTGGTTTGAGCTATACGGATTTAGCTCTTTATCTGTTTTTAATCTATTTGACAAATTTTAACCTTTTGGAGGATTTTGTAAAATTCAACAAAGTTTAGAAATCCAGACAGCAACTGAGTGAGACTCAAATACTTGGTAACTGTGAAGCTTATCACAAAGCTTCAGGTGGGAAACATACGGACCAGTAGGTGTAACATTATGAGAACTATTCCTAAAAAATAAGTCAACATTGGAAATCATGTACATGTCATGAAAAACTATAAAATATTGCTCTCCTTTGCTTAATAATCGTTTACTTCTTTCTCTTAGCACATGATGAAATTTCAGGTTTGATTTTATTAAATTGATTTTTTAAAATTTTTATTTCATTTATTTATTATTTATAATGGAGTGTAGAACTGTCAAACATAGTAGGCTATATTTCGTATCTTTAAGTGGTGCTTCCATGATTTTTCTGTTATACAGTGGACGACAGTGACTTTTTCTGAAGTCAATGAGAAGTACAGATGTAAAATGCAATGAGGAAGAATAGATAAATCATTTGTTTTGATAATAAAATCCAAATAGCATTTATTATGTACTTCTATAAATTTATGATTGCATGAGCTGAATTAGACAATCCTATTTGCTGCCTATATAGGATTTTACAATTAAAATAGATGAGAGAGAAATGGACAACATGCCAAAGAACAGGCATACAATATGAACAATATACCTCTCCACTTGCAGAAACAGATTTCATTTTAATAAAAGGTAATTTCTAAATGTATTAATCATAATCACTAGTAAAATATTTTGTGATAGGAAGCAATGTAGAATAAAAGCACAGATACAGCAATGTGTTTTTACCCCAAAGATGCCACTTTGTTCCTGGCTGTAATACTTCGGGCAATATTCTGAGCCTCCTAGAGTCTCAGTGTCTACTTTTATTAAAAGGAAATAAAAGCAAGTTCCTTACACAAGTCTCACAAAGATTAGTGTAAGCTAGGAATCTAAAGCTTTTAGCACCATGCCCCACCCTTAGTAGATTACCAGTACATTACAGATTCCTTACTAGATCTGTCAACTCGTTCATTTTCAAAAATACATGCACAAATGGGAGCATTAGTCATACTGGAGTCAATCTCAAATTGGACTTTTTATTTGGAAGGGTTGCCCAGGGAATATCTAAACTAATGCCTAATACTCCGATTGCACTCTCTGTGTAACCAAAAGAGACCCAGACCTTGATCTTCTGCCATGTCCTAAAATTGAGAAAATTTGGTCAGTAAAAAATTACAATAATACAAAATCTTTTGAGCCTAGTTGTTGCCAAATCCTTTGGTTCTTTACAACATCTCCAATATGTGTCCCCTTTTCTTCATCTCTCAAGATACAATCCCTATTTGTGGATGACTCATTTCTCATCTTAAGAAATACTATAATCCCTCCTTTTTTGTCTCTTTGCCTCTTAGTTTTTCCCACTCTCATAACATGAAGGCACAACTGCCAGATTCATTTTGTGTGGTTCCAACTATGTCATGTAGTTCTTAAAATCATTTTCTCAGGCTTACGTTCCCTTCTTGCTTTCCACAGGAGGTCAAGTAGCTTCCCTTTAGCATAGTCTCTACTTTTTTTTTTTTTTACTCTCACATTTTGTTTATTTTTTAAGCCAAAATATTCCTATTTGCATTTCTCACTAGTTAAATAATTGTGGCATGACAAGTGCTCAGGACACATTCATCTCATCTCTAGCCCACTCAGCCAAATATGGACTGTTAGCATAAACTAGAGATTTAGTTATTAGAAGTGCCCTCCCTAGCCTCAGGGGTAAATCTAACAACACTTGAGAGAGATACTTTTATAAAGCGAACAAAAAGATTTATTGAGAATAACCAAACCTATATTTTATAATGAGAACTAGGTAGCATTTTTATATGAAGCTCTATTAACTATTTTTTAACTAATTTAGGTTAAGGAATATAGAATTGATTCCTTATCAAGTGCTAATGGACATATAAAGTTGTAATGTTACATTGTAAAAACAGTTGGCCTTACTATTTGTATAACATTTACATTTTCATATCTTTAATAATATCAGGCTATCTTCCCTTCCAATTGCAATTTTCCTTGTTATCTTTCCCCATTACAGTTTTCTCATTAAAGGTGTATTAAGAGTGGCCACTTTAATGTTCTGTTGAACAGTATGATATGTATTAGAAGAAGCAGATGAAAAACAAATCCTTATAGAGAATAATATAAACAAACAGATGCCTACAAGGCCAATGGGTCTTTAATTAGGTTCATTTTTAACTTCAGTAAGTCCCCATAGTTCAGGAAATTGAACTTCTATGGTTTTTCTGATGATTTGGTTGTAAGGAAGAAATAGGGTGATGATTGTAATCAAAGCAGATATTTCAAGAGCAGTCAGATATTTCAAAAGTCATTTTGACTGTTGGAATTGAATTTAAGCTTTCATTTTCAAGAACATAATTATTACATTCACAGCTAAGATACTTCTTCTTGTCAGCTGCTTCCCAACATTTATGTAGAATCTTTTGTATAAAGTTACATTCTATTTTCTTTCAAACAGAAACTATATAGTAAATGTATTCAGTCAGTCCATCATTTAGTAACAAAGTGAAGAGAAATGAATTTAGCAGAAAATCAGGATCAAAAACAATTCCCATCAGAAATATCTAGATAATTGGCCAAAAGTCATTTTTGTTGTAAATCTTTGAATATTTATTTAAAAAGCACACTCTAAAGCCATTCCATTTGTTATTTGCTTATGCTCATGAAGATATTACATATGCAG
This sequence comes from Phoca vitulina, assembly GCF_004348235.1. Taxonomy (NCBI): domain Eukaryota; kingdom Metazoa; phylum Chordata; class Mammalia; order Carnivora; family Phocidae; genus Phoca; species Phoca vitulina. The sequence goes on from NW_022589704.1 coordinate 46,234,720, forward strand.
ACATTATTTTAAATTACTTTAATTTAAACATGCTATTTGGAGAATTGAGAAAGACATTATTAAATCAAGAGGGAAGCAGTAGTATATACTTTTTTGCAAGATAAATGTATTTATTGTCCTATAAATGCTTTTATTTCAAAGAAAATTTACAAGAATATAAATTATTCCCTTCAGATACAGTTTATATATATGTGTGTGTATATATATATATAAACTTGAAAGTCCTGAAGTTCTGAATTTCATAAAAATACATTTAAAACACATTTATTGCATTTCTAATTACATAATTAATACTTGAAATTCTAATAACTCATTTTGAATTCTAACTAAAGAAACCCATTGACTTTGTATTTGTATCTTCCATTTTTCTACATGTTAAAATACAAAGTGAGACAGTAAAACTTTGTGTTCATTTTAAGTGACAGAGTACAGGAGACTCTAAAAGGACTTTGAAGTATCCCACAGAGTCCTCTCATTAAAAGAGCTCCTGGGAATACCTATTAGTAATAAACTGTTCATAATTTGGAGAAGTTTTCTAGATCTATTAGACAAAAGAATGTAGACTTAAATAAACCAGCCCTATTTTAATATTTATATTTAATATTTAATATTAATTTTTACACATGAATACAGTGAATGAAGAGTTGAGGAATTCTATATAATTAGTAGCAAGGTAGACAATTATTGCATGAGTATATTTCTAGTACATGGATTATTGGAAAATTGCTTTTAGTGATGCTCAGATTGCCCCTGAGGAAGCAATCAAAATGTCAAAGAGCAGTTGAGAGCTTGGGGAAGACAATTCAAAGCTAGACATGTCTTGGACAGACCTAACTTATGTCACAGGCATGTGGCTAATACACTCGTAAAGTAGGAGATAGCCCCACACTGGTCTGCCCAATCATCAGACACCTGGAAATATCCAGGTTACCAAGTGGGAGATGTATTTGAATATTCTCATTTCCACTTACTGAATCAATATGAATAAAATCCCCTTAGTGTCTCATGTTCAGTTAAAACCAAAGTCACTATATATGGCCTACCGGTCCTGATCTCTAGCCCTAGAGAAGAAGGAAGTCATTAAATATCAAATTCACCCAGTCAGAGGGGGATCCAAACACAAAGAAGTGGAGTGGTGACATCCCTAAACTTTTTCACAGGCTTATCCCATTTGTAATTACCTGTTCAACACTTTCTTCCCTCTGGGTAGTAAGGTTCAGGAGGACAAAAACCCTAACTTTTTTCCAGAATGTAGCACAATACCTGGCACATGATAATCACTCAGTAAAAAGTAGTTGCTGCTGTTAATGATGATGATGAATATTTATAGTCCTTGTATCCCTAACTTCTTTTTCTTTTACCTCTTTTCTCTCTCCTTTTGTACTCTCACTAATTGTCTTCTCATTCTATTATTAAGATATTGATATAAAACTAAATGTTACACATGCAAGCTTGCAAATGGGGGTCTGGGTTAACTACTTATTTGACAATAATACATTCATATGCATTATTAAAGCTTCAAAGATAAGGCATAAAATATTAATGGGATCTAAGAGTAAAGAGTAATGCAATGAATTTCCTAAATATAAATTTCTTAATGTTCCCAATTTAATTCTTTTAAGAAAATAAAGCAGTATTATTCACTAATTAACATCAATGCTTTTTTTTAAGTTTTACATAAATTATTTTATTGTACTTTTAAATACAATATCTTTATTTCAGATAATGAATTGTTCTTGTCCTTTCTGTTTCTTTTTGATTGACAGGTTCAAGCAATTCTAAAAAGAAATTGGAATCAATATAAAATCCAATTTGGAAACAGCTTTTCCCATACAGATGCTCTTCGAAGCGCATCTTACACAGTGTCAACAATCAGTGATGGTACAGGTTATAGTCATGACTGTCCTAGTGAACACTTAAATGGAAAAAGCATCCATGATATTGAAAATGTTGTCTTAAAACCAGAAAAGTTATATGATTGATAATTGAGGGAGTACTGCTTAACTATTTTGTGCCACTCCTAACTAAAGGACTTCGATCTATGGCTTTACAACCAGAAGACTTCAATATTCAATGAATTTCTTGAATGCCACAAAGAAAACCTTCACATCAATTCAGTAGTGTGTTGTTAAATGTTTAATAACTAGCTCTTTGGGAGAAAAAAAAAACACTGATTTGTAATGTTTTCCAGTTTCTGTGGTGTATTCCCACCATGGCTGATTTTAGGCTACCAATTTGACATTGCTGAATGTGAAATTGGGAAAGTGTCAGTACAATCAACTCTTACAGGCTGGCATGTACCAGCTCTAGGACACCACTGCATGAATTCACAAATGAGTAAGACTGTAAAAGTTCATATACACACTGGGCACAATTCTACTCTTACTGACTAAAGAGAGCTAGGTAAGACCTCCAGACTCAGAGGGAAAATTAGCTTTTCATTTGTTTGTTTTTAAAATTTTTATCCCATATTCATTGGTGCAGTTGATTTTTTTTTTTTAACCCAGTAAATCTTCTAGCCCTTTTTGTATTTACCCTTTCAAATGGACTGGATAAAGAAGTAATTATTTTCCAAGAAAAGTGACTGAGCAGAACTGCTATTGTCTACTCTTTGGCTGATACATCATAGTCATATCCAATATTATATCTGTTTTTGAAATTTGATGAACAGTATGTAGGACATGCAATCCTACTTTGCTATCATTAGGGAGACATCTTGGTTGATATCACACCTTGTCAGCTACTTTCCTATCTTACTACACAAGTGGGAGGGAATCAGTTTCCCTGTATCTGTAAATAGAAACTTTGGCCCTTCCGTTTCTACTGTGTAGACAAATTCACAATTATTTTACATGAAGGAAATCAGTGAAGGATTTCTTATTTTCTTGGAAGTTTGTAAAAAAAATTGTTGTGAAAATAAGCTTGTAAATACTCTTATCTATTTTATAGTCTCAAATCAAATGCATATAATCTAGATAGGTTTTTTTAAAAAACAAATACATAATGTAACAATGTATGCTTGTTAATATCTGATACTGTGTCTGGGCTGATTTTATAATAAAATAGAGTCTGGAATTCTATATTTGGTAAATATTTTAAAGACAACCAGATGCCAGCATCAGAAGTTTGTTTGAGAACCAAGAGAACAGAAATATCTATGAAATGATATAAAATATTTATTAAAAAAAACTCAAGGCCACTGTTTTATTACATTAGCTTAGGTGATTCTTTCATAACTTAGTAATACGTATGTTTGACATATTTCTCCTTTTATTTTGACGATGAACTTTCATTCTAATCCAGAAATTTTAAAGGATTCCTACAGTAATAAATGTCAGTCTGCCATTCTTATGGTTTTTACACCAGTAAAAATATTACTTTTCTGACTCTTACTGTATAAATATATATGGCTTTGGAAATGTTCCAGACTATTAAAAAAAAAACTAGAAGAATACTATATATATATATACATATATATATCATATAAAATGCTTTAATAGAGCTACTATGATAATGCAATACTAAAAATCAGTGAAAGACTTGAATATATCAGTGAAGAAGAATTGTCAGAATGTTTAGGGAGTAATTCAATTAAGATGGAAGAAAGCCTTACTAATGAATTAAAGTGACACTTAAATGGGATTCAGTTTCCCTAATGTTATTTTCCACTCAAATTTCTGAAAAACGAAAATGCCTTCAATTAGTAAAAGTCAATTTGAGGAGGAGAAATCACTATGTGTACGTGTTTTCCTAGTGTGTTAATTTGTTTAAAATGGATTAAACTAATGACTTAGTAATCATAGCTTCTTTCTTAAGCTGTCAGTAGATTGGGAGTTCAGAAGTCATTTGAAATTGTCCAGGAAAATTATCTAAATTAGTAAGAATTAACATATTAAATAGTCTGGTCAATAGATTTATAGTTTATCTGTATACATGCAAAGGTTTTACTGTTAGTTTCAAATTTATGGATTTTATAGCAAGCTATCTTTAAGAAGGAATGCAGGCTGTTCTGGATTTGCTACTGTTTAAATTTTACAAAAATTCCTTTAAATAAACTCACTTTTTAGCTACTTATTATTCAAAGACACAGATTCAAATCCTTTGTTTGACACTATTCACATATTTCTTCATTCCTCCAGACAAACTGTCAAGTCTCAACCATAAATGACAGTAGAAAATGTCAAACTCTCCATGAGCATTCTATTAAAATTATACTGTAATTTTCCATTATTTTTTATTGTGCTTTTATCATATTAAGTTCAGATCAGATTTCCCTTCTGGCCAAGAATCATCTATTGCACAATCTTCAGGTGAAAGAATCCAATAATTACTTAGTGTTAGTTTTGTACCCATATTTTTTTATGAGTAATGTTTTTAAATATTAGACTTCTCTAAAGCTGAAGTGTTAATTAAGGTCTCCTTTATGTCTTACTTATGAAGAAAAGATAAAATCAATAGTTTTTAAAAGGAAACTTTTTTGGTATCTACTGAAAACTAATTGGGGGAATTTCTAACTTTCAAAATGGAGATCTGCTATTTTTCTGTGAGTACTTGTGAAAGTTACATTTTAATTAAAAAAAATTCTAATCTGTCCTTTTTGAGTTTTCTAAAGTTATTTTCCAGTGCATTTATTTGTAAAACACCAATTCTGGAATTTGGTGTTTGCTCAAATGTAATCCAGTGTACATAGAATTAGTGGTAGGTGTAGTGCTGTAATTAATTGCTTATAATTTTTTTAAATGTGAATTTATTTTAATTTTCTTTTGGTTTTAATTGGCTAAGAGAAACCACCATTTCTTTTACCTGTAAGTCATAAACAAGATATTCTGATCAATTAAAATAAGTCATGTTATGTCTACTTAATGTATATCTCTATTTTTTGGTTGTATGAAAATATTAAAGATGTGAGTTAAAGTTGATTTTCACTCATGTACTGAAGTGCTGAATAATTTATAAACATAATTGTTTACAGTGGTCAGTGGAATACTGAAAATCAATAACTCTATCTCTACTACTCTCTTTAAAATCTTCAATAAACCAGTAAAACATCCCCAAAACCAATTTTTTTAAAATTATGAATTTGAAAAAAGATTATGAATTTGTTTTTCAAGCTAGAAAACTCCAAATAAACAGCAATATACCAAAATTCCTTCCTAGGCTGAAAGAAGGGAAAGGATGCCCAGAAATAGGAAAATGTACAGGGATTTCTCTCCTCTTTCCATTATATTCCATTGTGTAGTTTTGTTTTGAATAGCAGAAAGAAAAAGAAGGAAAGGAACTATTTAAAGATAATTTTTTAAAAAAGAACATAATCATGACTCACAAATATAAAATGAAAACATGTCAAAGAATTTGTTTAGTTCATTCATTAACAGGGGGACAAGATGTTACAACAATTCATGGAAGAATGTAAAATATCACACATATAGAAGAATATAAGAAATGCTGAAATGAATTTATAAATAAATGGTCTACTCATAGGGCAATAATCAGTTGCATCCTATTGAATAACTAATGTGTATTTCTATGATCAAGAATAATGTACATCATGATCAGTTTTCTGCAACTAATATATCTATAAAATAGCTCAAAATAATGAAAGGTAGAGATAACCCTGAAGAACATACTAGAAAGCACTAGAAAGGACACTTTAATGACTCTAACATATATTTTGCCGATACAATGAGAGAACAATATGATGCATATGCAGTAAGTACAATAAATATTGGTACATATGTTCTTATATATACAGATGATAGATATGGACACACCTGAAATGCTAACCTAAGCAGTAGGAGAATTCAGAAATCTCGCAATCCACAGAGTAAATGTATACAGATCAATATGTCCCATATATACCTTTAACAACCAGGTAGGGGCTGCAGTGGGGTAAAAAAGAGCAAATTTATAGCAACATCAAGAAAAGGTAAAATATATAGGAATAAATTAAATAAGAAATGAGTGAAATACATTTCAACACTATGAACAATCGCAACAGAAGACATCAATCAGATCATGGAAAGACACCTGATGTTCTTGAATAGGAAGATCACCATAAAGATGTCAATTTGCCCCTAAATAAATTGTATAGTACCTATGATCCAAATAAACATAATGGTAGATAATTATTTTGAAACCAGACATGATGATTCTAAATTTCATAGTCATGAAAGCTCTAAACAAGGAGAGGAGATAAGCCTTGACATATTTTGCAACCTAACAGTTAAAACAGTGGTAGTAGCACATGAAAAAAGGACAGACAGAATGGGGGAGAAGTGTGTAGACCACTTTTTAGAATATTTTGCTGGAGACAGAGCCAAAAATGGTAATCCAAATAGGGAGTGAAATGACATTATCACCCAGGGAATCATTCATTCTTTCCTTTTCTCACTTTCTCTTCTTGAAAAACATGCCATCCCTGGAATACCAGGTATAAGAAATGAGCTTATTAACAAGTCACATGACTGGTATGGCTGCTGTCTTGGCTTTAAAAGAGTAAATGTGTTGAAATGATCACCTGGTAAGTATAGAAGTCTGTAGAAAAAAGGAGGAGGATGCTCCTCATTAATTTTTGCCTGGGAAAGGAGTGGGGATGCCAATTGGCCAATTGTCTGTTTCAAGTTACAAGTATAAGCACACAAGCATAAACATAAGAAGATTTTGCATATAATGGCTTATGCTCATACCCAGGAACTATACAAGTCTTTTGGCTGTATTTCCCTTTCTGATGATGGACCTTGCCTCTTCTGTGTCCACCCCTAGTCTCAAGGAGTAGCTGTGGGATCGTTGTTTATACAGAGAAGTGGATAGATTCAGATATGCAGGCTGAAGGGTGCACTTAGATCTGTATGGGAGGCCCCACCAGTGCAAGGAGAAGCTGAGGATGGACAGAAAGGGTTTTCTGAGGCCAGGGACCAGTTCACCCAATACCAACATGTCCCTGCACAAAGCTCTAATATTTCTGAGAAATCTAAATTTGAAACTAATCTTGAGTGTTTTCAATATTTGTTTGTCAAAATAGAAGAGAAAGCTACTTAATATTTTTCTGGCTTCCTTTAAATACTTGAGATATGTCAAGTATATGGGCTTCAATTTGTACTCTTGCCTCAGGCTCCACAGATATTAGGGAAGAGCCTGAGCAATTTTCTTAGATAAACATTTCTTGGTTTGGATAATGAATTATATGTTCCCTAATTCACTTCTACTCTAAACCTTCCCTGACCCCCACTGAAACATACTTATTAAATGGTTAAGACCATTTTCGTTTTTCCCAGAGATCTAGTTCACGCTTTTATTATGTGTACTAAACCTCACACTTATCTGCTATTTTCAATCAGTCACAATTCAATAATTCTTGGCAATAACCATGAAAACAGTTAGTTTTACTAGTGCTATTTTAATAACTCTATCAATCAAATATTATGCCTCATGGTCCTGTCAAGCCTGGGCCACTCCTGAAAGGAACTAACAATCTTTATCTTTGACTTGCTAAGTGGAATTGCAATAGGATTCCTTTGGAAGTCATAAGCTTCTTCCACTGACACATTTTTGAAAGCAGCTTCACTGTTGTTCTACAGATCACTTTAATTATTTTTTTCCTGGCATTAACATAATAAATATCGACTGCATTCCCAAACCCTGAATTAAGCGTCAGAGCTGTGGGCCAGTTGTTCTTTCTCTGGAGAGAAGCCCCTTACTGAAAGGATCCTCTCACTCCCTCCTGCACAGAAGCTCTGTCACTTTTTCTCCTCGCTGCTTTTATTCAACTCTCCAAATGTAGACCTTATGTATGATAAATAGCAACTAACAGAAAACACTGGTGTCCCCCCTCTTTCTCCTTTAAAAATGCAGTTCGTTTTGTTCCACATTAGACAGATTTGTCCTGTCGTCCATCTTTCTTAAATTTTCCATCTGCAGCTGCCTACAGACATTTCTATACCCATAGCAAAAGCTGAAGAAGAAAACTCAGCACTCTACATAACCAAAATACTTTGGTTGGTTCCTGCTACTACTGATTTTTTGCAGACACTTCTACCTCACTCAGATGCTCATGGGTTCTTCCTATACTGTCCTCTGTTCTGTGCCTTCTCCCTGCCAGCCTCTGGCTTCCTGAATAGCTGTAACATCTGCAGATGTTTCTTTTCTCTTTCTTTTCCTTTCCTCCACCTGCCCAACTGGATGTGTTACCCCCTTCCCTGTATGACATCATTTCTTCTATACTGTGAGGGCTTGGCACATGGCAGGCACTCAATAAATATTCATTCTTTTTCATTCATCTATTAAAAACTGTATTTGAATCAGTAGGGCAAATGTAATCCTCAGATAATTAATAAAACTGAGCCTTCAAAAATTTGTGTTAATGTCACTCTGTTTCCAAATTATAAAGTTAAGACTAGAAATCAGTGTCAGTATTTGATACTAGAAATAGTATCAAACTATTCAAATCAACAAGAAATAACACAGAAGAAAATACATTATAAGAAAGCCCTTCAGAAGACCTTTTAAATGTCCTTTAATAATCAGGGTGTGGGGGGAAGAATCTGTCAAATAAAATGAGCTGAAATGCAAAGACAAGACTTTAAAATAATGGCTTCTGAAATAAAGAATTGGCAAGAAGACCTATTGTACGATGTCCCATCTGCAAAATAGGGGCATGTTCCTTTCCTGACAGCCTATTGTCTCCTCTGTCTCATGATGAAAGTAGATTTATCCTTTTATGCTCTGATTATTTCCTGTTTGAGTAGTCTGTCATCAACGGCTGGAATAGAAAGAATCCCTTTTTGTTCTTTTTATTCAACTGATACCACCACTCGGCTATCTCAAATGGTGGCCAGGCCAGGTCCCATTGGCTCCCTGCCCCTCTGCAGCCAGGCCAGAATCCAGAACCAGAAACGTGGAACTCAGTGGAAGTCAGGGCCCCGAATTGTGTCCATGACCTTGACTTGTTTATGTGCTCTTTGATTATCCATTTCCTCAAATGGGGCTAGCAATGACAACACCAAGAGTTGAAAATTCACTGTTTCTAAGAGGTTCTAAGGAATCGCAGGAGGTGTCAATTAATACATACAGTGACAGGTAAAGATCTGCAAAGAACATGTGGGAAAAAATTAAAATTATAATGAATACAAAGGTTTTGTATGATTAAGCAGGAAAATATGTAACACTGTTGGTAATTTCCAGTAAACTATTAGATCAGCTATGCTTTCACTGTCACAGGTGTTAGACCACGAGGGGGAGAACAATTTATTCTATGGCTTTCAGAACACATTTGATTCACATCCTGTCTCCTATGTTGTTTTAAAATGTATCATATTTATCATTTGACGAGATGAGCATTTTTTTTAGGCAGGCTGCAAATCACCCATCGTGCAAGACTTCTTTTCTCCTAGGGGATTGTGGATAGAATCCAAGGGAACCCATGAATTTAGATGCATAGAAAACTTATATTTGTATTTTCATTAACTGCTGGCTGAAATGCAGTATCTCCTTCAATTATGAATATAGGAATAAACTGCAATAGTATCAGCAATATCTATGACTTTGTCACCAATATAAATCATAGATATAGTTATACCACATCATGATTGTTGCAGATATCTGGAAATAACTTTTTTGATCACCAATATTTTATTTTTTATTTTTTTATTTTATTTTATTTATTTATTTTTTAAAGATTTTATTTATTTATTTGACAGAGAGAGACACAGCGAGAGAGGGAACACAAGCAGGGGGAGTGGGAGAGGGAGAAGCAGGCTTCCCACCGAGCAGGGAGCCCGATGTGGGGCTCGATCCCAGGACCCTGGGATCATGACCTGAGCCGAAGGCAGACGCTTAACGGCTGAGCCACTCAAGCGCCCCTGATCACCAATATTTTAAAACTATGATAGTTATTAGACTCACTCATGAATCTTGTTAGTTAAATGTGTTAGTAAAGAAGTGCATGTATTATTGTGTCACAAATTTGTTTTTAATATTTGGATAATGGAATTTCAATATAACCTATTTCCTTAGTAATCTATGTATTTTGTTTTGGATATTTAAAAATATCATTCTGACAAAAAGATCCATAAGCTTCACCATTACTGCCAAAGGGGTGAATTATACACAAGGTAGTGACAAGCTGTAGTTTAGAAGAGCAGTGGTTCTCAAAGCTAAGCATGCATCAGAATTCCCCGTAGAGCTTGTTAAAATGCTAATGACTGAGGCCCAGCCCCAGAGTTTCTGATTCAGCCATTCTGGGGGGGACCTGAGAACTTGCATTTAGAATAGGTTCCCAAGTGAAGTTGATGCAACTGGTTCAGGGACCACGCTTTGTAAATGACTGCAACAGCATTGCTTGGAAGAAAGAATGGGCAGCTCTTAAAATCAAAGCCTAGAATTGTTTTAAAAAATCAGATAGATGTTGGCAAATAATAGTTCAGAAGAACTTGAAATTCATACACATTAAAAAGAAATGCTCAAATGACTTTTTGCTATCAGAGCATAGCAAATCCACTGTATGAAGATTTATACCTTAAACAGTTGGTCCCCACTCATAACAATAATGATATAAATCAATAGAAAAATCAACATCATTAGCAAAGATGAACACATTTTTACCTTTAGGAAAGAAATCTGCAAGTAGTCAGGATGATGTATTCAAGAAACCAAACCAGAGTAAATGTGTCTAGTTTTGATATTCTCAAATGTACATTCCTTAAAACTTAGTGTCTCTAAGTTTCATAGTGCACCATGCATGTGATGAATGATTCATTGTAACAGTAAAAAACTCATTCTATTTCTCTTATTCCTCCTCAGGTCACTTTTCAGAAACCTGTCCAAGATAGGACATTTTCAAATCAATTGTGTAGATGTTAATATGAACTGATGAATAGTGAAGGGATCTTTCCATCTACAATTGATTTAAATTCTGAAGGTTGATTTTGCATTTATAATTCAGTTAGTCTTGCTCCAAATTAGAATAGTTGCCTCTGGAACCTTTCATTTTCTCTTGAGCATGTGTATTTCTTCTCAGTCAAAAGCATTAAAAAGATTGTGTGGTGATAAACTCTCTTGTTTCACAGCCTCTCCTCCTTGTGACTGTGCATTTTTAATTAACATTAGCTCCTGAGTTATATTTGTGTTAATGGATTAGATTATACATTTAGCAACCCTTCCTAGCAGAAGGAAGAAAGAGATGCACAGACAACAGTTGAAAGGAAAAAAGGTAATGTAACTGTGAATCAACCTACGTGGTATTCTCTACTCACTATGTTCTAGAAATTGATGTCCAGCTCAGAATTCTAACATCATCCCATTCTCCTGAATCCAGTCAGTATATACAAGTTCCTTGCTTATACAACCATTCCATTTAAGCTTAGGTAATTTTGAAGAGGTAATTTTGAGCACAGAGGGAGCCCAAATGACAAAAAGTATGGTGGACCAGCATTAATGTTTCTTAGGTAAAAGGAAATGTGTACACTCAAATAATATGGTGGGCAGCTGCTAGGCCTTACAGTGGAGCTACATTGCTAAATATGTGGGAAAATAAGCAGCCAAACAGGCTTAGTAAATTTAAATAAGTCACCCAAATTTGGCTGCAGGCATTTAGAATTTGAGAATCCCAAGTAAAAACGCACTTAGATTTCTAAAGGATAAGGCCTGGATCATTTCACTGTTAAATATTATTATTATTTTTTTTTTTTTTACTGACAAAAGAGGCAGCAAGGAGAATGAGTGAAATACAGATGCTATGGGGGCACTAACTGCTAGGATAAATGAGGCAGAAGAGAGAATCAGTGATATAGAAGACCAAATGATGGAAAATAAAGAAGCTGAGAAAAAGAGAGATAAACCACTACTGGATCATGAGGGCAGAATTTGAGAGATAAGTGATACCATAAGACAAAACAATATTAGAATAATTGGGATCCCAGAAGAAGAAGAAAGAGAGAGAGGGGCAGAAGGTATATTGGAGCAAATTATAGCAGAGAACTTCCCTAATTTGGGGAAGGAAACAGGCATCAAAATCCAGGAGGCACAGAGAACCCCTCTCAAAATCAATAAAAATAGGTCAACAGCCTGACATCTAATAGTAAAACTTACGAGTCTCAGAGACAAAGAGAAAATCCTGAAAGCAGCTCGGGAGAAGAGATATTTAACCTACAATGGTAGAAACATTAGATTGGCAACAGACCTATCCACAGAGACCTGGCAGGCCAGAAAGGACTGGCATGATATATTCAGAGCACTAAATGAGAAAAATATGCAGCCAAGAATACTAGATCCAGCTAGGCTGTCATTGAAAATAGAAGGAGAGATAAAAAGCTTCCAGTACAAACAAAAACTAAAGGAATTTGCAAACACGAAACCAGCCCTACAAGAAATATTGAAAGGGGTCCTCTAAGCAAAGAGAGAGCCTAAAAGCAACATAGACCAGAAAGGAACATAGACAATATACAGTAACAGTCACCTTACAGGCAATACAATGGTGCTAAATTCCTATCTTTCAATAGTTACCCTGAATGTAAATGGGCTAAATGCCCCAATCAAAAGTCACAGGCTATCAGACTGGATTAAAAAACAAGACCCATTGATATGCTATCTGCAAGAGACTCATTTTAGACCCAAAGACACCCCCAGTTTGAAAGTGAGGGGGTGGAAAACCATTTACCATGCTAATGGACACCAAAAGAAAGCTGGGGTGGCAATCCTTGTATCAGACAAATTAGATTTTAAACCAAAGACTATAATAAGAGATGAGGAAGGACACTATATCCTACTTAAAGGGTCTATCCAACAAGAAGATCTAACAATTGTAAATATCTATGCCCCTAACATGGGAGCAGCTGGTGATATAAGCCAATTAATAACAAAAGCAAAGAAACACATCGACAACAATACAATAATAGTGGGGGACTTTAACACCGCCCTCACTGAAATGGACAGATCATCTAAGCAAAAGATCAACAAGGAAATAAAGACTTTGAATGACACACTGGACCAAATGGACTTCACAGACATATTCAGAACATTCCATCCCAAAGCAATGGAATACACATTCTTCTCCAGTGCCCATGGAACATTCTCCAGAATAATCACATCCTAGGTCACAAATAAGGTCTCAACCAATACCAAAAGATTGGGATTATTCCCTGCATATTTTCAGACCACAATGCTTTGAAACTAGAACTCAATCACAAGAGGAAAGTTGGAAAGAACTCAAATACATGGAGGCTAAAGAGCATCCTACTAAAGAATGAATGGGTCAACCAGGAAATTAAAGAAGCATTAAAAAAATTCATGGAAACAAATGAAAATGAAAACACAACTATTCAAAATCTTTGGGATGCAGCAAAGGCAGTCCTAAGAGGAAAGTATATAGCAATACAAGCCTTTCTCAAGAAACAAGAAAGGTCTCAAGTACACAACCTAACCCTAGACCTAAAGGAGTTGGAGAAAGAACAGCAAATAAAGCCTAAACCCAGCAGGAGAAAAGAACTAATAAAGATCAGAGCAGAAATCAATGAAATAGAAACCAAAAGAACAGTAGAACAGATCAACGAAACTAGGAGCTGGTTCTTTGAAAGAATTAACAAGATTGATAAACCCCTGGCCAGACTTATCAAAAAGAAAAGAGAAATGATCCAAATCAACAAAATCATGAATGAAAGAGGAGAGATCACAACCAACACCAAAGAAATACAAACAATTATAAGAACATATTATGAGCAACTCTATGCCAGCAAATTAGATAACCTGGAAGAAATGGATGCAATCCTAGAGATGTATCAACTACCAAAACTGAACCAGGAAGAAATAGAAAACCTGAACAGACCTATACCCACTAGGGAAATTGAAGCAGTCATCAAAAATCTCCCAACAAACAGAAGCCCAGGGCCAGATGGCTTCCCTGGGGAATTCTACCAAACATTTAAAGAAGAATTAATACTTATTCTTCTGAAACTGTTCCAAAAAATAGAAATGGAAGGAAAACTTCCAAACTCATTTTATGAGGCCAGCATTACCTTGATCCCAAAACCAGACAAAGACCCCATCAAAAAGGAGAATTACAGGCCAATATCCTTGATGAACATGGATGCAAAAATTCTCACCAAAATACTAGCCAATAGGATCCAACAGTACATTAAAAGGATTATTCACTATGACCAAGTGGGATTTATCCCTGGGCTGCAAGGTTGGTTCAACATCCGCAAATCAATCAACGTGATACAATACATTAACAAAAGAAAGAACAGGAAACATATGATCCTCTCAATAGATGCAGAAAAAGCATTTGACAAACTACAGCATCCTTTCTTGATCGAAACTCTTCAGAGTATAGGGATAAAGGGTACATACCTCAAGATCATAAAAGCCATCTATGAAAAACCCACAGCAAATATCATTCTCAATGGGGAAAAACTGAGAGCTTTCCCCCTAAGGTCAGGAACGCGGAAGGGATGTCCACCATCACCACTGCTATTCAACATAGTATTAGAAGTCCTAGCCACAGCAATCAGACAACAAAAAGAAATAAAAGGCATCTGAATCAGCAAAGAAGTCAAACTCTCACTCTTTGCAGATGATATGATACTTTACGTGGAAAACCCAAAAGACTCCACCCCAAAACTGCTAGAACTCATACAGGAATTCAGTAAAGTGGCAGGATATAAAATCAATGCACAGATATCAGTGGCATTCCTATACACCAACAACAAGACAGAAGAAAGAGAAATTAAGGAGTTGATCCCATTGACAATTGCACCCAAAACCATAAGATACCTAGGAATAAACCTAACCAAAGAGGCAAAGGATCTGTACTCAGAAAACTATAAAATACTCATGAAAGAAATTGAGGAAGACACAAAGAAATGGAAAAACAGTCCATGCTCATGGATTGGAAGAACAAATATTGTGAAGATGTCAATGCTACCTAGAGCAATCTACACATTCAATGCAATCCCCATCAAAATACCATCCACTTTTTTCAAAGAAATGGAACAAATAATCCTAAAATTTGTATGGAACCAGAAAAGACCCCGAATAGCCAGAGGAATGTTGAAAAAGAAAAGCAAAGCTGGCGGCATCACAATTCCAGACTTCCAGCTCTATTACAAAGCTGTCATCATCAAGACAGTACAGTACTGGTACAAAAACAGACACATAGGTCAGTGGAACTGAATAGAGAGCCTAGAAATGGACCCTCAACTCTATGGTCAACTAATCTTTGACAAAGCAGGAAAGAATGTCCAATGGAAAAAGGACGGTCTCTTCAACAAATGGTGTTGGGAAAATTGGACAGCCACATGCAGAAGAATGAAACTGGACCATTTCCTTACACCACACACAAAAATAGACTCAAAATGGTTGAAAGACCTCAATGTGAGACAGGAGTCCATCAAAATCCTAAAGGAGAACACAGGCAGCAACCTCTTCGACCTCAGCCGCAGCAACTTCTTCCTAGAAACATCACCAAAGGCAAGGGAAAGCAAGGGCAAAAATGAACTATTTGGACTTCATCAAGATAAAAAGCTTTTGCACAGCAAAAGAAACAGTCAACAAAACCAAAAGACAACCGACAGAATGGGAGAAGATATTTGCCAATGACATATCAGATAAAGGGCTAGTATCCAAAATCTATAAAGAACTTATCAAACTCAACATGCAAAGAACAAATAATCCAATCAAGAAATGGGCAGAAGACATGAACAGACATTTTTCCAAAGAAGACATCCAAATGGCCAACAGACACATGAAAAAGTGCTCAACATCGCTTGGCATCAGGGAAATCCAAATCAAAACCTCAATGAGATAGAACCTCACACCAGTCAGAATGGCTAAAGTTAACAAGTCAGGAAACGACAGATGTTGGCGGGGATGCGGAGAAAGGGGAACCCTCCTACACTGTTGGTGGGCATGCAAGCTGGTACAACCACTCTGGAAAACAGTATGGAGGTTCCTCAAAAAGTTGAAAATAGAGCTACCATACGACCCAGCAATTGCACTACTGGGCATTTACCCCAAAGATACAAATGTAGTGATCCGAAGGGGTATGTGCACCCCGGTGTTTATAGCAGCAATGTCCACAATAGCCAAACTGTGGAAAGAGCCAAGATGTCCATCAACAGATGAATGGATAAAGAAGATGTGGTGTATATATATACAATGGAATATTATGCAGCCATCAAAAGGAATGAGATCTTGCCATTTGCAACGATGTGGATGGAACTGGAGGGTGTTATGCTGAGCGAAATAAGTCAATCAGAGAAAGACATGTATCAGATGACCTCACTGATATGAGGAATTCTTAATCTCAGGAAACAAACTGAGGGTTGCTGGAGTGGTGGGGCGTGGGAGGGATGGGGTGGCTGAGTGATAGACACTGGGGAGGGTATGTGCTATTGTGAGCGCTGTGAATTGTGCAAGACTGTTGAATCACACATCTGTACCTCTGAAACAAATAATGCAATATATGTTAAGAAAAAAAAAAAAGAAGAAGATAGCAGGAGGGGAAGAATGAAGGGGGGGAAATCAGAGGGGTGGGCAAACCATGAGAGACGATGGACTCTGAAAAACAAACTGAGGGTTCTAGAGGGGAGGGAGTGGGAGGATGGGTTAGCCTGGTGATGGGTATTGGGGAAGGCACGTTCTGCATGGAGCACTGGGTGTTATACACAAACAATGAATCAAGGAACACTGCATCAAAAACTAATGATGTAATGTATGGTGATTAACATAACAATAAAAAATGAAAAAAAAAAAAGAAATACAGATGCTAACCCATAAAAGAAAAAGATATCTTAGTTTCTTTTTTTATCAAAATAAGCAAAAGCTTTCATAAGTACCCAAGATCTCTAAGACATTCCAAGATTTATTCTAGTTCAGAGAAGAAGCAGCTGAGAAAGTGTTAGTAGAAGCATTATCATTTCTAATCTTTTCAAGTACAAGAAAGAAAGAACACTTATTAAGTAGTAAATGATAACAGCCAATCACTTGATTAATTTGATATTGTTCTCTATCATGACAAAAGTAAAAAAAAAATGGCATAGCACTGAAACTTACACTACTAACTGCTGCTGTAATTGTAATTCCCTATTTCCCATTTTCTTTTCATGACATCAGCTTTTTAGAGTCATTGCCTTACATTAAACAGAGAACTCAATGTGTCTATCAGGAAGGGAGAAAATTTTGGTCTTGGTGAAAATATTTTCAACTGATAGAGGTATACAATTTTAATAAATCTAATAAAAATTATTGATACCCCTAGAGGGATTTTATATTACTAGTAGCCCTATGTCAAATTGTAAGCTGAGGCTCCCAAGTGACTGATCTTGGGAGCAAGCACATACTTAAGGAGTTTCAGAAAATCAACTGCTTTTCTGAATGCCTAGTAACAATTTTTGGGAAATGAAAAACATAAAGAAAAATAATAAAATCAGAAGATGGAGGAAATAGTGAGGATAAGTTTTAAAGGAGAATCAGGCTGGGTCATATAATGTTTAATTTCATAGGATTCTGAGTTATAAAGGCCAATGTGCCAATGCAAGTTCTGTCATTTTCTACCTTAGCCAAGTTGCTTAAATTGCTATGTCTTTGTTTCTTTTGCTCCTCAGCAAGAAGGCAAAAATGACAACTTTCAGGACTACTTTTGTATGAATTAAATTAGTTAAGATATTTATAATGTCTAGTAGGATACTAAGAAATGGAAGACATTTTGATTAACATAGTTTCAGGATTATGTTTTTAAACAGCTACTATGTATTACATATTTCGCTAGATACCTTATTAAATTAATAATTGCTATTTATCAAAATTCCATTTGCCAAACTCTTTTTTAATTATTTATTTCATATTTGTTCATTCCCTCTTAATTCATAACTCTGCAAGGCAGGTATTGTAATTCCTGGTTTGTCTACTATGGAACTGAAAAGCAATTAATGCATTTGTCTAAGAGCCATTTGTCTGTAAGTGGAAAAGTGAAGGATTATATCTGGGTCCAGAGTTTTATACTGTTTACAATTGGATGTGTCATTCATTTTTAAAGATTAATAGTTAGGGGCGTCTGGGTGGTTCAGTTGGTTAAGCCTCTGACTGTTGATTTCGGGTCAGGTCATAATCTCAGGGTTGTGAGCTCAAGCCCCAGGCTAGGCTCTGCATTGGGCGAGGAGCCTGCTTAACATTCTCTCTCCCTCTCCCTCTCCCTCTGCCTCTCCCCTCCTGCTCATTGCTCATGTGTGTGCACGTGTGCATGCGCGCACTCTCTCTCTCTCTCTCTCAAAAAATAAGATTAATAGTTAAAAATGCAGGGAATGTTTGTGTTTCTAATTGAGAAATAAAAAAATTCACTTATACAATTTCCATTTTATCCAATAATTTTAGATAATGATGTGTGGCTGTTAATAATGGATGTGTGGTGGGGATGACTGGGAGAATTTTCTATTGAACTGTCATTTCAGGTAAACAATATTTAGTAACCATTTTGATAGAAATCCCCATTTGGTTCATGTCTTTGATTCATGAAAAAGAGGTTACCCACCGGTTGGTGATAGATGCCATATAATGAAATGCCTCTTTGATAGGATTACTATTGTTAGGGAGAAGATTGCAATGTAAAGCCTAAGTGTAACCATGATGGTCTACTCTAAATGGAATACTTTTTTGGCAAAATTATTGGCAGTGTAAAAATCTCCTTATTTCCCTGCAATGTACATTGTGATATATATTGTTGATATTTTGTACCAAGCCCAAACACATAGAAGACCTCTGAAAAATGCTTATTGAATAAACGAATAATTAAAATCTTTCACACTTAATGGCTCCTATCAAAGACACCAATATCCTGTTACTCCTCAGCCTCTGCAGAATTTGCTACATTCTCCTCTTTATGTTCTAAGACATTGACTTTTTTTTGTTTCCCTACCTACTTTTATGATCATTTTTTTCCCTATCACCTTTACTGACTGTTTTCTTCTAACCATCTCTCAAATGCAAGTAATTTATTGGGTGCCCTTGATTACCTCTCCAATCATACTCACTCTCTCCGGGTGATCCCAATCAATGTTATGGCTTAAACTATATCATGTTTATATTAAAGAAACAGAAAGAGAAGGGGGGAAGTTGAAAAAGAAAGAAGGGAAGGAAAGGGGGGAGGGAAATTGGCTTTGGAAATATCAAGCTAATATCCCACAATCATCTTATATCAATATGTCTAAAGTAGAACTACTGACTTATCTTGTTAATCCTCATCTTTCCCATTATTTAATGGCCATTGTCACATTCTGCCTTTGCTTAAGCTCAAATTTTAAGAGTCCTCGAACACACTCCCTTTTACTGGCTATCTATGTTCAATCAATCTCCAGTACCTGTTAATTTGTTTTCACCAATGACTCGGGGATATCATTCTGTTTTCCTCTTCCATTGCCTTAGTTCAGTTTCTTAAAATCTTTCAGTTGGAGCATTCTTTCTTTCTCCTATCTGGCTTCCTTCTGTGGATCTCTCCTTGCTCTGGGCAATTATCCACATGCTGCTCCCAACAGTTAATATTCTTTATCCGGAACAAATTAAACCATTTCATTTTTCCTCCTGAGACCTTGCCTTACCATTACCTGTGGTATAAAGCTCAAAATCTTTCACACAGAACATTAGGTTTCTTGTAACCCAGATGCAACTTATTTCTCTACCCATCTTTTCCTCCCTTCTCCACGGTTTGGAGCCAAGCATGTTGACCTTCTCCTCATTCTCTGAACACACAGCATGCTTTCAGAACATTATGCCCTGAATACCCTACCCCACCTCCTCCTCTCGGCAAACTTCCACTCATCATTCAGTGCCAGTTCAAATGTATCCCATCCGTGGCTTTTCCTCAATCCCTCAGGCAAGTAGTTGTTCTGTTTTCTTCTCCCAAAGGACTTAAGTTCACATAGTGATTATATCAGTGGTTACAACTATTGTAGTAACTGATTTTGGTATTGTCTTCTTCACTACACTGTTTTATTCATCTGAGCCTCCATCCCTAATATAATAAATTTACAATAAGTTAAATTTATACATTCATATTTACATGCCAAAATTTCATTCAAATATCCTTTTAAATTTATTTCATATCTCCTTTTAGCTTAATGTTATATAGCAGTCAGTGTAGTAATGATTTACACTAGTTCAAAATTTTGCTAAAACCTAATGTAATTTTAACTATTTAAAATAAATAATTTATTTAAACACTTTTTTTTTTTTTTTTTTTTGAGCCAGAGAGTGTGAGCAAGGGGAGGGGCAAAGAGAGATGGAGAGAGAAAATCTTAAGCAGGCTCCATGCCCAGCACAGAACCTGAC
The DNA here is from genome assembly GCF_004348235.1 of Phoca vitulina. Taxonomy (NCBI): domain Eukaryota; kingdom Metazoa; phylum Chordata; class Mammalia; order Carnivora; family Phocidae; genus Phoca; species Phoca vitulina. Next base: position 46,255,030 of record NW_022589704.1, read on the forward strand.
GTGGGGCTCGATTTCACAACCCTGAGATCATGACCTGAGCTGAAATCAAGAGTTGGACACTTAACGAACTGAGCCTCCCAGATGCCCCAAATCACCTTACATTTTTAAAAATGATGGTCACTAATATAATCTGCATGCCACCTTACAGACATGTCTAACTTTGTCAATATGAATTCCATCTCTTATTCTAGATCTGCTCCTTAGTCTTAGTGCTTCAGGCCTTCATGGTTATGGTTTCTCTTGCTTTTTCTAAGTCTACAAATTACAATCAATCCATATATAATTTTTTGAAATATGATTTGGCTTGGAGCCCCTGGGTGGCTCAGTCGGTTAAGTGACCAACTCTTGATTTCAGCTTAGGTCATGATCAGGGTCGTGAGATGGAGCCCCATATTGGGCTTCACACTCAGTGGGGAGGCTGCTTGAGAGTCTCTCTCCCCCTCTGCCCCTGCCCCCCAGAGCATGTTCTCTCCCTCTCAAATAAATAAATAAATTTTAAAAATATGATTTGGGAAGGAAGAATAAAGTAAGATGAAAATTGAGAGGGAAGCAAACCATAAGAGACACTGGACTCTAGGAAACAAACGGGATTTCTGGAGGGGAGGTCGGTGGAGGGAAGGGATAACTGGGTGACGGGCATTAAAGAGGGCACTTTACGTAATGAGCACTGGATATTATATGCAACTGATGCATCACGAAATTCTACCTCTAAAATGAATAAAAAATAAAAAATAAATATGATTCAGCTTGAAGATTATAAGTATGTTATAATTGTGTTATAAAGAATAAATATCCCCCAAGGAAGAATGCATGGGCCTCTCTGAGAGAATAAAATCTATGGCTTTAGTGATGAAATTTTGTGCAAGATATTGTGGGCATTTCAATCATCTGTTTGACTTCCTTGAAAGGGTAAAGGGTATATTCAGGGACACTGAAGTTTACTAGGAACTAGTGTAATCAACTTCTATTCAATGGCAATTGTAATATTCTGCCTAATTTGTAATTATGGTTTTTTAAATTCACTCATTCATTCAACAAATATTTATTCAATTCCTGTAGTGTGCAAGAGATGTAGTCAGTAGTGAATAAGCACAGACAGCACACCTGCCTCACAGCACTGACAGTTTTCCATTTTTAGGTCTCTAATGTCCAAGAGGTTTGTAAAGCGTTGTGCTACGAAAAACACATCATGAAAAATTCCTATAATAAATTGTAGATGAAAAGAGAAATCAGTATGCTATGTATAATGAAAAAAAAAGAAGTTAGAGAATTTAGTAGCTAAAATAGCTAATAAATAAATGGATGTGAAAGTTTTAAAGGGTATATGGGAGAGATTGGGGAAATATTATTTAGGCAGTACATCACCAGATTGTCTAACTTGAAGAAAGTGCCAATGTCACAAATTCAATAAACTGTATTAGAAATGTGGAAAAGGAAAAGGACTTTCTTTATCTTAGTCTTTACCCCAAAATTATAAGTGTTTCATGACAGGATGAATATACATGTAAAACACAGCCCAGAACTGAACTACAGAAGACCTTCAACAAAAGCATAGATTTCAATTCAGTTCCAATGAACACGATCATCATGCCCTTTAACCATAAAGTTGATATTATTTTGTCTACTAATATGCATTTAGATACATAGATTTGAAAGAAGAGTGAGATAGCAAAACAAGTGTTCTTAATGTGCCATCATGAATGAGCTTTAGTACATAAAATGATTTGCAGTATATTTTAATGGAGAAAGAGTCAATAACATTCATCAGATCCTCCAGGGGACCTATAATTACCCAAAAGTTTAAAAGCCCAAAAAACAGGAGGGAGAGAAAGAGAGAGAAAATGAGATTAGAAATGAAATAATTCCAAAGCAATAATTAAGAGTACTTTTGAGGCCCCAAATTAAAAAAAAAAAAAGTTGAAAGAATTCTAAAATAAAACAGGATATGTTAAAGACTTAATTACCTCTCAAAAAAAGTTGCTATTTTGCTTAGTATTTGGAATGCAGATAAAGGGATAAAGGAAACAGAAATTTTCCCTATTGTTTAGATGTTTTAGTTTTTGCTACAAACAATTTTGGGGGAAGGTAATTTTAGATCTACAACTCTCAAAATCATCTCAGTCAAGACTTGCCTTTGGTTTATTCATATAAACTTTACATTGAATTCTGTTCTTAAGGATGCCTGACACTGTGGTTTGTATTCTATATTATCATTTGATTTACTATTGAAGAAAAATTATTTTTAAAAATACATATATAGGGGTACCTGGGTGGTTCAGCCGGTTAAGTGTCATGATCTCAGGGTCCTGGGATTGAGCTCCTGGCTCAGCAGGGAGCCTACTTCTCCCTCTCCTACTGCCTTTCCCCCTGCTCTCATTCATTCTCTAAAATAAATAAGATAAAAAAAATACATATATAAACACACACACACATATATATCTCCTTTGTTCTTAAGTATTGTACTAGATCAATAAGATGTTTCGGAAACAAAAGCAAAGAGATTAAAAAGCAAATACACCCATTTCACCATGACCTTATTTCTCCAAATGATTAAAAAAATGTAAATCAAATTAAATGCAATGAATGTCTCCATATATAGATTTTGAAAGAGTAATTTTTGAATACAGCATATGTACCATCCTTTTCCGAGTTTTGAGAGTTTACTTAATAAATGAATTACAGCTCTTTACTGAAGTCACTTCCTGATAAACAGCCAACATGAAGAAATAAATAAATATAAGGCGGTTTGTGAATTCCAGGCTTCTTGGCTAGTCATAATCGGTGTGTTGTTATCTTGGCTTGAGGACAATAATCATAATTTCTTTCTTCTAAAATAGCTGAATTCAATCCAACTCAGAATGTCATAAGTTTATGCATCTGTTATAGTGAAAATTAAGGTTAGCAAAGATGACAAATGCCACTGGATTAACTTTTTTGAGAACTTTCCTTTCCCCCATTCCCCCTTCTTGTTTCATCAAACTGGAATCACTGCCAATTTTAAAGGACTCACAGACTGAATTGTACTTTCCCAGCCACTGTTTGCCCAGTGAGCTAAACAAACACATATGTAGCCAGAAAAATCTCTCCTTTTGTATATGTGACTTTTTATGTGTATTAAAATAATTTTTTGCTTAAAAACTATGGTTATTACATCTTTATAAATACATCTATGTATATTTATAGTAGATGACAATTTCTAAGACATATTTAAATGATGGTATTGTGATTATGTCTCATATAGATTAAGACTTTTTAAAGAATTTACTAGATTTGAACAAATAAAAATTGTTGATCTTTATATTGCTCAATTTTCCAAACAATATTATTAGTTCAATAATACAAATTAAAATCATATTTATATCATTTGTTACTGTTCAAAATGGTCAATAATCTCAATGATTCTTAAAATTATTCAATTTATTAACAGAAATTGAAGAAAAAAGGTGAGTTTGTGCTGAAGTAGAGAGAAAGAGAGAAGTCATATAGATCAGAAAGAATCTGAGGACCTTGAGGTCCTCAGCAATGAACTTGGAAGTTCAAGAAGAATAAAAGAATCTGCAGGTTAGGTGGAGGATTTTTATCAAAAACAAAGGAGCACTGATTTGAAAGAAAATGACATGATGTGACTAAAACTTTCACTAGGGATTATCCTACTAGGGTAGATAAAAGAGGACAAATTAAATTTTTTTCTCAGAGGAATACAGAAGAATATTTTGCAAGATTTTGATTATGAAGAGTGAGAGGAGGAGGAGATGGGGAAGACTGAAAATTGTGCCCAAGGGCCTGGAAAGATGATGGTTGAAGTCATTCAAGAGAAGGAATAGTGAGAGAACATTTAAAGGAAAACAGATGGTCTAAGGTCAAACATGATAATAGCCATAGTAGAGAAGTTATTAATGCAAATTTTAAAATTATAACATGTTTATAGTGCATTTTGTGTCACCATTGTTTTCATGTGCATGTTACCTCATTTGACTTGATAGATAAGAGGAATGGCCATGTAAAAGCAAGAACAATAGCTGAAGTCAACCAAACAGTAAATTATAATTCAGATTTAGGAAAGATTAGAAAACAGCTAATGCCATTTATTTAATGCTACCCTATCTGCTTTACAGGATGCTAAGTTTTCCAAAATCTGTTACGTTAACCTTCACAATAAATTTTCACACAGTCATTATGGCTCCATTTTGCAGATGAAGAAAGTGAGATTCACAGAGCTTTTGTAACTTGCCCAAGATCACATAATTAGGAAACAACAGAACTAGCATTCATCCCAGATATGACTGGCTAGAAACATTTAATATATTAAAAAATCCTGGATCAATAAAAGCTGAGGGACCTTTCTGAAAAAGTGACAAAAGATCAAATTTCCTGACCACTCATTTGCCATTCAGCACTGTGCTTTTTAAATTAAAAAGTAAATGAATCAAAATTAATCTATATATTGTTATAGTTATAAAAATTTTTAACTATGTATGATGACAGATATTAGCTAGACTTATTATGGTGATCATTTTGCAATATATACAAATATTGAATCATTATGTTATACACCTGAAACAACTATAATATCAAGTGTACCTCAATTTAAAAAAGTAATCTATAAATCCTATGAACTAAAGGAAAGATAAAGTTAAGTGAATACATTTATTGAGTGTAACTATCAGGTGCTCTTCTAAGCACCCTACAACATTATCTCCACAATTTCTCTGATTTTACAATTTCATTCCCTCACTTGTTCTTACATTGCCCAGGGGCTCAACAACAGAAGTAGGATACATGGTCTACAAACTTCCCTTCCTACAGATGGAGGGAAGTGGGAATAATAATAGCAGCTAACATTCCGTGTACTGCTCCTATATACCAGGACTATTCTAAGCACTTTACATACATTAATGTAGTCGGTCCTCACAATGGCATTATGAAGTGAGTACATTATGATATTCATTTCATCAATGAGTGAGAGAAGGTGCAGGGTAGTTTCTAGAAGTAGTTTCTAGAAGTTTTCAGAGATAAAGAGATCCAGGATTTGAATGGAGGTCCCCTGCCCCTGAAGCATGTGCTAATAGTTGATACACTGTACTGACTTTGTACAAGTTAACAAAGGACACTTAATGCCCCTGTAGAGGTCTGGAGTAGAAAAAAATGTTTACCATTTAAAAAAACAGAAAATAAAAACAGGGTAAGAAGCCATATTTCTGACTGCAATCCAGTCCCTACCAACAAAACAAAACGAAATACATAACGTAATAGAAACAACTAACATACGTTCTACTGTTTATATTTTATGAATTTTTAAATACATGGCAGAAAAGAGATTTCACAAATATCAAAACAAAGAGCAGTTAAATTAAGAACATAGATAACTCCTGTTGATATTTTCACATCTAGCATTGAAATGCCAAGAAAGACTGTGAGAATGTCTAATTGTAAACATTCAAGGGGTGGATGTAACTAAATTTTCAGACAAAATGGAAGAAGAAAAGAGGAAGATGCCCTTTTGTTCCCTGATACAGTCTGAAGAATTTAGTTCTTAAAAATACAGATATCAATGAAATAAATAACCATATAAAATCATTCCAGAATCTTTTTTCTAATTCTGAAGGTAAAGAGATGTGGTTTTATGCTTAACTCTATACCTTTTCATCAACTGATGCTTCTTCCTTGTGTTGCGATAATGATATAAAAATTTTGAACTACAATTTTACTTAGGTATAAATAAGAACATTAAAAAGTGATACAATTCTTATAAAAACTGTTTCTGCTAAATATAGACTGACAGAATTGGAACATGCTAACATTGGATTTTTATTGAAAATTACACATAAGGTCCAAATATCAGATAAAGCAATACTGTACTCACTACCCCATTCAGTTCTGTGAGTTAGACATTCTGAGAAGTCCCTTTGATGCCATTAATTCTATATACTCCATATTGAAGTTCTCACTTTCAGCAATTACTAAACTGAATCAAATTATCCTTTCACCTATCCTTTGCACATGACCACCACACAAAGCAAATCCCACGATAGCATCCTTATTCCCAACTGTGTGTATTTAAGGAAAAAGATTTTCCTATGGTTAATAATATGGTTGACAAGGAAATACTAAAACAAAATCAGTCAAGAAGCCTAATAATGGTATCTATGCTTTATGTGAGAGGGAGTTTGAATCTCTATCTCCTAAAATCTACTATGGTTTTATAGATCGATCTTACATTGTGTCATTATCAAATTTTGAAAGAAATGCCAAGAAGATCTCTCATATTCTCTGCTAAGATTCCCGAAAAAAATGAAATTGTTTGCCTAATTTAATTTGTAAGTTAATTTATACTTTTAAATCTATAATGTATTACTCTCAAGGTTCTATTTGAAAAACCAAAAGTTGTGGACTAAATGAATGAATAATTAAAGTATGTCCTTCAGGTGTGTTTCATGCAGTTAATCATTTTATTAAAGATCTTAGGAGAAAAGGTAGGCTTTTTCTGATAAAACCAATTTATTGACTGGCTTCTCATGAATTAGGATAAATGTCACTTTCTCAGAACAGTCTTCCCAAACACTCTCTATAATATATCTTCTCATCTCTCTTCTCCATTTAGTTACTTTTCATCCTATTAGTAGTCTGTTTGGTTTATTTTCTTCAATTATTTTCATCTTTTCACTTATTTGCTTACATTTCAATGGTTTGTTTGCTTCCATTAAAATGTAGGCTCCATAAGCTCAGGGATTTTTTTCTGTCTTGCTGACTGCTATCTCCCCAGTGCCTAGAGATAGATGCTCAATAAATATTGCTTGAACAAATGAATTAAATAATGAAAATACTAATGATTGGTGGTGATGATACAATATATTTATTTGTTTTAGGTTTGTGATGTTATTCTAGTTTGCTGACATTGCCACAATTATCTACCTATTATTTTCAGTTTCACCAGCTATTGGAGGCAACTTACAACGATGTGCCAGTCAAGTAACAGGTGTATAAACGTGAAACTAAAAATTAGTATGACAGATTGGATTATTCCAATGGTCAGGTTAAAAACTTAATTAATTAACTTATTTATTGACTCAACAAACATTTATTGAGTACTTCATGTCAGTCAACTTGCTAGGTGCTGAGGAGACAGTATGGATAAGATGAATATAAATTATATATGTGTACCATCATGAAGCTGGCAATATGTTTGTGGAGAGGTAGAATATAACTCAAAAGCATAACTAAAATTGTGTAGTGTGTTATAAAAGGATGAACATAAGTCATATCTCACCTAGCCTAGAAGAAAAGGCGGAAGGATCAGTGAGGTCTCCCTGGGGAAGTCACATTTAGAAGGGATCTCTAAGGCAGCCAAACAAACAGGGGCAGTTAGGGGGATTATTCCAAAAAGAGTGATTTAGATTTGGAAATTCAGTTAAATATGAAATCTACATTACAAAATACTACATTTTTTACATACTTATCCTACATTAAAAATATTTCCTCCACATGTTTATGCATAGATACAAATATATTATAGGGAACTAAAACAATTTATCAGTAGTATCTTCCAACTATCCTATAGAAGTAAACAATTTGTAAGTATGACTTAAAACCCTTTTGAACTAATTGTACTACGATGCTTTTATAGCCAAAGAATCATTTAATGGTATCATTTTAGAACACCCAGCACAATTTTACAAGCAGGAGTTTTCCACTCTTTTCTGAAATGTATCTATTTTTCATTTTCTTGAAGGGAGGATATTGGCACTTAAAATTCCCACAAAAGTACTGGGGGTCAGAGATCCTCATTAGGATTGAGCAGTTTATCAAAGCCAAACTCATTAAAACAGAGAATAAAATGGTATTTACCAGGAGCTCTGGGATGGGGAATTGAGGAGATGTTCAAGGATACAAACATGCAACCACTAGATAAAATAAGTCCTGGAGATCTAAGGTACAGCACAGTGATTATAGACAACAATACTGTATTATAAACTTCAAAGTTGGTAAGAGACTAGATCTTAATTGCTCCCACCACAAAAAATAAATGATAATTATGTAAAGTGAGTGTTAGTTAATGCTACAGTGGGAATCATACAGTGGGAATCATATACAAATGCATTGAATCCACTCATGTACATCTTAAACTTACGCAGTGTTATATGCCAATTATATTCCAATAAAGATGGAGCAGTTCATCACAAATAATTAGTTGGACAGCAATGGTTTAGGAAGACAGACACTGCCTACTTTATGTAAGTATTTAAGTGCACATTGCCAAAGACAATGGTCCAGGGTGGTGATTTAAATGGGTTATTTCTTTCACTTTGAATCTATTCCTCTTCTCATAACCAAATGGTTCCAAACAATCAGTAAACTAATTTTGACTTGTGGGAAACTCTTCTTTTTGCTCCCCAACCAAGAGGAAAGTCTTTTAATAAAAAATAAATAAATATTTTGTGAACAAAATAATATTTTTACTATTCCTAATTATGACTTAAAGTGAATAACATGCTCATTTAATACAAATTAACATCAATTTTAAGTAATTATTAACTCTCACTCTGAAGTATGGAGAAAACTGAAAGTAAAACTAGCAATTTTACATTTTTACATTTTTTTTTACATTAAAATGTAAAAGCATTCTTATTTAAAGAAATATAAAAACTGAAAATATACTATGATTCAGTAAATACAGGTGACATTTTTCTAACACAACAGAGCATATTTCTTTTCAGTTTAAGTGTGGTCACCATTACAACACAAGAAAACACAGAATTATCTCAAATATTTTACTATCCAAGAATTTAACAAAGATTTTTATAAGGAAGATATGGTTCTTTTAAAGCAGAAGTGCCCCATCTCCATTCATATTGACTAAATATAATATAAAGTGTTGGCTACTTCAAAAAGTCTCACACTTTCTTTAAAAAAACAATCTAGATCCCTGAAAGGACAGCAGAAGGGAAATGGACTAGTATAATTAGGAGATATCTTTTCCTTTTTGTCTTTTAAAGATAACGTTGGAAAAAAATCTGAAAATCACAGTTTTACTTAAAAAAAAAGTGCATATATTCCTCTAAACTGTGTAAGACAGAATATATTTCCTCCTGAGAGTCCTTTTGCTAGCTTATTCTCCTCATCTTTTATGATACACAGAAATAGAGGCTTTATAATTTTTGTTTTCTTTTTGGTTTAGAGCACTGGGGTACTTTGCAAAGATTCACAGCTGGCAAATCTTTCCCTAGCTTGATGAATATTCATCACCATTTGCAAAGATAGAATGACAAGAAAAACTCAGTTCTTTTAATATATAACAGAGTCTGGCCCACTCCTAATGATTGCTTCCTGTTTTTGAACATTGAATTACTCTAGTAAGGAATTAATGAAAGAAAACTTCTCTGTGAAAGAGAAAAAAAAAACATGGAGAAGTAGGAACTGGTGTGATTGTAAAAATCATTCAAGAAGTTTAATCTCAAAGTGTACTGTTTCAATTAATATTCCGTTTGCTCTGGAACTGTATTGTTACTCACAAATACAACTCATTGCATTAATACTAATATGTATTCATCTTAAATCACTTGAATGAATTCTGAAGTAGACTAAAAGAATGGTCACTTTGGACTTCAGCACAAAAAACTACTACAATGATATACTCTTTTAAATATTGAAAATAAGACATGCTTCATTGTCTATACCCTCAGATCTTAATGACATCGAAGTTACTTGCTTTACTGAGTAGAGCTTTTTTCAGATAAATTCTGATTACTGGAGTGAGCTGAGAAGACTTTTAAAAACACCTACTACATGGATATTGTATCTAACATCATTCAGACTTTTGGTTAACAGTATTACTGAATTCAGAAAAGAAAGCTCAAAAAAAACCTCTGCTGCAGTAATGTAAAATTAAGTACAATTTCATTTAAAACAAAACAAAAATGTAAAACAACCCAAAAACAAGTACTCACAAACACGAGCAATTTCTCATTTTATTTCTTTGCCTTTTCTCATAAAATCTTTTTTCTTTTATATTTGAAAATTGTTGGAAGTAAATAATCATTACAAAATTGTACAACATAATAATAATGGGAAACGTTAAATGTGGAAACATTCCCCAGTGGGATATTGGTTCACCTAAAGCATACAAAATGTAACATACATGAAAAGAGAAAACAATATGAAAATTTTAAAGTTTATTTAAAATCTGACCAGGTTATTATTAAAAGGTATTACATAAAATGAGGCAACTATGTTCAATTATTAATAGAAAATACTAATATTTAAATCAGATATCATTATAGTTAAAAACCAGTATATTTCCAAGTCCTTAATATCTCAAGCTATTAAATAATTCTTCTACATATAGTACTCTGCTCCCTGGTGATTCTTTAGCAATGTTATGAGGCTGCTAAGTTTAAAACACACACACACACACACACACACACACACACACACACACACACATACACAAGGTCTTTAGACCTTCCTGAATACTACAACAACAAACTATTTTTATTCAGACACTTTATAAGGGAGAAAGCTATTTTTAGGATGAATCACATCCTGGTCTTCAAAAACAATGGGATAAAACTGGGTACTAAATACAGGGGCAATATTTCCACTGTGAAAGGAAATGTGTGTATGTGTGTGTGTGTGTGTGTGCATGAACACACACCTGCACACATCGCTCCAAAAAACTGTCAATAATTGAATCCTCTATATACTTTGTAATCCATTTTATGCCATGAATACTGTGCTTTCAAATGATTCCAAATTATTCATTTTTACTTGCTTTTCCTGCATTCTTCACTAAATAACATTACACTAGTTATCAGTGGTTGTATTTTGTTTTCAAAGTAGAGTTCTTATTATTGCCAAATAATGGATTATTAGGTTTACTACTGTGTACCTACTTCTCCTCCTGAGTACCACCGAAATTTCCCTTCAGTTCTTAGAGAAATGTGCTCTTTACCAAAGGAAAATGGAATTCCTGTGAATCCAATGGTCCAGGGCAGCTTGCAAACAGATGGGAGAGTCCTGCTGCTTTTGAACTTTTGCCATGCAGGGTTAGTATACACAGAAAAGCACTCTTCCATGGTCACTCGTTTGTGTTTTCTCTAAATGGAGGTGTTGTTGACTGGATGCATAGTCGAAATGAATTTTGCTTTTTAAAAAAACACAAAGAAGTCTTGCCAATCAAAACTTTAAAATTAATACACATTGTTGTGAATGGGTATCTGTTTCTAATACAACATGACATCTGTAATATTTACCCATTTCTTTCCTAGTAACAGAAAAAATTAAAATTTACTATGAAAGTTGTGAATGAAAAGAAACTTCAGAAGAATATCATTTTTATTCAGATCAATATTTAACTTTCATTGAAAATTATTTTGCAATATTAAAAATACAGTTCTGAAATTAACAGAAAATATGAATTTACTGTGTAATGCTCTATTAGAAAGCCTAGGCATCAAGCATAAAAGATTTTCATTCCAGTTGGAAATATTTTTTCTAATGTTTAGATTGGAAGTGGAAATTGTAAGAATTATTTTTAGAGTATGTGTATCTTTAATTCACCAACTAAATTGTAGGGCTATTATGATTGAACATTTCATGCTTAAACATACATTTATAAATGTATTGTTATTAAAACTGAAATTCCTTTTTGGAAACAACATACAGATTTTGGTTTTGTCATTTGAAAATCTTAATTGCATGGCCATTATCCAGATAATTACTAAAAGCATTGCAGACCTGGTTAAAATAAAAATATTAGAAACAAATTTTGTTATATACTACAATATTACTTTTTAGAAATCTCAGAACTTTATGTTACAATAGCCAAAAAGAAACAAAATTTCCCTAGAGAAACTGGTGATCCTATACTATACTGTGATATGCTTTTAGAATATAGAGATGAAATTAGACAGCGACCTTAGAAGATTTGTTTTTGCTACTGGGGTAGTTAAAATAATATTTCTCAGACAAATCTTTCAACCAAGATATTGGTATATAATTATGCCTGTTATATCAGTGAACAAAGGGTCAGGTAGAGCTTATTTTCAGTAATTAATTCTCCTAATCAACCAATGTTGATTTTTGATCTTTATACCAATAAGATTTAGAAATGCTGTTTTACTGGGCATAATACACATTGATTAAATTTAAGATAGAAAAATGTAAACAAATATAATAATAATTAGAAAGCGTGGAATGTGACTCAAATAATCAAGAAGGTAAGTTGGGTAAGGCCAAGGGAAAAATGTGTTTATGAGGAAAAAGGAAACAATGAGAATTTCATTTGGTTGGAGAAATTTTCTCTTCTGCCTATCAGGCTTCAAAATAAGAGAAAGGGAGAGAGATTGGGGATAGGTAGGGAAAATTATGAGCACATAATGTGTATTTTTTTAGAGTGGCCTTCTGATTGTGCCCTTGTGCAAATGTGACTATGTGGCAGAAATGTTTGAGATTCTCTGTGTTGGCAGTTTTCTGACAGACTTACGGGGTAGACGAGGTTTTTCGGCACCTACTTCCTCTAAGGATAAGGCCCCAATTCAGAGAATCCTTCTGCAATTGCAACAGCAAAAGAATTGTGTTAATTTTGGCTGTAATGATCACCTCAGTTACTACCATTCAAGTGCAAAATAATAGAGTACTATTAGAGTACTAAAAAATATTTCATCTATGTTGGGGTAAGTACTAATAGTACATTCATTTAATAAAAATTGCTCGAGAGCCTATTACGCTATCCTGTCCCTACCCTTGAGGTATACTACCCTCACCCTTCACATGAGTTCAAGCTCACGTAAAACTGTCATAGGTTCATCAAATAGGAAAAAGGCAGTGGGACTAAAATGGCTAGGTTATAAATACATCAGACTCAACTTTAAATGCCATGCTCCACCCCTTGGCAATAAAGAGACGTCAAAAGATTTGAGTTCCAACAAGACAAATCTGGTAGTCATGTAAGGTCTCACACCGATTCTGGGCATAACAAAGCATCTTTAATCAGGAGGAATACTATCCAGGACTTCAGAATCCATTCCCAATACCCTTTTAAAGCTACTGTGCATCTTTTGTGGAGGCTGATTCTGTCTCCTAATTCTGGCCTTCTGCTGCTTTCATTTTGCTTCTGATTCTTAGACTCTGCTCTTGGCCTTTGCTTTCCTGGTTGAAATCTTACTGGCTCTGCCTCTTGTCAGTCTGACTTGCTCATGTTCATCTTGGCTGGGTTTTCTGATAGAAGTCGTGGCTCTACTGTTGCCTGGGAGTTCTCTCTTTGGGTGTTCTTTCCCTCAGGTGGTGTGTAGTTATTTATACTGGGGAGAATTGTTTCAAAGATTAAAATGTGATAAGGAGGGTAAAAACAATATTGTTTTCATACTTCTTATTTTATCAGTTTTATTGTCTACTGTCCCTGCTACAAAGACAGCAGATTAGTTTCTTGGGTGTACATTTCTCCACTGCTGAATGCTGCACCCACCCTCGATGGTTCTTTCAGGTATACTTTTCATCTCCTCTCAGGCCATTTTGTCAAGTCCAGATTTCTGACGGGGCTGCACTTTGCTGCCCTCTTCTGACCCACAGTCATCATGGTTTTGATTTGGCAGAAACGAATCTGTTTTTAGATTCTCTCTAGAATTAACTCTTCAGGTTCAACTATTGCCACCTTTTATATTTCTGCCTATAGTAATAATTGCTATTTCTCTTATATTTATCAGGCTGAATATATATAATTATAGGACAAAGCACTGTAGTTGTCTACCTTTAAATTAATGGTAGCAGTAAAAATTAACCTATTTCCATGATCATTTCCACTGTGCCAAATTTCAGAAGTGATCTATAATTAAATGAGGATTCAAGATAAAAGCATAAATAGACATATACTAGTTATTATAAACACATAGAAGCTTCTTACCTGGTGGTTGCACAAAAAAAAAAAAAAAAAAACTTAAAATGCCATGGATATATTTGTCCAGTCACCCACTGGACAGGTATTTAAGTTTATTATATATCCACTACTATTCTGTAGAATGGATAATTTATTCATTCCCTCAATCAACAAAAAGCAAAATGATGAGAGAATTATGTGAAAAAAATTAGAGAGGAGAGTTAAGTAATTGTGCTGACAGAAGTCAGAAAAAAAATCCTTCCTGGATACTTACAGTGCATTTTCAAGGAAGAAGAGAAGATATAAAGACAAAGAAGATAAAACAATTTTGGACAGAGACAACAGCAAATTCAAAGACATAAAGGCATGCCATTGAAAGAAATTATTTCTTCATTACCATGAGATAAAAAAATATTCTGAAAGATATGGGAAACAAGACTGGAAAGAAAGGCACGAATCAGATTATGAAGGTATTTTGAATTTTTGCAAACCTGTATGCAACTAAGCAATAGGCAGGCATTAAATGTTAGTAGAGAGGTGATGTGATCAAAAGAGCATCTTGGAATTGTATCTCCAACTACTGCTTGACTGACTGGCTGAAGGAGAGAATGATATGGCAGTGGCAATTAGAATAGGAGTGCAAAAGGCAGAATAATTGAGACTTATGTTGCAGATACATGGAGTCTTAAATGAAGCAATGGAGAATGTAAAACAAGTGAGATACCAGAATCGCATATTTGACCACATGCAATAAAACTAGAAATTAATAACAAAATAATGAACAGAAGACTCAGACCTCTTAGAAACATTCCATATCCACCCCTTCCCATGCCATTTTCTAAATGTCAAAGACACAAAGAAAATTTCAAACATTTTAAAATCAGAGGATTTTTCTAAAATTAGTATAATTTTTCTTAGCTAATATCATGACAGTCAAGTTCTTCATATATTCCCCATTGCCTTCTGAAACTGAGACTGGATGTTCAGGTTTCCCTAAGATCTAGTTTCATTTTGCTCTCTTACTACTCTTCCTCACATCTGACAGTGAACATGGCTTTCATTAGCCCCCCGACTAACATCACTATGCATGTTCCTACATCTTTTCTATCTCTATTCATTGAATTTCCATCATTTTTTTTCTGAACTAATTTTACTTCTTTCTTAATCCTTTAGTTATCCCTGCAAATGCTCTTTCTCTTCTCAGTGTTCTCATACCCATGTGTTTATTCTCTAATAAGATTCTTAACGTCTTTAAGCTGTGTATATAGTTTTTGGGTTTCTTTGGTTTTCTTTTGTGCTTGTCTGAGGCCTCTATCCTTAAAGTACACTTGAATACATGGCTCATATGACTTATTTTGTTTACCACTTGAATTTCTTAGCACAGGTCTTTGTCCAAAAACAGTTTTCAGAAAATAACAAAGTGAGAGAGAAAAAGTAAAAAGAGATGGAAGGAGGCAAAACTACTAATTTTAAAATAATTTTAAACAATCATTTAATATGATAGGGTTGAGAAAATAAATGTCTTTGTTGGCTGGAACTTTTCACTGTTTTGATAAGACCTCATTAGGCAACTATTTTCTGGCATGTAAGATCCCATATATTATGTGTTTGTGGCTAAGCAGAGTCAATGAAATTCAAGGTGAATTACATAAGAAGCAGAAACCTAAAACCATATGTGTCTCATGAAGAGACCATTTATAACGGATTCCGTGAGAGCTTGATTTGAAAATGCGATGTTTCTGTTATGATGAAATGCTACAGCACTACCTTTGCTGGATGAACACAGAAGCACATTCTCATATGAGAACAAGAAAGCCCTAGGAGTCCATCAAGTCAAACAGATGCCCCATTCAGGCACTGTTTTTCTTATTTCCACGATATCTACCTCCTGCATTCTTGAATAGCACTAGTAACAGAAGCTCATTTTGCTAAGACATGTCTCTGGATAGTCTGACTAAAGCTAATTCTCCTCTCCCTCACCTTCTTCTTCTCTCAGCTGTTACTTAAGAGTATTATAGTATTTTATTGTTTTTTTTTTCCAGAAAGCAATATCCAATTTCTCATCAGTTCCTCATGCAAACCTTTGAAACCAACCCCATCTTTAAAAAAAAAAAAAAAATACAGGCCCATCTTTCAGATTGATATAATCGACTATATCAGTCCAAGGTTATTTACAAACTAATGCTTTGACATTTTAAGTCACTACAACGTGATTTAAGATACCCTTGTGTTTAGAGTTTAATCCCTTTATAACTGTGGGATATGTTTTAACAGATAAAATATATAACATATCATCTGAGAAATATTATAAAGCTTTTAATTTATCTGATCTTTTATCTGACACACCAAGTCATAAAAGGCTGAACTTTTGCTCAATAGAAGACACATATGCACAATTCTTTTTCAAAAGGTGATTTAAACACCCATGTTGAAAAATTAGCATCCTCATTTATTACACCTAGGCACTAAGTGTGGAATTTTAAGTTTAGTATATAAAGCAATATATGTATTCATTATAGTCTCATAATACATACAAATTATAACAGGCACGGGAATGATAAAAGCCAACCTCATTTCCACCTATGGGGAGAGAACAAAGAAAAAAATCAAGGGAGTTTGAACTACAGATTATATTTTAATTCTTAAAAATGAGACAGATCTAAAGAAAATATGGCTAAATATAAAGACTTAACCAAGTGGAACATGTTTTATTAAAACCACTTCTATTTATTGAAGTCTAACTAATCCCATTAAGTCCTTTACATCTATTATAACAACCTATAAGAAGAACACCATATTCTTTCCATTTTATGGGATAAAAACTGAGGCAGGGAAGTTAAGTAAGCTTTCCAAAATTACACAGCAAATAAAGGTTGAACTGGGTTTGAACCCATGCATTTTGTCTCCTGAGGCCATGTTTTTAATCACTGCATTACATAATTTGTTTTATTTTGTTCTTTTACTTTTCTGTGTGCCTGAAGTAGTTCATATTTTTTAAACAAATACAAAAACAGAAAAATCAAAATGTAAACGTCAGTTAAGCTGAAAAATTCCATTTTTTAACGCTTACATGGAAGCTTTGGCAACTTATGTTAACGGTCTGTGACTATATAGAAGATTAGCAACAGACATCTGTAATAACAGTTATTTTCATAACATTATTCTCCTAAATTAGGTACTGTTTCACAGAAGTATATCTTTAAGAGACTTGAAGAGTGAGACTGAGCATTTTCATAAGAAATGTCTGAATTCTGGTTAACATATTGATACAGCCATCTTTAGGAGTCAGAGTGTTAGTATATTTTTCCCCCTGTGTTTCTCTTTTTATAACAATGGTTTGGGATTTTCTGAAAGGTCAGTTTAGGAGTGAGAAGTATGATATCTAGATGTTCTAAATCCAGAAAGATCAGAAGACTGGATATTCTGAAATATTTCAATGACGCCTAAAGTTGTTCAAAGATATTTTTTCCCTATAGTACATGATTGGTTTAAATACTTGGAGCAAATTATACAATCAATGGTACAATAATTCCTACCCTCAGGTCTCCTGTTGTTTCTCTATAAAATTTCCTTTACTCTGGTATCCCACCAATTCCAGGCACTTCAGTACCTGTAAATGACCAATCTCTGTTTTGTCTGCTCAGCATGACTGCTATGATCTTACTGGACTCCCCCCTCTCTGTGCTGACATCCAGAAAGGGCCTCTAGGCAAAAAGCTGACTATTCTGGGACTTATCTCATTTATTTCCCTTACGTTAGGTATTATCGCTTTGTAATATTTTTGTTGGAAATCTGAAAACAGTTATTTCACATATTTACTCCATCTTTTTAACTATTTATAGTGGGCTGCCCCTTCAACCAGCTATTCGATTATTTTTAGAAGCAGAAGTTGTCGTTACAGATTTGAGGATCAGAAAAGACTCATCCTTGACATGCACTATGTATATATGTATATGTTACAATTATTAAAATTTAGGGAATGATTAGTAGTAGTAGATTTCACAACCACTATCTATCTTGGCATATAATATATTTCTATTAGTTTTATTTTTTCCTTTCTGTTATGAATTAAGATGCTTAACCTAAAGAAGTTAGTACAAGTAGCATTTGTCCAAGACCACCCAGACAGGATTGGAACCTAAGTATTTTAATGCTAATTTCTGTGCCCTTTCCAAAATGGTGCACTGTCTCCTTAGATAATGGATAGAAAGAATGAGCCTAGGCTATTAAGGAACATCTTACTATCTACTCAAATCTTTGGTAACTTAGGCCTCAGTGTGTACGCTCATATTCCATCATCAGGCTTTAATTCTGACAGGCTAAGCTACAGAAGCCATCTGGAAAGAAGAAAAGAACTTTCCCCACCCATCGCTTCTTCCCACTGACTTTAATACGACCCATGATTACGGTTAACAAATACCAGCTGTCTTGACTCTATACAGCATCTAATACCTATTTGTTTGCCTTAGCTTCTTGCAACTATTTCAGGAGGGAAATTCATCACTGAACTCATCCTTGACATCCTGACATATTGAACTACAATAATTAGATTTGCTTTATTTTGATCTCTTCAGTGCCACTTGTATTCTTTTACTTGCAAAGGGCTGGAAATCCAGCCATAATAATAATAATAATAATAATAATAATAGTTTCAGATATATTAAAAATATACTATAGTATAGATGAAGAAATAGGTGAATGGGATTAAGAGGTGCAAACTTCCAGTTATAAAATAAATAACTCACAGAAATGAAAAGTACAACACAGGGAATATAGCCAATAATATTGTAATAACATTATACGGTGAAAAAAAATATGTATATACACACACATACAATAGTTGTAAGTAAGAGAAGTTGTAAGTAAGAGAAGTCATACAATAGGATCACTGAAAAATGACAGTTTGTGTTTTCTCTGACAGTTTTATGTAGTAGATTCGGAAAGGAAATTTTTTTCCCCTTGGTGTATATTTTTAATGTTTTTCAAACTGTTTATAACAGTTTCTTTGTCTGTAAAATGAGTGGGTTGGATCCTTGAAGTCTTTCTGGTTCTTCATAATTTATAATTCCATAGAGAGATATATTTCTACTGAAGGCAGTGTGTAGGCATCACAGCACCTCTCACCTACCCTTTGATCTTTCCTCAATGAGCACACACAGAGTCTGGGATTCACTTAAGAAAATCTGAAATGAAATCTCCTCTTAGTTAGGTACCCTTGGGAAAGTTATTAAATAAATATATATGAGAAAGCTATGGGGAGATTATTAGTTCCCTTAATGGGAAGATGAAAATACCTACTTCAAAATATGCTTTAAAGATAAAGTAAATATATGAGAGAATGCTTTGCAAACTCTGAAGTATTATACAAATGTGAAGAAGTCAATATAATAATTAAGCTCAAAAAAGAGAGAGAAATAAAAGAAGTTGCTTCAGCTAGAATACCCACAGGCATGTCTTAGCAAAATTAGCTTCTTTTATTAGTGCTGCTCAAAAGTGCAGGAGATAGAATCATGGAAATAAGAAAAATATCTCGTACCAACAAGACAGCATTGATTTGTCTTGTAGAGAGTTCATATTTAGAACAGCATCTACAGTTTGATTAATTTTATGATAATTAAATGTCATTTTTTCAAGACCTGCCCACCCTTTGCATGTATGTATTCTGCAGGCAATTACTTTGCATGCTAAATAATTGAGTAAACTTGAAATGTGATTGTAATCATATATGAATCTTTCAAGTTTTCAATGATGGCATTGATTTCTGCAATTCCACCACAGAGTATTGTTTTGGTTTATTCATGGAGGGAGGTTCATTTCAAAGCTTTTTACATGATCTTTCTTTTTATAATAGCTGTTGTTCCACAGATCAGGAAGCCATGTGGGTGTTTTGCCAGTTGCTAAATATGTGTTCCAACAACCCATTACAGAAAGGGAAAATAGTCACAAGTTATATCCACAGACCCACTGGATCCTTTGAGAAGGACTTGGTTCAAATCAACATTTATTACTTGTCATCAGTAACTCCCAACTTTTCTGATCAGTGGACTATAATGATGGTTCAGATCTCCAGTGATTAAAGCCAATTCAAAGCTATTGTTTTAGTAATCCCATAAAAAGATCTGAATATTTCCATTTTTCTAATACATAACAATTCCAAAAAATGGTTGTTGGTTCCTTTGGAATGAGGATGAAGGGAAATTAACAGTACATAGTTGTGGTGATTTCTCACATCCCTTTTCAAGGTGATAGGCTTCTCCTTCATTCAGGAGGTTTTGGTCTTTGTTTGGCAAATGTAGAGAAAGTGGTTAAATTCTTGAAACTGTACTATGCCTATTTTGATGATGTACATCAGGTCTAGAGTTCGTTGTGCTTTATGTTCTTTTGAAAATACAGATCAATAGTATTTTAGGAGGCTGCTCATCTATTTCAGTCACAAAACCTGAACAGTTAATCAGTGCTAAAGAAAAAATCATTTTGACATTCTGATTGTCAACCAAGCCCTTCTGTCCTTTACAGCAATTATGCCTACCTGACTATTGTCCATTAAGCACCATGACTTAATCTTTGCCATTGCCAGCATTTCCACTGAAATCAGGAAATACATTTTTTTACTCAATCTTGCATCATCATCCTCAAATTTCAGAGAGCAAGCAATGCAAAGATTTTTTTATTTTTTATTTTTTATTATGTTATGTTAATCACCATACATTACATCATTAGTTTTTGATGTAGTGTTCCATGCTTCATTGTTTGCGTATAACACCCAGTGCTCCATGCAGTACGTGCCCTCTTTAATACCCATCACCGGGCTAACCCATTCCCCACCCCCCTCCCCTCTAGAACCCTCAGTTTGTTTCTCAGAGTCCCCAATGTCTATCACCCAGCCACCCCATCCCTCCCACCCCCCACCACTCCAGCAACCCTCAGTTTGTTTCCTGAGATTAAGAATTCCTCATATCAGTGAGGTCATATGACACATGTCTTTCTCTGATTGACTTATTTTGCTCAGCATAATACCCTCCAGTTCCATCCATGTCGTTGCAAATGGTAAGATTTCATTCCTTCTGATGGCTGCATAATATTCCATTGTATACATATACCGCATCTTCTTTATCCATTCATCTGTTGATGGACATCTTGGCTCTTTCCACAGTTTGGCTATTGTGGACATTGCTGCTACAAACATCGGGGTGCACATACCCCTTCGGATCCCTACATTTGTATCTTTGGGGTAAATACCCAGTAGTGCAATTGCTGGATCGTAGGGTAGCTCTATTTTCAACTTTTTGAGGAACCTCCATACTGTTTTCCAGAGTGGCTGCACCAGCTTGCATTCCCACCAACAGTGTAGGAGGGTTCCCCTTTCTCTGCATCCCTGCCAACATCTGTCGTTCCCTGACTTGTTAATTTTAGCCATTCTGACTGGTGTGAGGTGGTATCTCATTGGGGTTTTGATTTGGATTTCCCTGATGCCGAGCGATGTTGAGCACTTTTTCATGTGTCTGTTGGCCATTTGGATGTCTTCTTTGGAAAAATGTCTGTTCATGTCTTCTGCCCATTTCTTGATTGGATCATTTGTTCTTTGGGTGTTGAGTTTGATAAGTTCTTTATAGATCTTGGATACTAGCCCTTTATCTGATATGTCATTTGCAAATATCTTCTCCCATTCTGTCAGCTGTCTTTTGGTTTTGTTGACTGTTTCTTTTGCTGTGCAGAAGCTTTTTATCTTAAATACATTGCTAAAGGGAATGTCCTCTGGGCCAGGTGGTAAATGGGAGGAAAAGTCACACATGATAAATTCACTTCAATATTCTTATAGCCATAAGCCTTTGGGTACTCTCTTTTATGTAATTTTAAAGAGGTATATAGAAGGAATAGTCTGGGATCTAAACTTCATTGAATATGAGTTAAAGTTTCAGTCAATCAACTGAGTGAAGTATTAGACCCACTCCTAGCTGGTGCTCAAGATAACACATTGATCCAAAAATCTCTGGTAAATTTGACTTAAATGTTAAGTTTTACTTTCTTTGGTCTAATATCCATACAAAAATTCCTATTGCGTATTATGCTAAGGGAAATAAGTTAATCAGAGAAAGACATGTATCATATGATCTCACTGATATGAGGAATTCTTAATCTCAGGAAATAAACAGGGTTGCTGGAGTGGTGGGGGGTGGGAGGGATGGGGTGGCTGGGTGATAGACATTGGGGAGGGTATGTGCTATGGTGAGCGCTGTGAATTGTGCAAGACAGATGAATCACAGACCTGTACCTCTGAAACAAATAATATATTATATGTTAAAAAAAAAAAAAAAAGAAAAAGAGGAGAATTGAAGAAAGGGAAAAGTGAAGGGGGGGGAATCGGAGGGGGGGACGAACCATGAGAGACTATGGACTCTGAGAAACAAACTGAGGGTTCTAGAGGGGAGGGGGGTGGGGGGATGGGTTAGCCTGGTGATAGGTATTAAAGAGGGCACATACTGAATGGAACATTGGGTGTTATATGCAAACAATGAAGCATGGAACACTATATCAAAAACTAATGATGTAATATATGGTGATTAACATAACATAATAAAATAAAATTTAAAAAAAAAAAGAAAAATTCCCATTGCAGAAATTAGTGCCATTATACTGTGGTTAAGCTATCTCACCCTGGGTTACACTTTAAAATAAAAACTGGCAATACTATGAATTCAACTCACTTTGTAATTTTTCATCCACAGAATCAACTTTTGGGTCTTATTTTTATCTGTAGAAGCCTTGCAGCTATTAAAGAAAATAATTAATTTTAGGGCAATACTAGAAGTACTCTGGTTGTCTGACAATGACTTGAGCTGATTAGAATATTCAGCTTGACATTTTATTTCTATAATCTCTCCAGTTAAGTCAACGACAGCTGGGCTAACCCAGCCTTTAGTCATCATTTACTCAATTATGATCAAGTGCAACAGACCCTTGGTTTCCCAAAATTTTGTCTTCAATAGGCACTTCATACAAAACAACTGCAGAAAGTGACTTGAATGACTATTTTTCCACTGCATCATTTTGACTACCAGCCTCCAATTTTCCACTAGCACTGAGGTCATCACTGCATTTCAATCCAATTAGATCAAATCACAAATCCACAAATTATTTTTGTGGATATGTTTCCTGATCCCACTCCTGAAACCAAGAAACCAAGTCAGTGTTCAGTCAGAGGAAAAATAATTTTGGAAATCCAGTTGATGGTCATTATTTAGGCCATGAAATTTGTTATAAAGCTTTTGATAGTGCTGAAAGACCAAGTAGCATAAATTGTACTGGAAAAGCAAAAAGGAGAAAAGGGCTTTCTGAAAAAATCAAGAAGTTCTTATCTAGTCTGAGGCTGAATTGCTGGAGAGCTGCTATTTTTCTTTGTTTCTCCTGGAAGAACATAAGAGCTTTCCATCTTATAAACAAATGAAAGGAAATGCCTCTTCTTGCCTCCTTCCAATCTTTCATCAGTGCCACCTACTAGTGTAACATAACAGGAAGGTTGGGAGTGTTAAATTAGTTTTCAGTCTTCTAGCCCGCATGACAAAGAGAAGAGTATAAATGAAAGGTGACAAAAGATGCTATTCACAGAGTACACAGAGTAATTTTTAGATCCTTAGCTTGAATCCCATCAAAATCTCCATTCTATCAAAATCACTATTTCTAGATAGTCTCACTAATGTCATATTCAGAGACTACTATCTGGGTATTACCTCTACCTATGTATATTTAAGGCTCAACGGTGTTTAGTAGCCATGAGTTATAACTAGTACCATCAGGGGTAATCGCAGCTAATATTTGTGGTAAAAGAGAACTGATGGAACCTAGCCACCTAGGAAGTCTGATAATAACGGAAGGTCCATTTCTTCAGAACTTTGGCACTCTCTGTATAGCTGTTAAGACCTTGCTAGGGAAAGGAAGACTCACCTTAAAATATTCCTATCCTCCGTACATAGATGTATTCTCAACAATGGCTGCTGTCCACAAAACTGAGGAAGTAATACACAGCAGAAGTCTAGAGAGTGAGGTTTGGACCAACATCTTTCTAGTGATGTGAACTGATAACAGACAGAAGACTGGATGCTCCAAAATTGGTTTGTTTTAGATGGTTTCTTGCTTGTTGTCGTTGTTTTCTATATTTAGACATGACTGAGAAAATGGTATTTTTCTCTGTTGGGAAATGAGGCCCTGTAACTAAAGAAAAAAAAGTAGATGATGGAAAAGGATAGTTATAATGAAAATTACTCAAGACACAGGCGATTAAACTCTGACAAAGAGAAAGATCTCGGGAGGAGGCAATGTTTCTTCTCAGTAGACTTTCCTTTGAATCCCTAGGTTTGGGATATCCCTATGGAAGTTGCATGAAACTGAGACAGTCTGTGGTTCCATAACAAGATAATCAGCTTTTTGAATGGAGTTTTCTCCCAATGTCACTTAAACCCAAACATTATAACTTTTTGACAACTGGCATGAACTGACTGGTATCCCAAAAAGCCAGAAATCAAGAAGATTTTCATTTTTGTTTTGTTTTGTTTTTGTCTTACATGTATCCTGTTCTTTCCAAATAGTTCTGAGCCTTAGCTGTGGCCTATGACTGATTAAAGCAAGAAGGGATCCAAATTTAATCATCACGGGGTTTGGGTGTATTATTCTTTATTGATATAATGGAAATGAAGCTTAGATAATACATTTCTGTATTATCTCTGGTGATTTTTAAATTTGTTGAGTGTGGGGCTATTTTTATTGAACCTGGTTATTCTTGAAATTTTGAAAAAGTGAAACACGTAAGAAATGGGATTGAATTAATCAAATTTGGGTCTGCTGAGATGGCTACACCCATTCCAGTGAACATGGGCATGCTGTAAATGCTTGTAAAAGCGATTCAGACCACCCAGACATCTGAGTGAAAATCCTTCTGAGATGAACAAAATAAGACAATAAGAAAGAGGAGGTCAATGGACTTTAGTTACTTTGGAATTTTATCCAGAGAAGTTTCATTTTGAGAATTTAATGTCTCTGTGTGATATTTGGGATTTTTTCCATCTTTCTTGTTAGAGTGGTAAAAAAGATGTGATTATAGGCTTTCTGGTTGGGACATATAATGATTTACTTCTGCAAGTGTTTAGAAATGGGGTTTATTGGCACTGGCTTAGCTAAAAATAAAGTGATAATTTGTTTCCCATTCACTATTATTCATTGGGCCTCCCTCATTCAGAAAATGTTATCAGAAGAGAGATGACTGGCAAGGCAGGATTCCAGCATGTCAAATACTCTCAAATTCCACCAAACTACATACTTCTATCAAGTAGTGATGGATGCTGCTAAGAATTCAGAGGATGAAAAATAAGGTAAAGCATGTTAAAGCTTCGGGAATAGGTGTCAATAGAAAAGTGGTAGTAAAAGCCAAATTTAAGAGGGAAACAAGGGACTGTACTATTAGGTGACTTAGTTAAGAATAAAAGTTTTATTAAACTAAGTTTAGGCTTTAGTTCAATGAAAATGAAGAATACAAATATAATTAGTTAAAGATAAAAGAATGGTATTTTTTAAAAGCTTAGAAAGAACAAACAATGTTTTTATAGGATGAAAACCCTCAAAAATGCTTTTAATATTAGATAGCTAGAGAGTGAGAAGTTGAAGATGCTGATACAAAGATAACTGGTCTAATGAATTCGGAAGAAAGGGGGATTAGAGAAGTTAAAACATTAATAAAAATCAAAAGATAAGCAATTTTTCTTTAAGTAAGATGAAGAGAAAAATAAAAAAGATACAGGGGAATGTTTAAGGAGAAAACAGGCAGTTCCTTTAACAGGGAATTAAATAGTGCATAAGAGAGTTTTAACTTATAGATGTGTTGATAAGACCAAGACTTACAAATCAAATTTATTTTGTAAATATTGTGATATTTATTCTGTCCTTATTAGAGGAAATGTTGGAATGGAAAAGATTTGGAATATCTCTACTGATCTAATAGGTTTTGAGAAGCAAAGCATTAATTCATAGTTATTATTATAATTTCTGCTTGGACACTATACCTACCACAGGAAAGGTTAACAAAGGCAAAAGATATTCTGAGCCAGGGTTTTCATATTACCCTTCAGATTAAATAAATCCCAGTATCCCTTGCTGTAATAGGAACAAATTGATTAAAGATGGTAATAAAGTCAAATTGAGCTCATCTTATAAACAAATGACATGGCATTATTCTCAACAATCATGTTTTTCAAATTTTCTATGCTTTGAAACAGCTTTGTGCAACATTTATTTTCTCCACACATCATGTATAAGCAACATGATTTTGTTTGTGATTTATAAAAAGCTAATTTATTTCAAGCAAAAGATGCACTTGCAATAACTCAGAATCTTATGGAATAAGAATTCATTTCTGTAGTATTTAATTACAATAGGTTCTCACAATTCAAACTTAGTTGCATTACTGTGAGGTGGGCACCATTATGTTTACAGATAAGGAAACTAAAACTCAAAAATTAAAAATGACTTGTGTTAAGATCATGTACGTAATACGGCATGACTGGGGACTTGAAACTGGTTTTATGATTCCAAACTTGGTATTAGTTCTACCCCAGTATATGTTTGTAACCATATAGTAAAAAAATAGTTGACCCTCTATTCTAATTTCAATCTCTGATCCAGTTTCCATGGTGATAATAAAACTTCATAGGAATACCTCTTTTAACTGAGCACATTTTAAAAATGTGGTTGCTCTTTCGGAAGTCAGAGCAATCATCTAGGATTTGAGGGATAAGTCCAACTAGCCTCTTGGTTTGATTAAAATGGACATTGGGGAGGGTATGTGCTATGGTGAGCGCTGTGAATTGTGTAAGACTGATGAATCACAGACCTGTACCTCTGAAACAAATAATACATTATTTGTTAAAAAAAAAAAAAGAAGACAGTAGGAAGGGAAGAATGAAGAGTGGGAAATCGGAGGGGGAGATGAACCATAAGAGACCATGGACTCTGAGAAACAAACTGAGGGTTCTAGAGGGGAGGGGGGTGGGGGGATGGGTTGGCCTGGTGATGGGTATTAAAGAGGGCACGTACTGAATGGAGCACTGGGTGTTATACGCAAACAATGAAGCATGGAACACTACATCAAAAACTAATGATGTAATGTATGGTAATTAATATAACATAACAAAATAAAATTAAAGAAAAAAAATAGATAATCTGCCTGTTATCACCTAAAGGAAAGTAACCTTGCAATAACCACCTTGCCATTTTGCCAGTATAACTTCCTTGTTCCTACTGCCTTCTGCTTATAAAAGTCTTTCACTTTGTACAGCTCCTCGGAGCTCCTTTTTATTTGCTAGATTGGATGCTGCCTGACTCATGAATTGTTGAATAAAACCAATACAATCTTTAAAAAAAAAAAAATCTTATATAATAATGTCCTGCCTCACATCATTTTGAATTTTAGTTATTGTCAAATTTACTTGATTTTAAGTCATGAATTAAAATGCTACCTAATTAACACATGTTAACTTTATAACTACCCTTTATTTTTTGGTAAATTTCATACATAATTGTCATAGTTTTATCTTGTAAGGAAAGAAATTCATTGTACCTAGTAATAATTTTTAGGGGGAATTTATTATTTTTATTTTGGATGAATAAAAAATATTTCTTTTATTATAGGCATGTGAAGAAAACAAAGAAATTACTCATAAAATATTAGAAAATGTCACCAGTATGGTACAATTTCAAGTACTACCAATGACTCATTGAGAAAATGAATTTTTTTTTCTGTCCTTTTCCCTGCATTTCTCAAGAACAGCAATTGATATTATTTGCATTCATTAGCCAAAACCCTCCACTTAACTAGGAGCTGATGATGGAAACATTTATTCTTCTAAAGTACTTTGAAGTACTGTTTCATAGCTAAAAACATGAAGAACAACATTACCATTACCACTTGCATTGTATATATAAGGTCAGCAATACTTTATCTATGAAAGACAGTATTTCCTAGATTTAAAGCTATTCCCTTTAAAGCCTAAAAATCACAAGATATACCCCATTCTGGAATAGATTTTTTTTAAAAAAAGATTTTATTTATTTATTTGAGAGACAACGTGAGAGAGAAAGAGAAAGAGCACAAGTAGGGGGAGGGCAGAGGGAGAGAGAGAGAGAAGCAGACTCCCTGCTGAGCAGAGAGCTCGATGCGGGGGCAGTCCCAGGACCCCGGGATCATGACCCGAGCCAAAGGCACATGCTTAACTGACTGAGTCCCCCAGGCGCCCCTGCAATAGATTTTTACATTATACTTTTCTCTAAGAAAGAACACTTGCAGTATACATTTTTCTAATTGCTTCAAGTTTAGGCGATAATCATGTTTTTTCTAAGGGAAAAAATTAAGACTCCTGCAAGGTAACAATTTCAACAAGGCAGAAACCTTCTGTAAGGTGTTCTTCTCTGTCTAATAAAGGGAAAACACTAGCACTAAAACTAAGATAAGGGGAAGAGTTTGCTAAACCCTTTCACAAGAAAACTGCAGTTCATTTTTAGTTAATCTTTTATCACTCATATTAGACTCAAAATACTAAATTTTCCAATTTTTAAAGTACATTCTTCTCTCTAGAATAATAAAAATGTTATGTACTCTGTAATCTTCTGGAGTGCCAAGTCTTTGTAAAATGTGTTTCTCTAAGTGGATTTCTTTTGTGCCACACCTAATGACCTGAAGCTGTAAATTGGTGCATTATCCTATCAATGACTCTGATAACAATTTCTGAAAAAGACTTCATTTTGTCATGTTTTGTTGTATAATAAAACTTCATCTTTTCACAGTTATATAAACATTTATATCCTTAGGACCCAGAATGTTACCTTTTTAAAAAAAATGAGCAATTTACCTTCTATAATACCATCTTTTTCCTTACTCTCAGCATGACTTTTCATGTTTAGGGATTAAACTAGGATTCAAACAGATGGGATTCCACAACTAGTCACCACCTTTTCTTTGCAAATCTGAAATCCAGTGTCTTGCTCCTCACAGCAACAAAAGATATTAATGATGTACTTGAGCTATTTTCCATTTGAATGGACTGTTATGTGGGAAAATGAAACAAATTCTTTCAAGTGCATTTTTTCCAACTTTTTAGCTACTAAACTACTTTCTACTGTAGGAATATATTTTACATTATGATACAGGCTATATCTCTATCTATCTGAAACAAAATATATTTTTAAAAAGATTTTATTTATTTTAGGAAGCCTGGGTGGCTCAGTGGGTTGAGCATCCGACTCTTGGTTTTCATTCAGGTCATGCTCTCGGAGTCGTGAGATAGAGCCCTTCCTCAGGCTCCTCGCTCAGTGTTGAGTCAGCTTAGAATTCTTTCCCCCTTCTCTCCCTCCTCAAATAAATCTTTATTTATTTGAGAGAGAGAGAGAGAGTGTGTGTGTGAGCAAGTGCACACAAGCAGGGGTCGGGGGGGGGGGGGTGCGGAGAGAATCTCAAGCAGACTCTGCCCTGAGTTTGGAGCCCCACACAGGGTTTGATTTCACAACCCTTGAGATCATGACCTGAGCCAAACCAAGAATTGGACGCTTAACTGACTGAGCCACCCAGGCACCCCTGAAACAAAATATTGTAATACAATTTCTAACTTCTTCATGTGAGATACACTCTAATGGTTTCCATTCTTTTTTTTTTTTTTCTAATGGTTTCCATTCTTTAAAAACAATTTAAAAGAACATTTGAACACTAAAGTAATTTCAGAATCCACTAAAGAGAACATTTCTTTCAGAGCTCTATTCTTCCTGATGTTCATATAATAATGTGATCAACAATGCTGAATTTAAACATTTTAAATATCAAATTCTTTTGCAAAGTTTCTAAACTTTGTATATTATTCCTATTTCCATTGCCATTCCAAACTTAATTTGGAGGTACAAATATAGAAGATTATTTTGATCATGAAAACTTTCTCATTTTCATGGAGGGTTGTTATCAGGTACTGTTTACTGTGTTTGGTAATTTTTCTTGGAAAGACAGAAGAAACACAGTACTCTATTTCATAAAACTTTTACAAAATACAGCAAGACACTCTAATATAGCAGCATAGGTGGTATGCTTTCTGGAGATGCAATATGAGTGAGAATGGTATAGATGCAAAATCCTATTCACTGCCTAACTATACTCCTGCATTCCTGTTTTGTTGCATTATTTGCAAAAGAAACGGGAACAGGTTAGCTTCCTTTTTTTTTAATTTTTTTTATTTTTTTATTTTTTTTAGGTTAGCTTCCTTTGACCCTCTGTTATTCTTTGAAAAAAAAATTTTTTAAGGTAACAAAATAAATTCAACAATTACCAAACTTAGGGGCTTTTAGGTGGCCCAGTCAGCTAAGCATCTGACTCTTGATTTCAGCTGAGGTCATGATCTTAGGGTCATGAGATCCAGCCCTGCATTGGGCTACATGCTGGGCATAGAGCCTGCTTAAGATTCTCTCTCTCCCTCTCCCTCTGTCTCTACCCACCCCTAAAAAAAAATTGCCAAGCTTAATATGTATCATCTGTATTATATATATATGAAATAGTTATTAAAACCTTATACAATGGGAACAATTGAATACAAATGATTATTATGCTTTTAAACTGTCTGATAGTCTTAGAAATTAATAATCACAAAATCCATAGGAATAGAAATAACTATACTGTTTAAAGCATTCAAGGGGATTTGATTACCCGAACAATATTACTTATTACATGATACTGTTTGGTCAATAAAATATATGTATCAAGGAGTTCTGTGGGAAGTATGATTTAAAAATTCATGAGACATTTTCAGAAAAAAATTACCACTTAAAATTATACTTAGTAGGTCAATTTGATAACCAAACATTTCTATATGTAAATGCCTAATTATGATAAGGAAAAAAAACCCTATTTTGAGCTTTGTTTATATGGGATGCAGTTTATCCAAGTATATTGCTAGGGACAATATGTGAATCATTAAAATCAGTAAAAATAATCTGAAAACTAATTTAGAAATGATTCTATTTTTAATTGAATGTGGTAAAGCCTATTCTTTCTTGTTGAACTGCTAAAACTTCAGATAATTTGTGCAAGTAACAACAGATGAAACCTAGAAAAAAAACAGGTAGATGAATTCCATAAAACTGTTTAACTTACTGACTTTATTCTAATTCATCTGAGTATTCTTGTAGGCTCTAAAGAAGACAACCACAAACAGAAACAGCAACACATAAAAGGAAAACAGGGTACTTCTGAGATACGGTGCCATTTTTTATACAATAATAGTTGACAGGACATGCTGTCCTTAACCATCTTTTCCTTTTAGCTGGCTATTTTCACCTATTTTAACTATCTTAATTCTGATATTACTTGTACTAAAAATGTTCCTGACAGAGAAATGTTCCTTATACAAATTTGAGGGTATAATAAAATAGGATTCTTTCATGAGGTCTTCTACAAACTTTAGGTTAGAAAATTTAGCAACTTAAATAAGAAAAATCATAATAGGCCAATCATAATAGTTAAATTTTTAAGCTAGAATTTGCTTATATATTTAAAAAGCTTTTTCTTACTATTTCTTACTCATATCTTGAACACATCACACTACAGATTCTTCATCATTAAAAACAAACAAACAAAAATATGAACAAGTTTTACCATAAAATTTAGTAGATGCTCAGAGCAGAACTGATGGGTGCCATTTCCTAGCTGGGAAACTAAAGATAGTAATAAACTTTTTCTAGGTTCTTTCTGCCCTTACCTGCTGGTTGAAGAAGCAAAGAGAGTGACCTTGCAAGCCACATGTGCATCAAAAACACTAATCCATGACACTCTTCTTCCAAGGAATTCTCTTTCTAGGAATGTATCTTTAGAAATATGAAGAGATATGTACTATATCTATCTATATATATATACACATATACATATACATATATATACACACATGCAGTATTTGTTATAGCATTATTCATAAGGAAGAAAAGTTATAACAGCTTAGTTATAACAGCTCAGCAATCTTTTAGATTTTCACTCTAAAAGAATAACCTCTTTCCTAAATAAGTAACCATCGTTCAGTAAAACAGGCAGTTTCTTGATTATGAACTAATTCTGTAATTAGCATTTTCAAATGACACTTGGAAATTGAGATTGTTTTAGTTTAGTTCTTTCTAAAACTCAAAATCAAATCTCCTTCATCTCTAAAAATTCTGTCTAGAAACTGGCCAAATTAAATTAGAACTCTTTGTTCATTCATTTATTCAACAAACATTTGTTGAGAATTTATTACCTCATGGGTAACGTGCTGAATGTTTAGGATAAATAAGTAAATCAGAGTACCATTCTTCAGAGAAACTAGAATCTTGTGAGGGATTACAATAGAAGTGATGAGAAGGCTAGGGATTTTTTTTTTTTTTTTTTTTTTTTTTGCTTTTGATTGCTTTCTATAGGAACATTTTTTGACTTTGGAATATAGTCACTCTTAGAATTCCAAATAATTTCAAAGAATATATACAGATTAAAGAAATGTCTTTTTTTTGTACAAAAAAAAGCTTGTACTATGTCCTCTGAGATATGCTGTGCTAAAATCTTTGCCTGCTTTCAAAAACAAAACATCCACACTGCTCTGACAAGCCTGCGTATTCAAAATAAAATAGCTGAATCTTCTATAATAGTAAAAACTGAACCAGTTAACTTTCTTCATAATTTCTGACACTGACCTTTTTCACACAGTATTTCTGTACTCTACTTTTTATTTTATAATGTTTATACTATTATGAAATCTATCGGCAGGCTTATTATGTATTTCATTTTATAAGTCACAAAATAAGTCCTGCCTATTTTGCACAAAGAATATTTCGGTCTCACACTGAAATTAAACTCTCATGTTATCTCAAGCTTTACTAGGGAATTGTGTCCACCCCCGCCTTAACTTCTTGAACTTATAGTGTAACTTGAACCATTAATTTACCGAAGTATATATTTAAAATCAGGAAAAAACAGGTCTATTAAATTCTTGCCAATGTTATCAGAAATGTCATCACTGAAACTGCAGGAAAGAAAGGTCTACTGATATAACCCCTACTCACAATTTCCACTACACCCTCTCTCTAGAAACACTCTTTCTCCCCTCGCCACCAACACATACCCTTCCCCACACTTAGAGAGAGAGAGAGAATGCTTTCAGATGAAAGAAGTATAATGAGTTAGCTACTAAGGAACCAGGACTGAGCCCTGCTCTATCACAAGGAAACAAATGTGAGAAAAGATAAGAAAATTCAATGAGAAAGCAATAAAAAGAACCATAGAAAATACTCCAAACAACTGAATAGCACAAGAAAAAACATACACTTAATAGGAGGAAGCAGGCACAGCTCTTGCGAGGTGATTAATGACAATTAGAGGCCACCTAGGTTTCTGAACTTGGAAATGATGCTTCATACAGTAAAAGTTAAAACAGAAGTATCTGTTATGAACAAGTCTCCTCTCTCTCAAAATTTTTCACTGTAGTATCTACAATGCTAATTTCATCATAAATATTGCCTCTAAATCTGCACCTCATTAGAAAGTGCTGCCCACAACCCTCACCTTAAGTGAACCCCAGAGCATACAGTTTTCCTTATAACTCCCCACCTCACTGCCACCAAGGGAGGATAGTCAAACTCTGACATTCCACAAACACAGGGCTAGGGAAATTGCCTCAGAGGCAAATGCCTGCTCTCCAACATATATTCATAGTCAGTCTGTCCCATGGCTGAGTGGCCCTCATTGCTGTACCCCTTCATCTGCTCAAATATTATCTCCTCCTATGTCCTCAGGCATCTTGCTCTATATACTTAATGAACTTACCTCTCCTCTGCTAATTACTTACTTTTTCTCTGGCTTTAACAAAGACCTATACACTAACAATTCTATATCTTTCTTAACAGTCCAGAAAACTTTTCAGATTCTCTTGTTTTTCACAATTTTTCCTACTTTTTTGTTGTTGTTCTTGTGGACTCTCTCTATTTCCTTCACATAAAGTCCATCACCTATTTTCCATTAAAAAAATTTTTTTTAAAGCTCCCATGGTTTTATGATTTCCTATAATTTTTCCATCTGTTTCCTTCCCTTATCGTTAAGCTTCTTAAGTTTTCTATATTGTATTTCCTTTTTCCTACTCATTTCAATCTGACTTCTTCCCCTATCAAAGAAATTACTTTCACTCAAATTGCCAGTGACCACCTGGATTCAAAATGCAATGAATGCATTTAATCTCTTCTCTCCTTTCACTTCTCCACGTTATTTGGGATGCCATTGAACACCAGCACATGGAACCCACCAGCCCTTGATTCCCCACAACTGGTCTTTGTTATATCTTCCTGTTTTGTTGCTAGATATATCTTTTGTTTTTCCCAGCACTCCTTAAAGACTTGTTTCCCTTTCCTATCCTTAGTCCTCTCTCCTACTTACTTACTTTCTCTCTGGCTTTAACAAAGACTTACATACTAACAATTTTATATCTTTCTCAGCACTGCAGAAATCTTCTCAGAAGTTTAGAACCATATTTCCAACTTCCTGCCAGACTTTACGACTTGGAAGTCAATAGGTACTTAAATTCAGCATGGCCAACACTGACCTTGCCATCTCCATGCCTGCTTCTTTCTATTATCACCAGTTTAGGTAACTACATCATCTAATTACCTATATTGGGAATGACCCTCGGTACTCTCTTTACTAAATCCTTCCTTCAATGATTTATTATTACTATTATTATTTTTTTTAAGATTTTATTTATTTATTTGAGAGAGAGGGAGAGAGCACGAGACG
This sequence comes from Phoca vitulina, assembly GCF_004348235.1. Taxonomy (NCBI): domain Eukaryota; kingdom Metazoa; phylum Chordata; class Mammalia; order Carnivora; family Phocidae; genus Phoca; species Phoca vitulina. The sequence continues at coordinate 46,289,718 of NW_022589704.1, forward strand.
GACACAGGGAGAGGGGAGAAGCAGGCTCCGCTGAGCAAGGAGCCTGCCTCAGGGCTCAATCCCAGGACCCCAAGCCTAAGGCAGATGCTTAACTGACTGAGCCATGCAGGCGCCCCTCAATGATTTATTATTAAGCCGAGTAGATTCTATCTCCTAATTATCTCTCAAACTGGACACTTCCTCTCCTTCATTGTACTAGCCTCATTATTTCTCATTTGTAGCCTAACTGATTTTATCTGTCAGCTTACAGTTAATGCTTTAAAAAAACACTTGATGTTGAAGATGAAATGACATGGGCTTTTGTGTAACATCCTCACCAGAGTCCTTACTACTAATGAACCTGCAATTCATACTTTTGAGGTTCCTTCTTGTTATATCTTTCATAGGAAAAGTATCTTCCTTTCAAGATTCAATTGTCATGCATGTAAGTGCTTACTCCTTGGTAAGCACTTAAGGTTGTTTGCTGCTATTATTATAGCCCACCTTAGTTTAAACCCATTCAAAAACTTCCCATTACCATAAGGATAAAACTGGAAACCTTAAAATGGCTCTCAGAGTATAATCTATTAACTTCTCTAGCCTCATCTTCCTACACCCTAGGATAGAAGCCCTAATTTCAGTCAGGTGCTTTTTCTTCTTCTTCTTACGTGGTTAATTAACTACTTGCAGGTCTATTAAAATTCACTTCAAAAATGACCCATTCTAGGAAGGCTGATGGGAAGGGTGTGCAATGAAAGACTGCAAAGTGTCAAGAGAATTTCACAGAATATCGAAAAGTTCTGTATCTTCATTGGGGTGGAGGTTATAGAGCTATATATGTTTGTCAGAAGTCCTCAACCTGTAGAGTTAATGCATCCACTTTACTGTATATAAATTATACCCCAGTATCATGATTAAAAATGATTTCATATGGAAAGACTCAGTAACTCTCCTCTCCCCAGAGATATGTGAGATATGTGACTGTATGTGAACTTCCACAGCAAATATGTATACTCTCTTCATAGGACTTATACCAATGTCTTGCCCAGCACTAAACATATTACGGATCCCCCTGTAAACACTAGGACACTCATTTTTATATCTATATCTCCAACAGCTAGTTTAAGGGCCCCAAACATGGTAGGACTTCAAAGAATATTTATGCAATCAGTGACTGAATTAATTACACACTGAGATTACAATTATAATTTCGGATTGGAATTTCATAATGTTGTTGAATTATATGATTAAACATTTATACTTTTAATGAAGGGTTAGGAGCACATGTATTATTGTGTGATATGTCTAATTTATACAATCAAAGGTTAGGATGCCACACGCAATTGCTAATAATAGCCATATAACTTTTTATAAGATTAATGATGTTTATATCAATGGATTGGCATTAAATCTTAAAGTCAGAGTGCATATTGCATACAGAACTCACTCTCATTTTGTGGGAAACAAAGATCAGTTAAGAACTGTCATCCACTTATTACAAAGACTCTGTGAGGCACTGAGTATGAAGAATATCTTGAAATGGAAAACTATGATGAGAAAATAGGAATGCTACTGTCAACAGCATTGCCACTTCCAAATATACCAACAACAACATGGACTAGAAGGAACCATTATCCCCATTGGACACAGATACTTATGAGGGTCATTGCTGATATACTCTAGGATACAGAATACCAAGGAGTGTGACCCCATAAAAAAATACATGTCCTCCAGCAGGCAAGGCTCCTGAAGATTACACATGGGATGAAGGGATCATCCTATAAAATGTAGAATAGAAGGCCAAAAGACATAGCTTTTAGGGAACATATCAGTAGTCAGTATCATTAATAATTGACTTTGATAACCCACTCACATAAAACATTCTTATTCTTGGACTAGGAAGAGATACAAAGTCCAATACATTCTACCCTAACCTAATAGTATATATATATCACATATGAATTAAACTGCCAAATAAGAAAATATAAATGAAAAAATGATACATAATACTGGAGCACAGTTCCTTTGTGTTAGATAAAATAGAATCTTATCTTAGATGTACCAATTACTGTTCTTTCCAAGCCTAGAGTTTCTCCTAAAGGAAAATGCTTTAACTCTCCTCATGAACCATCAACCCATATTTAGACTCACATGACCTAGCCCCTGCCACAAATTGGACCAAAACTGGATATATGATTCAAGAGCAGCCAATCCTCAAATTGAACAGTCATTTGTTATGTTTGGAATGAAAGGTGGGATTGGCCAACATGATTGCCAGGTCAAAAGAGGGTGTTAAGGGCATTGATAAATGCAGATACTGAATAGTCTTAAGAAAGAGAATACAGAGTGAGGAGCAAGTTGTAGAGGGCTTGATACACTGAAGTTATAAGGTTATCAAAATTATAAGTAAGCAAAACTAATGAGGTAGAGAAAAGATACAAAGAAGAGGTTAAAGAAGTCAAATGGTGGCTGCATAATATTCCATTGTATATATACCACATCTTCTTTATCCATTTATCTGTCGATGGACATCTTGGCTCTTTCCACAGTTTGGCTATTGTGGACATTGCTGCTATAAACATCGGGGTGCACGTACCCCTTCGGATCACTACATTTGTATCTTCGGGGTAAATATCCAGTAGTGCAATTGCTGGGTCATAGGGTAGCTCTATTTTCAACTTTTTGAGGAGCCTCCATACTGTTTTCCAGAGAGGCTGCGCCAGCTTGCATTCCCACCCACAGTGTAGGAGAGTTCCCCTTTCTCCGCATCCCCGCCAACATCTGTCGTTTCCTGAATTGTTAATTTTAGCCATTCTGACTGGTGTGAGTATTATGCAGCCATCAAAAGGAATGAAATCTTGCCATTTGCAATGACGTGGATGGAACTGGAGGGTATTATGCTGAATGAAATAAGTCAATCAGAGAAAGGCATGTATCATATGACCTCACTGATGTGAGGAATTCTTAATCTCAGGAAACAAACTGAGGGTTGCTGGAGTGGTGGGGCGTGGGAGGGATGGGGTGGCTGGGTGATAGACATTGGGGAGGGTATGTGCTATGGTGAGTGCTGTGAATTGTGTAAGACTGTTGAATCACAGACCTGTACCTCTGAAACAAATAATGCAATACATGTTAAGGAAAAAAAAAAAAAAAAGAAGAAGATAGCAGGAGGGGAAGAATGAAGGGGGGGAAATCGGAGGGGTAGATGAACCATGAGAGATGATGGACTCTGAAAAACAAACTGAGGGTTCTAGAGGGGAGGGGGGTGGGAGGATGGGTTAGCCTGGTGATGGGTATTGAGGAGGGCACGTTCTGCATGGAGCACTGGATGTTATGCACAAACAATGAATCATGGAACACTACATCTAAAACTAATGATGTAATTATGGGGATTGACATAACAATAAAAAAATTTAAAAAAAAAAGAGGGCACGTATTGAATGGAGCACTGGGTGTTACATGCAAACAATGAATCATGGAACACTACATCAAAAACTAATGATGTAATGTATGGTGATTAACATAACATAATAAAAAAACAAGACAAAATAAAAAAAAATAATAGTAATTAAAAAAAAGAAGAAGAAGCCAAATGGTAAAGATAAGAGTATAGAAATGTGTAGCTGTGTCTTAATTATTAAAAAAAAAAAAAAAAAAAGCCCCTAGTTCAAAGACCTACGTGTAGCTCAACTCTAGTATACCCAGTCTTCTCTGGATTCTCCATGTATATATATCTTTCCAACAAACTTATAAACTCCTAAATTAATTGGGACTGGTTTCTTGAAATCAAAATCAACAAATAAATAAAAAAAATAACTAAAATGACTTTCTATACATTTTAGGCATCAGAACACAAAGTTGCCAGTTAATATTTTACTTATATAAAATATAGGGAAAACAACTGCTTAAGAAACAAAAATCTGTTTGGGAAATAAACCAAATTTTATAAAAATCATCATTATTATTACTATATAGTATTCTTTTAGCATAAATTTTTCTAATTCAACTGAAAAAAGGTGACAGCAAAATGAATTAACTCATTATTTCCTTCTAAATGACATGAAAATCTGCATGCACAATATTATAAGCTGAAAGAGAAATGGTCTCTTTATTCTTTCCATCTAATACAAAGGAACTGAAGCTCTTAATATAGGCAGGAAAAAACAATTCTATGAACACTACTATTCACTATGAAATCTTTCTTAAAAGTACTAAGATATCAAAGAGCAATAAAACATAGTCAATATAACTCCTAAAATTTTACATTCATAATTTGGGAAGGAAAAATTTATTTTTTCAAGTTAATTTTTTATTGAGGTAAAACTGGTGTTATAACATTATATTAGTTTCAGAAGCACAACATAATAATTAGGTATTTGTATACACTACAAAACAATTGCCACATGAGTATAGTTCCCATCTGTTACCATACAATTGGCCCCTTCACCCTTTTTGCCCACCTCCCAATCCTCTTCCTCTCTGATAACCACCAATCTGTTCTCTAAATCTGTGTCTATGAGTTTTGTTTTGTGTGTTTTGATTTTTAGACTCCACATATAACTGAATTATAAGATATTTGTCTTCCTCTATCAGACATATTTCACTTAGCATAATACCCTCAAGGGCCATCCATGTTGTTGCAAATGACAAGATTTCCTTCTTTTTTATGGTTGAGTACTATTCCACTGTGTATATATGCCACATCTTCTTTAGCCATTCATCCATCAATGAACACTTAAGTTGTTTTTATATGTTGAATATTGTAAGTAATGCTGCAATGAACATAGGGGTGCATATATCTTTTTGAATTAGTGTTTTCATCTTTGGATAAATATCCAAAAGTGGAATAGCTGGCTCATATGGTAGTTCTATTTCTAATTTTTTGAGAAATCTTATACTGTTTTCCATAGTGGCTACACCAATTTACAATCCCATCAATAGGGCATGAGTGTTCCTTTTTTCCATAACCTCTCAAAACTTGTTATTTCTTGCCTTTTTGATAATAGTCATTCTGACAGGTGTGAGATGATATATCACTGTGGTCTTGATTTTCATTTCCCTGATAATTAGTGTTGTTGAGTATCTTTCATGTGCCTATTGGCCATTTGTATGCCTTCTTTGGAAAAATGTCTGTTCAGATCCTCTGCCCATTTTTAAATCAGATCAGTTTCTTGTTTTTGAGTTGTATGAGTTTTTTTTAATATATTTTGGATATTAGCCCCATATCAAATATATGATTTGCAAATATATTCTATTTAGAATGTTGCTTTTTTATTTTGTTATAGTCTCCTTTACTGTACAAAAGCTTTTTGTTTTATGTAGTCCCATTTGTTTATTTTTGCTTTCATTACCATTGCCTTTGTTGGGGTCAAATCTAAAATAATACCACCAAGAGCGATGTCAAGGAGATTACCACCTATGTTTTCTTGTAGAATTTTTATTGTTTCTGGTCTTACATTCAAGTCTTTAATCCATTTTGAGTCAACTTTTGTGTAGTGTAAGATAGTGGTCCAGTTTTCCCAATACCACTTATTGAAGACACTCTCTTTTCCCCATTGTATATTCTTAGCTTCTTTGTTGTAAATAAATTGAACATATATGCTTGAGTTTATTTCTGGGCTTTCTTTTCTGTTCCATTGATCTATGTGTCTGTTTTTATGCCTATAGTATACTGATTTGATTACTATAGTTTTGATGTATAGTTTGAAATCAGGGAGCATGATACCTCTAGCTTTGTTCTTTCTCAAGATTATTTTGGCTATTTGGGGTCTTTGTGGTTCCATATAAATTTTAGAATTATTTGTTCTAGTTTTGTAAAAAATTCCATTGGAATTTTGATGGGGTTTCCATTGAATCTGTAGATTGCTTTGGGTAGTATGGACATTTTAATAATATTAATTCTTCCAATGCATGAGCACAGAATGTCTTTAATTTGTGTCATCTTTAATTGATTTCATCAGTGCCTTATAGTTTTCAGTGTACAAGTCTTTTACCTTTTTGGCTAAATAATTCCAAGTTATTTTATTCTTTTTGATGCCATTGTAAATAGGATTTTTCTTAATTTCTCTTTCTGGGTGATAGTTTATTAGAATATAAAACACAGTTTCTGTACATTGGTTTTGTATCCTGCAACTTTACTGAATTCATGTATTAGCTTCAATAAGTGGTGGAATTTTTAGGGTTTTCTCCATATAGTATCCTGTCAACTGCAAGTAGTGATAATTCTACTTCTTCCTTTCCAATGTTGGTGCCTCTTATTCCTTCTTCTTGCCTAATTGCTCTGGCTAGGACTATCAATACTATGTTCCATAAAAGTGATGAGAGTGGGCATCCATGTCTTGCTCCGGATCTTAGAAAAAAAGCTTTCAGCTTTTCATTGTTGCATATGATATTTACTATGGGTTTCTCATATATAGCCTTTATTGTGTTAAGGTAGGCTTACCTAATTTATCCTCACTTTGTTGAGAGTTTTTATTGTAAATGGATGTTGAATTTTGTCAAATGATTTTTCTGCCATCTGTTGAGATGATGGTATGATTTTTATCCTTCATTTCTCAATGTGATGTATCATATCGATTGCTTTATGAATATTGAATATTGCTTTATGAATATTGTTTGCATCCCTGGAATAAATGATGTATGTATTGTTGAATTCAGTTTGCTAATATTTTGTTGAGGATTTTTGCATCTATGTTCATCACGGATATTGACCCATAATTTTCTTTTTTTGTAGTGTCCTTGACTGGTTTTGGTGTCAGAATAAAATCCTGGCTTTGTAAAATGAGTTTGGAAGCATTCCCTCTTCTTCAATTTTTTGGAAGAGTTTGAGAAGAATAAGTATTAAATCTTTTAATGTTTGGTAGAATTCACCAATGAAGCCATCTGGTCCTAGACCGTTGTTTGTTGGGAGGTTTTTGTTTACTGACTCAATCTCCTTACTAGTAATTGGTCTACTCAGATTTTCTATTTTTCCATTATTCAGTCTTGGAACATTGTATGTATCTAAGAATTTATTTCTTCTATGTTGTTCAGTTTGTTGGCATATATGTTCATAGCAGTCTCAGGATCTTTCATATTTCTGTGGTATCAATTGTAACTTCCCCCCTTCCATTTTTGGTTTTATTTATTTGGGTTTTTTTTTGGTGAGTCTAGCCAAAAGTTTGTCAATTTTTTATCCTTTCAAAGAACCAGCTTTTAGTTTCATGAAATTTTTATTGTTTTTTAGTCTTTATTTCATTTATTTCACTCTTTGATCTTTATTATTTACTTCCTTCTACTAACTTTGGGCTTCATTCGTTCCTTTTCTGGTTTGTTTAGGTGTAAAGTTGAATTTTTTTGAGATTTTTTGTTTGTTTGTTTCTTGAGGTAGGCTTGAATTACTATGAACTTCCTTCTCAGAATTGCTTTTGCTGTACTTCATAGTTTTGGGGTAGTTGTATTTTTATTTGTCTAAAGATATTCTTTTTAGGGGCACCTAGGTGGCTTAGTCAGTTAAGCTTCTGACTCTTGATTTTGACTCAGGTCATGATCTCAGTGTCATGAGGTTGGTCAAGCCCTATACTGGGCTCTGCTCAGTGTGGAGTCTGCTTGGAATTCTCTCTCTCCCTCTCCCCTGGCTCCTCTTCCCACTTGTTCTCTCTCTCTAAAATAAATAAATAATGTTTTAAAGTTAAAAAAAGATATTCTTTTAATTTTCCCTTTGATTTCTTCATTGGCTCACTGGTTGTTCAGTAGCATGTTGTTTAATCTCCACATATTTGTGATTATCCAAGTTTTCTTCTTGTTTCTTTGTGGTTTCATACCATTGTAGTCAGAAAAATGCTTGATATGTTCTTAAATTTATTGAGACTTGTTTTGTGGCCTAATGTGATCAATCCTGCAGAATGTTTCAAGTGTACTTGAGAAGAATGTGTATTCTGCTGCTTTTGGATGGACTGTTTTGTGTATACCTATTAAGACTATCCAGTCTAATGTGTCATTTAATGCTGATGTTTTCTTACTGATTTTCTGTCTGGATGATCTATCCATTGATGTAAGTGTGGTATTAAAGTAATACTAATTCATTACTGTTAAATAATTACTAAGTGATACTATTAATTAGTATTAATACTACTCTTGTTGTATTGCTCTGGATTTCTCCCTTTAGGTCTGTTAATATTTGCTTTATACATTTAGCTGCTCCTATTTTGGGTGTGCAAATATTTACAATGGTTATATCCTCGGAATCTTCCCTTTATCATTATGTAATGCCTTCTCTGTCTTTTATCACAGTCTTTGTTTTAAAGTCTATTTTTTTTTCTTTTTTGTGATATAAGTATACCTACCCCAGTTTTTTGTTTTCATTTGCATGGAAAATCTTTTTCTATCCCTTCATTTTCAGTCTGTGTGTATATCCTTAGAGCTGAAGTTAGTCTTTTATAGGCAACATATAGCTAAATCTTTTTTTTTTAAAGTTTATTTATTTTTTTTAGTAATCTCTATACCCAACATGGGGCCTGAACCCAAAACCCTGAGTTCAAGAGTCACACACTCATCTAAGCCAGCCAGGCACCCCTAGAGAAGTCTTATTATTATTTTTTTTAATCCCTTCACTTACTCTATGTCTTTTGATTGGAGAATTCAGTCCATTTATGATTAAAGTAATTATTGATAGATTTGTACTTATTGCCATTCTGTTATAACTGTTTTCTGGATGTTTTTGTAGTTCCTTTCTGTTCCTTTTTCTTCTCTTGCTCTCTTCCCTTGTGGTTTGGTGAATTTCTTTAAAGTTATGCTCAGATTCTTTTCTCATGATCTTTTGTGTATCTACTCTAGTTTTTACTTTTGTCTCTTAACCTTCACACAAGATTTGTAAGTGGTTAATCCACTACCCTTACTATATATTTGTCTTTACAAGAAAGATTTTTATTTTCTTATGTTTTCTTTTTAAGATTTTATTTATTTATTTGACAGAGAGAGACACAGCAAGAGAGGGAACACAAGCAGGGAGAGTAGGAGAGGGAGAAGCAGGCTTCCCGCTGAGCAGGGAGCCTGATGTGGCGCTTGATCCCAGGACCCTGGGATCATGACCTGAGCTGAAGGCAGATGCTTAACAACTGAGCTACCCAGGCGCTCCTTATGACTTCTTTTTTAAAAAAGATTTTTATTTATTTGAGAGAGAGAGAGCACAAGTGGGAGGAGGAGCAGAGGGAGAGAGACAAACAGACTCCCCACAGAGAATGGAGCTCAATGCGGGGCTCAATTCCATGACCCCAAGATCATGACCCAAGCCAAAAACAAGAGTCGGATGCTTTACCAACTAAGTCACCCAGGTGCCCCACTTTCTTATGGTTTCTTACTACTAATTGGTGCCTTTTCTTTTCAGCTTAATGAAAACCCTTTAATATTTCTTATAAAGCCATTTAGGTGATGAACTCCTTTAGCTTTTGCTTGTCTGGAAAACATTTTATCTCTTCTTCAATTCTGAATGATAACTCTGCTGAGTACAGTATTCTTGGTTGGAAGAGCTTTCCTTTTAGCACTTTGACTGTATCATGCCACTCTCTCTGACCTGCAGAGTTTCTGCTGAAAAATCAGCTGATATTCTTATGGGGGTTCCCTTGTATATAACAAGTGTTTTTTCTCTTGCTGCTTTTAAGATTCTCTATTTTTAACTTTTGACATTTTAATTAAAATGTGTCATGGTGTGGATCTCTGAGTTCACCTTATTTTAACTCCCTGTCCTTCCTGAATCTAGATGTCTGTTTCCTTCCCCAAGTTAGGAAAGTTTTTAGCCATTATTTCTTCAAGTAAATTTTCTACCCTTTCTCTCTTCTCCTTCTCGGATCTCTATAATGCAAATGTTATCCTGCTTAATATTGTCCAATAGGTCTCTTAAACTATCTTCACTTTTTAAAATTCTTTTTTCTTTTTCTTGCTTTAATTAGGTGAGTTCCACTGCCCTGTCTTGCAGATTGCTGGCTTGTTCTTCCACTTTACTAGTCTGCTATTACACCTCTTTAATGTACTTTTCAGTTCAGTTATTGTATTCTTCAGCTCTGTGACTTCTGTTTGGCACTTTCTTATACTATCTATCTTTTTGTTGAAGTACCCCGTGTCCATTCATTTCTTCTCCTGAGTTCAGTGAGAATCTTTATGACCATTACTTTGAACTCCTTATCAAGTAGATTACTATCTCTGTTTCATTCAAGGCTTTTTCTATGGTTTTGCCTTGTTTTTCTCATTTGTAACATATGTCTCCATTTCCTCATTTTTCTTGACTCTCTGTGTTTATTTCCATATATGAGGCAAAATAGTTACCTCTTCCACTCTTGAAGGAGTGGCCTTGTGTAGGAGGTGAAACTTATCATTCAACTTTGTCCTAGCTCTTGGTTGGCTCTCTAACCTTTGTGATTGTCTAAGTAGCCTGATTTATTCTTGATAGATCTCAGTTGTTGAGGGTGTGCCAGGACCTGTTGTGTTCCAAAGGAAATGATCTCAGTCAGCACCTAGACACAGGCTGACTGGAATTCAGGCAGCAGCTTTTAAAGTATGCAAATATGTAGTCTTATGGGACTGCAATCATAGACCCTGCTGATTTCCAGACCAGAAGATCTGGAGGTGTTATCTGGGCAACAGCTGCAAGGATCACGGTTTCAGATGAGCTTATAAGCTCCTTTCTGGGAGGTACCAGTGAGTTGTGGCAAGGCCAAGGGAACATGTACAGGTGGCGTTTCCCTGCCTATATTCCTTGAGATGCCTCTGCAGCTTGAGATGTATGGCAAACTGAAATCTATCCAGGAACCTTAAATGGGCATTTTTCATGTGTAGACTGGGGTGTTTTTCCTCCCTCTGGGGTGTGGTATCCTGACCAGAACTGTCTTTCTGAGAATTTCAGTCCTGTGGGGTGCAGGAAGGCAAACCCCTCTGGCCACCAGAGCCACACAATCAAGAAGCATGCCTGTGTGGATTGCACTGGTCTTTGGGCTCTGGCAAGGCCTGGGAATGAGTGATAGGGGCAGGGCATGTCTGTGGCTGTAGTGAGGTTGTGTCCATACAAGGCTGCCTGGGCAAAAAATGGTCCTCTCCAGCACCTCTTTCCCCAAGTAAAATCCCCTTTGGCTGATGCTTTAAGATTAGCAACTGAATCACCTTTATACATAATCTAAACACCTCTCAAACTGCTGCCTTTGAGCTAGTTCCTAGGACAAGTGAGTCTGTGTATGAGTGCCTCAAAGGAATATCTCAGATACACATCTCCCCAAGTCCTGTGGATACAAGTCCTGTTGGTTTCCAAAGCCAAACATTTTTTCAGGTCTCATCTCTCTGGTGCAGGTTCCAAGGGTTGAAGTGCCTGATAATGGGGCACAAAGCCCTTGCTCCTCAGGGAGAGGATCCAGGATCATGAGATCCTTCTCTATTGTGTGTCACCACACTGGGGGTGGGATTTTTTTACAAGACCTTGTCTCTGCCTTTCCTACCCATCTCAAAGTAGCCCTTTTATCTCTTGTTGTGGAGGAAACTGTTCAGTTAGTTTTCAGTTCCCCTTTAGTGGGAATTATTTCACGTGTAGTTGTAAATTTGTTGTGACCATGGAAAGAAGTGAGTTCATGGTCTTTCTATGCTGCCATCTTGTACTATCCTCAACAAAATTTCTACTTACATTTTGATCTAATATATCTTACATCAGATTAAATCTTTTTTCCAGCAATCTCCGTAAAAATATTCAGGTACACAGAGCAAAATAAACACAAATGAACTTCCTTTGTTTAGATGAATACATAATAAAGGAACAAGTGCTTCTTATATTGAATGTTAATTCCACTGTATACATATGCATATCCTGTTTCATGAAATAACTGGGTGGACTCAGAGAGTGATACAATAGATTGTAATAATTTTATCTGGCTGCTTTCATTTACTGGGCCAATGTTTTTCTTTTCCCATGAGAACTCTCTATAGAAGTAGAGCACCAATGCCTGTTTCACCCTTAGGGCAAGTAGATAATGAAATATAAGGAAGTGCTCTGTATTTTAGGAGCATGAGCACGGAAAGAAAAGACTTTGGAAAAGTAGAGGAACATTTTAAAGCATGTAATAGCATGGAGAAGGATGTTCTCTGAGATACAGCATAACTTGGAAACAAATTGAATATACCTTTTACCAAGTGTGATGTGGGGAGACAAGAAGGGGAATTGGGAAAGCAGCTCAAATAAACTTTTCCTGGGAGTGGTCTTATTAACTCCATACTAAGGCAGAACTGTTTGAAATTTTCAAATCTTGGCACCTCTAGATAAATGGATAGAAGTTCCAAACACAAATAAAATATCATTACATATTGTCTTTTTAAAAACCTTTCCTCGGAATTTGAAGATATATCAGCTATGCATCACACACATTCTGACTTATCCTTCCTGAGAAGACTGAGTTTCCTTATTTAAAAAAAATGTTTTGGATCTTATCTTCATAAAGTGATGCCAAAATGTTCTCACTTAAAAACTGACTTCAAACTGTTCCTTCTTGATTAACCTTTAACATTTGATATTATCTGATCCATTGAAATTTTGTTTTACTAAAACAGTTGTTATGCACCTAGGAACAATGTCCACATTTGACAAATATTCATATACTGCATTTTAGATAAATTCACACTCATTTGGCATTTACTTGTAAGGCACATTTGGGCCATTAGCTGAATATTTGTTTTATTTGCCCTTAGATGATCGGATAAACTGTCATATATTCGAATATTTATCCTAATTAGCTGGGAGTTATTCTTTCTATGTTCTACTTCATGAATGCAGTATAAAAGTTAAACTATGTTTTTAGGGTTAAAAGATTCAATTTTAAAATATGTATATAAATATTTTAATCTACGATATATAACTGTAAAGCACTTTACAAATATAAATTATTAGTATATTACTTTATACCTACCAAAAAATAGAAAAATTGTTGTATGCTTCACCTTCAATTGCTTTAATAACCTAAAGAGTTTCTAAGAAATTCAATTCATTGAATTCTCTGTATAATAACTCTCTAAACTTTAGTGAGTATAAGATGCAGCTGACAGGCATGCTAAAAATGCATATTCATAGAAATTTAGATAAGTCATGTCTTCTGTAGGCATAACATATCTTTCTTTCTGAAAAATTACAAAGTCATTGATATGTAGATGTTCAATGGACCTCCAGTTAGAGAATCGCTTTTCTGTGTAGCAGGCCATACAGGAATGCTAAGTAAATTTTCTTTCTTTCCAGCTTCATTAAGGTATGATTGACAAATATTATATATATTCAAGGTGTGCAATGTGGTGTTTTGATAAATGTATATATTGTGAAATGATTACCACCATCAAGCTAATCTACATATCCATCACCTTGCATAGTTATTTCTGTATGTGTGTGTGTTGGGGGAGAACATGAGATCTACTCTTCTAGCAAATTTCAAGTATACAATATATTAACTATAGTCATGATGCTATACATTAGGTCTTGAGAACTTATTAATCTTAGAACTGAAAGTTTATACCCTTGACCAACATCTCCACTTTTTATATACCCTCCAACTCCTGGTAACCAATATTCTACCCCTGTTACTATGAGTTTGACCTTTTTTTTAGATTCCATGTATAAATGAGATCAAACAATATTTGTCTTTCTGTGATGGGCTTATTTCACTTGTTGTAATTCCTCAAGGTTCATCTATGTTGTAGCAGATGATAGGACTACTATCTTTTTTAAGGCTGAATAATATTCTATTGTATATACAGATATATCTACATATATTTCACATTTTCTTTACCTAGTCATCTGTCAATGGACACTGAGGTTGTTTCCATAACTTGAATCCTGTGAATAATGCTGCAATGAACATGAGACTGCAGATATCTCTTCAAGATACTGATTAATGTCCCTTGGATATATACCCAGAAATAGGATTGATAGATCATATGGTAGTTCTATTTTTAATTTTTTTAAGGAATCTCTGTACTCTTTTTCTATAATGGATGTACTAGTTTATATTCCCACCAATAGTGTACAATGGTTCTCTTTACTCCACATCCTTGGAACACTTATCTTTTGACTTTTATTGTTTTTTAGAGAGGATGGTGGGGGAGGGATGGAGAGAGGGAGAGAGAAAATCTTAAGCAGACTCCACACCCAACACAGGAACCAGCGCAGAACCCAACACCGGGCTTGATCTCACGACCCTGAGATCATGACCTGAGCCAAAATCAAGAGATAGATGCTTAACCAACTGAGCTATTCAGGCGCCCCTCCTTTGACTTTTTGGTAATAGTCATCATAGCAATACGAGGAGCTATCTCATTGTGGTTTTGATTTGAATTTCCCTAGTGATTTGTAATGCTAATCATCTTTTCATATACCTATTGGCCATTTGTATGTCTTCTTTTTTTTTTTTTTTAAAGATTTTGTTTATTTATTTGACAGAGAGAGAGATAGTGAGAGCAGGAACACAAGCAGGGGGAGTGGGAGAAGGAGAAGCAGGCTTCCTGCTGAGCAGGGAGCCCGATGTGGGACTCGATCCCAGGACCCTGGGATCATGACGTGAGCCGAAGGCAGACGCTTAATAACTGAGCCACCCAGGCGCCCCATTTGTATGTCTTCTTTGGAAAACTGTAGAATCATGTACTTTGAACATTTTTTCATTGGATTATTTATTTTTGTTATTGAGTTGAATGATTTCCTTCTATACTTAAGTATTAACCCCTTATCAGATATATGGTTTGCAAATATTTTCTTCCATTCCATTGGTTGCCTTTTCATTTCATTGTTTCCTTTGTTGTACAGAAACTTTTTAGTTAGATGTAGTTGCATTTGTTTATTTTTGCTTTTGTTGCCTATGCTTTTGGTGTTAAATTCATGAAATCATTTCCAAGAAGACTGTCAAGTTTTCCTGCGTATTTTCTTCTAGGAGTTTTATAATTTCAGGTCTTATACTTGAATCTTTAATCCATTTGGACTTTATTTTTGCATATGTTATAATAGCCTTATTTCATTCTGTGGCATGTGGCTATCCACTTTTCCCAACACCATTTGGTGAAGACTGTCCTTTTTCCATTGTGTACTCTTGGCACCCTTGTTGAAGGTCAGTTGACTATATATGCATGGGCTCTTTATTCTGTTCCATTGGCTTATATATCTGTCCTTATGCCACTACCATACTGTTTTGGTGACTATAGCTTTGTAATATGTTTTAAAATCAGGGAGTGTAGAGGTATACAGCTTTATTCTTAACTTTCCAGATGACTTTGGCTATTAGGGGTCATTTGTGGTTCCTATGAATTTTGGATTGTTTTTTCTTTTTCTGTGAAAAAATGTCATTGGAATTTGACAAAAAACTGCATTGAATCTGTAGATCATTATACTCTGCAGATTGAATCAAATGCACATTTCAATAATGTTAATTCTCCCAATCCATGAATTTGGATGTCTTTCCATTCATTTGTTTTCCTTAATTTCTTTCAGTAACGTTTTATAATGTTCAGTAGACAAATCTTTCACCTCCTTGGTTAAATTTATTCCTAAGTGTTTTATTCTTTTTGATTATTTTAGATTAGGATTGTTTTCTCAATGTCCTTTTCAGATTGCCCACTGATAGTATACAGAGACAAATAATTTTTGTATGTTGATTTTGTATCCCATAACTTTGCTGAATTTTTAAATTAGTTCTAACAGTTTGTGTGTGTGTGTGTGTGACCTTTATGTATACAATCATATCATCTGAGAAAGATAATCTTACTTATTCTTTTCCCATGTGGATGTCTTTTACATTATTTTCTTGCCTAATTATTCTGGCTGGGACTTTCAGTACTATGTTGAGTAGAAGTGGAGAGAATGGACATCTTTCCTTGTTCCTGATCTTAGAAAAAAAAACTTCCAGTTTTTCATCATTGAGTATGATGTTACCTGTGGACCTGTCTTATATGGCCTTTATTATGTTGAGGTAGGTTGTTTCTACACCTGATTTATTGAGAGTTTTTAACATGAAAAAAAAATCTACTTTTGTTAAATGCCTTTTCTGCATTTATTGAAATGATCATATGATTTTTATCCTTTGTTCTGTTAATATGTTGTATCATATTAATTTATTTGCATATGTTGAACCATCCTTTCATCCCAGGGATAAGTCCCACTTGATTGTGGTGTTGTATGACCCTTTCAGTGTGCTGTTACATTCAGTTTGCTAGTATTTTGTTGAGGATTTTTGTATCTATGTTTACCAAGATACTGGCCTGCAATTTTCTTTCATTGCAGCGTCCTTGTCTGGTTCTGATATCAAGGTAATGCTTGTAAAATGAGTTTGGAAGTGTTCCCTCCTCTTCCATTTTTAGCAAGAGTTTGAGAAGCATTGGTGCTAATTCTTCTATAAGTGTTTGGTAGATTCACCTGGGAAGCCATCTGATCCTGGGATTTCTGTGTTGGGAGAATTTTGATTACTGATTCAATCTCCTTACTCATTATTAGTCTGTTCAAATTTTATATCTTCATGATTCAACCCTGGTAGATAGTATGTTTCTAGGAATTCATCCATTTCTTCTAGATTATCCAATTTGTTGGTGTATAATTGTTCTTAGTAGTCTCTTTTGACTCTGTATTTCTGTGGTATCAGGCATAATGTCTCCTCTTTCATATCTCATTTTATACTTTTGAGTTTTCTTTTTTCTTAGTAAATCTAGTAGAAGGTTTGTCAATTTTATCCTTAAAAAAAAAAAACTTCTACTTTTATTGGTCCTTTCTATTGTTTTTCTACTCTTTATTTTATTTATTTCTGCCCTGGTCTTTGTACTTCCAAGGGGATCCCTCTTGGTACTGGGTCCAGCCTATGGGCACGCTCACAGTGGTAGTGACACTAGTGTCTGATGCACAGGTGTCTTTTCTGCAGTGTTGGTAACGGTGTATGAGGCACAGGCACTTGTAGAGCAGTGGCAGAATGGGGTCCCCGGTATGGACACATGTTGAGCAACACCACCTCTGGGGTTTGAGAAGCAGGCCAGACCCCTGGGCCTATGGCTCCAGGGACTGAAGAGTGGCACTCATGGGGTGACCATGGAGCCAGCGTCCAGATTTCAGGTGCATGTGGAGTGGCTATAATTCTAGGGTACAGAGGTTGCATTGGGTTGGGAGGAAGTGGGTAGCCCTGGTCCCAGGGCAGTGCAAAGTGCTTCTTGGGGGGAAGAGCGGCAGTAGCAGCTCCCTCTCCAGGGGTCTGCAGCAACATTTCTATTGGTTAGCTCAGTGGCAAAAGCTGCCAGTGTCTTCTCTGAAGCAGGTTGCTGCAGTCCATGTCAATGAACACTACAGAGTCCTCCACTAAGAGAGCTGTGGGGAATCCACAACTGTGGTGGAGGCTGTTGAGGTCCTCAGTGGCAAAGGCTGCCAGGTTCCTCCACAGAGCAGGCCACTGAGGACCACAGTGGTGCCCACTACGTGGCTGCTCCTGATAGCCCTTGCTTTTATTTGCTCCTAGCCCTCTCCAGACATCTCAGCTATGCTGATAACAACAGCGATCCTTTCTGGTTATTCTCCACTTTTTGCTCCACTGTGTTGCTGCAGGTTCTTAATTAAACTCTTGAGCCCTCCCAGGCCTATTTTGTTCTTGGATATCTAATTATTGTTTTTTGTGGGAGGACAATAACTGTAGGTCCTATTCTACCATTTTGCTCTCACCACCTAAATAAGTTTTCTAAGAAAGTATGATCTTTAGTATGTTTGAAATTTACCCAATGCACAGAACGGAGTCTTAGAGAACCACCTCTAGTGTAAAACAAATTGCCTGTAATATAACAAACACATTTGTAAATATAAAACACATATAAGAAACCATGTATGTTTTGCTATTAATTAAATCCCCAACTTCTAAATCTTTATTATCTTATTTGGAAAGAAGATATATATGTACAAAAAAGAATTATAGCACACTGCAAGATGGTATAAAATGAAGTGCTAATTTGGATATAATTAGACAGTAAATGATTTAACATGCACAACAAATACTGTTGAATTAAATTAAATTTGAATCACCAGTGAAGACTATGTAATAGAGTCTGATTTGTACTTCAAATAGCTGAATGGTTTTGTGTATAAAAAGGCAGGACTGAGATAAAGAAAAAGATGGAAAAGGGAAGGCTTTCCAAAAGAGCTGGAAAAAATAAAGTAAAAGAAATCATGGCTTACAGTGGAAAGATCAGTAGCCTGTGTGAGGAAAAACATGAAATCACTCAAGCAGAAAGGAAGCTTACTAATCAAAAAGAGTATTCAGAATATTTGTAGAGACCATATAAAGAGTATATATTTGAAATATAAATAACACCTTGTTAACCACCACCCATAATTAATTTTGTTACTTTAAAATCTCATTTTTTATCAGAACAATACTGGTTAAATTTAATAGTTTTTTCTAAAGGTCTTTGGAGTAGATCTTTTTTTCCTCTAATCGTACATTGACATGCAAGATTGAAATTCCATGGTATAAAAAGACTCAATATTTATAGAATATGATTTGTGAAGGATTTAGAAAATATCAGTTTATTGCATAAGAAATTTAAAATAAATTGAAACATTAACTTCTGGCCATGAATTTTTAAGCTTGTAAAATCCTCAGGGGTGCCTGCGTGGCTCAGTCGGTTATGCATCCGACTCTTGGTTTCAGCTCAGGTCATGATCTTAGGGTTGTGAGATCGAGCCCTACATCAGGCTCTGCACTCAGTGTGGAGTCTGCTTGGGATTCTCTCTCTTCCTCTCCCTCCCCTTCTGCCCCTCACCCTGCTCACATATGCACTCTCTCTCATATAAATAAATAAATAAATAAAAATCTTAAAAAAATAAACTTGTAAAATTTTCAGAACTGTATTATCAGTGATGCTGTTAAGGATTTCTTGTAAAGTAATCATGTTTGTATAGCATCACTTGATCATATTTTGGTTACAACTAAAGTCACATTAATATTCACCCTATGTCCATGTCTGCTGAAGCATTTAGAGTACACAAAAGCTAGCCTTTAAAAGATCCGGAGGCCCAATCACTTTGGCAAAATGACAGGCCAAGAACCAAGGATTGTACTCCCTTTTATCTACTGTCCCTGATGCCATGTAGCGTTGGAACAGCTGAATCACTTGAATAGACTGCATCTTTTTTCACTCTGAATCTCATTATGCGTCCTATCACAATACACCTTTTCAGTAGATACTTGCTTATTAATCTAGTGCCAAGGGATTTTTATTATCAAATCCCTTGACTTTTACAGGCTTGCTTTTACTTAAATACAAAATATTTCCCTCTGACTTTATATATAGTTTTCCTCTGACTTTATATGTAGTTTTCCTCAGACTATAGTGTAAGAAAGTCTTTGGATGTAGAAAAACAAGTAAACAAAAAAACTCAGTAAGTTAGAATCCAAAAGATCTGATTTCTTACTTTTCTGATATTCTTTGACTTTTAAAAGTCAGTGGATTTACTGCCACCATCCCAGGTCTAGAGTATAGACTCTACCCTGAGCAGTTTTTAAAGTGCAAGATTTGAAGAAACCTGGTTTAAGAATGAACCTTACAAGGTTGGGTTTGTTTGGCAGTCCCTAAGACAGTAGGTTTCAAGGTAAGGGAAAGGGGCCCTTTCAATAGCTCAGGAAACATTTTCTATTGCCAGTTATATTCAAAACACCTTAACATTTAAACCCAAAATGTATCTACCTTTGTGTTCAGGACATGAGTTGACAATTAATTTTTTTTTTTTATTTAAAACTTCCTAGGAGGAGCCAATAAGGAAATGACTTCACAAAGTAATGTTAATATAATGATTTGTCTTGTACATTTTATGAGATAGCTAAAGACAACATAATTCATCAAAATGTTTTCTCCATTTACTTAAAGAACATTAACTTCTGTGTTAGCATTTAAATATATTTAATACATATGTATATAATGTATATTTATATTATATATAATATATTTATGTATTTTTAAAAATATTTTTACTTTTATAGCCTTAGAAATATTGTAAAATAATCCACTACAATCCTCTCTTTACTGGGATTTCATTCCTACTTTTAAAAATTACTATTCACATTTTAGAAAATAATGATGGCATTTCTATTTAATTTCCAAATATATGACCTACAGTGACATTAACCTTTTAATGGTAAAGAAATGTTAGAATTAAAAAACAAAGCAATTTTTCTTAAACACAAATTGCTTTCTTTTCCTAGAGAAGGAGATTTGCTGCTTTTTTGTTTTTGTTAAATTTATAAACACTAATACAGCATTTTCTTTGTAAAACAACTTTGGAAATACATATAAATGAACTAAAAGAATATCAAATGATTCCTAAGACTGATGCAGGACTTCAAACTGTGTTGTAAGTTATTTATAGAAAGCTGTTGAGTTTAATCATGCAGGAGTGGAATTTAGTGGTTAAAAATCAGTAGGCAGGGAAAATTAAAACTAACACAATATAATGGTATTGAAGTATTTTTCAAAAGCCTTAAAATCTTAAAGGATATGAATTTCAAAATTCTGAATTATTTAGTTATGCCATATGAATTATAAGGCCAAATCCCCATTAATTTAAGAGATAAAAATCTAATTAATATAATCTTCAATAAGGTTAAATTTTATTTTCTTTTTCACAGTTCCTTTACACTGATTTTCTTTTTCACAGTTCCTTTACACTGATTAATGTAATTATTTTGGATATAAACCCTTTTAAATGTACCATAATGTATGACTTTAATTTTTCATTTATTCTCCATTATTTGTTGAGCACTTCCTAGATGTTAGGCACTATGAATGGTAAGATAGTAATGTACTCATTCTGCCTTGAAGCAGTGGAGATCAGATGTTTATTAAATAACCTCAAGTTAAGATGGAAAATTGTACTGTGAAATGGATCTAGGTAAACTACTATACAAATTAGAGAAAGAAGAGATTGCCTTTAAGTGGGAATCAGGAAAGTTTTGTGAAAGTGGTGATGTCTAAGGTGAACACTGAAGGAGAGACAAAAGCAATTGGGGATGAAGATCATTTCAGAGGGGACAAGAGAACTGCATAAACAGAGGCACAAGAAAGGAGAGACAAATACACGGGGAGCAACAAAACAATTTACTTTGGATTGAGAATGAGATGCATAAAATGCACATCAGTGTAAGATATGATTGGGAAAGGTGGCTGGAATTTGATTATAGAAAGGATGGCTAGATATTCTGAAACAGAACAGTTTCAAGACTGAATAGGGTACTATAATTAATTATACCAGGACAACAGGTATAAACCTGGACTAGCTCAGGCACAACCAGCATGATCATGCTATGTATGGGAGATCTTTAATCCCAAGCCAATATATTTGGATTTAATTGTTAGGCATGGGGACTAAAGGAGTGAGTATTCAGCATATATAGGGTACTTTAAAATGGAAATTGTACCTAGTGGGAAAACCAGTTAAGGCATGGAGAATAATTAGGAGTCTATGGAACATAATTAACTCTTAAAGAATATACTTCTTATTCCACAGATTTTTTTTTTTTTTTTTGGCTTAAATGCATAACAGCGAAGACAGGTTGGCCAAGTGTTCAAAAAGGTGGAAATATGTGACTGAAATAATTTCTATCCAACACACATTTAAAGCACAATAACAGCTATCCAGGATACCACCTCATTTTTGTTGTCAGATGCTGTTTTCAGATGAAGTAATTTCCTGATATTTTGGTTTTAACAACATTTCTTGCCTTATGTTATTTTTCAAAATTAAGAACATATCAAATTGATGAAGAAATTTATCACCCTTAAATGCATTTATTTTGAAGGTTGGTTTTAAAAGATATAATTAACATCAGTGCTCCAGCCTGCTTGTTTCTATAATGACATGATTGTGTTTAATTGATATATGTATGTCCTTCAAAATTCTAAGGCAGTGAAGCTATTGGATTTTACATTTAATCGTCTGTTGATCTATATTTGTCTTTTGTAAAATATCCTAGGGCTCTGTGCAAGAGAATGACATAGATTTGTAGATACCTTAAAGCAAAAGAAATTTGATTCCTTTTGAGGTTAGATTTGCTGCTCACCTCATTAAGAGACTGAGTGGCTAATTCTCATGAGGAGGAATTTGATCTATGATTAAAAGAGTTCATGATAAAACCTTAGTAGTACAATGTAACTTAAAACCACAATAAATCTCCTCCTATATTTAAAACTAAGTATGGATATTATATAAAACTATTAATGCATGAAAGAAGAAATATAAACTACCTAAACAATAATGAACTATATCTTTTACCAAAAAGGATCATTTTGCCATTTTATAAATTCTGAAAATTTAATGCAATTATTGGCTTTTTCCAAAAGAATATAGTAATATTCTTTTAGAAATATAGATATTTTGGAAATCTAGAAATAAAGTAATTTCTTTACAGTAATAAAGAAATTCTGAAAGGCTAAATAACTATAAATTATATATAAGCAAAAATATATCAAAAGCCAATCTTACAATCTCTTGTTCATTTGTGCAGGAAGGTACAAAAATATTTTCTATTTTTGGCCAGCCAAACAAAAGTGATGAGAGTGGACTTCCTTGTCCTGGTCCTGATCTTAGGAGAAAAGCTCTCAGTTTTTCATCACTGAGTTTGATGTTAGCATGAGTTTTTCATATATAACTCTTATTATGTTCCCTCTACACCTACTTTGTTGAGGATTTTTATCATGAATGGATGCCGGTACTTTGTCAAATGCATTTTCTGTAGCTATTGAAATGATCATATGGTTTTCATCCTTTCTCTTGTTGATGTGATGTATCACTTTGATTGATTTGCAAATATTGAACCATGCTTGCAACCCAGGAATAAATCCCATTTGATCATGATGAATGACTTTTTTTTTTTTTATGTATTGTTGGATTTGGTTTGCTAACATTTTGTTGAGGATTTTTTACATCAATGCTCATCAGAGATATTGGCCTGTACTTCTGGGTTTTTTTTTGTAATGTCTTCATCTGGTTTTGGTATTGGGGTAATGCTGGCCTCACAGAATGAATCTGGAAGCTTTCCTTCCTCTTCTATTTTTTAAAATAGTTTGATAAGAATAGGTATTAATTCTTCTTTAGATGTTTCATAGAATTCACCTGTGAAGCCATATGGTCCTGGACTTTTGTGTTCAGAGATTTTGATTAGTGATTCAATTTTATTGCTGGTAACCGGTCTGTTCAAATTCTCTATTTCTTCCTGATTCAGTTTTGAAAGGCTATATGTTTCTAGGAATTTATCCATTTCTTCTACGTTGTCCGGTATTTTGGCATATAATTTTTCATAATATTCTCTTACAATCCTTTGTATTTCTGTGGTGTCGGTTGTGATCTCTCCTCTTTCATTTCTGATTCTGTTTATTTGAGTCCTTTCTTTCTCTCTCTCTCTCCCTTTTGATGAATCTGGCTACAGGTTAATCAATTTCATTGATCTTTTCAAAGAACCAGCTCCCGGATTTATTGATCTTTTCTATTTTTTTTTTTAGTATCTATTTTATTTATTTCTGCTCTAATCTTTATTATTTCCTACCTTCTGTTGGTTTTATGTTTTGTTTATTCTTTTTCTAGCTCCTTTAGGTGTTTTGTTAGGTTGCGGGGTTTTTTTGGTTTTTTTTTTTTTTTGCTTCTTGAGGTAGGCCTCGATTGCTATAAGCTTCCCTCTTAGAATAAATTTTGCTGCATCCCAAAGATTTTGGACCATTGTGTTTTCACGTTCATTTGTCTCCATGTATTTCTTAATTTCCTCTTGGATTTCTTGGCCCATTCATTGTTTAGTAGCATGTTATTTAACCTCCCTGCATTTGTGGTCTTTCCAGATTTTTTCTTGCAGTTGATTTCTAGTTTCATAGTTTTGTGGTCAGAAACTATGCATAGTATGACTTCGATTTTTTGAATTTGTTGAGACTTGTTTTGTGGCCTAATATGTGATGTATTCAGGAGAATGTTCCATGTGCACTTGAAAAGAATATATGTTCTGCTGTTTTAGGATGGAATGTTCTGAATATATCTGTTAGATCCATCTGGTCTAATATGTCATTTAAAGCCCCTGTTTCCTTGTTGATTTTCTGTTTGGATAATCTATCTATTGATAAGGGTGTTAAAGTCTCCTACTATATTGTATTACTATCAATTACTTCCTTTATGTTTGTTTTTAGTTGCTTTATGTATTGAGGTGTTTCCATGTTGACTACATAAATATTTACAATTGTTATATCTGCTTGTTGTGTTGCTCCCTTATGATTAGGTTTGTCTCTTGTTACACTCTTTGTTTTACAGTCTGTTTTGCCTGATGTAAGTATTGCTACCCAGGCTTTCTTTTCACTTCCATTTGCATGATAAATGGTTTTCTCTCCCTTCACTTTCAATCTGCATCTGTCTTTAGGTCTGAAATGAGTCTCTTGTATGCACCATATAGATGGATCTTGTTTGTTTGTTTTTTATTTATTCATTTGAGAGAGAGAGGAAGAGCATGAGCAGGGGGGAGGGTCAAATGGAGAGGGAGAAGCAGGCTCCCCACTGAGCAGGGAGCCCTATGCAGGGCTTGATCCCAGGACCGTGGATCATGACCTGAGCTGAAGGCAGATGCTTAACCAACTGAGCCACGCAGGCACCCTGGGATCTTGTTTTGTTTTGTTTTGTTTTTATCCATTCTGTCACCCTATGTTTTTTGATTGAAGTGTCTAACCCATTTCTATTTAAAGTAACTAATGATAGGTATATACTTATTGCCATTTGTTACTTGTTTTATGGTTACTTGTTTTATGGTTACTTGTTTTTGTAGTTATTCTCTGTCCCTTTCTTCTCTTGCTCTTTTCTCTCATGGTTTGCTGGCTTTCTTTAATGATATACTTGGATTCCTTTCTATTTTTTGCATACCCATTACAGGTGTTTGATTTGTTACCATTAGGTTTATAGATAACATCTTATTCATCTAGCGGTCTATATTAAGTTGATGGTCACTTAAGTTTAACCCCCTTTGTTCTCAGAATTCTAACATTTATTTTTTAATACTGTTTTTATTGAAAAAATTACATGTGTCATGATAAAAAATGCACATTGCATGAAAATGAAAGGGCATAGAGTGAAAAACAAACCTCTTTCTGAAGCTCATTTTCCAAAGGCTACCACTGGGCACAGATTTTTTTTTTTAATTCCAGAAATATTTTGTGCTTATAAATATAAAAATATGCTTTTCTATAAACTCAGGTAGGAACATATAACATGTAAACAGCCTTTATGTTTGTTATTTTGGTAATCTTTAATATCCGTGCAAATAAATACATTTGTCTTAATCCTGAGGTAGTTTAAATAGCACCAGATTATCTGTTTTAGAAGGTTTGAGAGGGATATGCTATGACATATTTGAGCCTGATGCCTTTTAGTGATATAGCACTTTAATGAATTTCTTTTTTCCATACAATTGTTCTATTTAGGATTTCTCTCTTCTGGGGTCAAATTTGGTTATTTGTATTTTCCTATAATGAGTTAATCTTTGTAAAAATTTCACATATATTTAGTAATATTTCAATCAATTTTATCCTTTTGGTAATCTTCTTATTCTCATTTTTAATTGTGTATGTGTGATTTCTTCCTTTGTTTCTTGTGATAGATGGTATTTTATCTATTTCCTCCAATAAAAAGCTATTCATGATATATGTATCAGTGTAAGCAGATAAGTATACAATTTCTGCTTTCAGCTTCTTTTTTGTAGTTTTTTTCTCCAATGATTTGAATAGAATATGTACTATATTTTTATTCATTCTTGATTCTAAATTTTATAGGTTAATGCCATGAATTTTCCTTTGAACACTTCTACTTGGCGATACCCCACAGAGTCTGAATTGTAATTTTTAAAAACATACTTCACGTATAATAATATTCTGTACTTACCATTATAAATTATTTTTGTAACATTGTGTTTTGAAGATTTATTCATCTTGATATGTAAATAGTTCTAGTCACACATTTTTACTGCTTTATCATATTCCATTATATGATTATACAATTTTACATTCACATTTTGAAAGACACTTAAGTTGCTTCCAATATGCCAGATTTTTCAACAAGCTGCTGTAAGCATTCCTGTACACATTTCCTTGTAAATATGTTCCAGAGTTTCTCTAAAGCAAGAATTTTCATGTTTGAGTGCACAAAGAGTCATTTGTGGATATTTGACAAAATGCTAATGTCTGTGCTCCCCTTAGATAAAATAAATACAAGCCTCCTCATGGGCACAGGCATTGGCATTTTTGAAAAGCATCCAAATGATTCTAATGTGCAACTAAGTTTGAGAACTATTGATTTTCAGAATACATGTAAAATTAGAATTTAGGGATGATATTTACTTACTGTTTTAATTGAAAGTTTTTATGCTATGTTGTAATATATTTTTGGATGTTTACCCCTTACACTTCCAATTTTTCTGCTTTTAATTGATTGTTTTTCTCATATAAAATTTATCTTCAATTTCTCTGGTCCTTCCTTACTCAAATAAGACAGCTACATTTATTAAAATGCTATTTAATTTGTGCATAAAACTTAAGGAGGAGAATTCACATGGAGCAGTGCCAGTAACATCTGAGAATCCTTTTGCAGTTTAACGTAATTCTACAAATAGCTCATTTCAGCAGTGTGGACAGTTGGTATGAGCCATTTTGGTTGTTTCCAGCTTTTCCTCTATTTCATGATTTCCTGGAACTATTGTGGCTTTCCTGAGCTTTGGATTTATAGTCCTCCAATAGTTTTATTAGCTTTCAATTTCCTACTTTAATCCTTCCCTGTTCAAAACACTTGGAGAGGTTTTCATTTTTCTGACCAAGTCATAATGACTACAGACTACAATGTATTTATTGACAAAACCTCCAGATATTATTTCAGTAAAAGTATTTATTTTTGTTCATCTTTAAATTCTTCATATACAGATGAAGTTTCTGATGTTACATGTATAAACTGTAATACTATATGATCATATTCCATATGTTTAGAAAATATTTGAATGAGGATAAGAATTACTGCAATTTTTTTTAAAGATTTTATTTATTGATTTGAGAGAGAGAGAGCACGAGAGCAGGGTGAGGAGCAGAGGGAGAAGCTGAGCAGGGAGCCCAATGCAGGGCTCCATCCCAGGACCCTGGGATCATGACCTGAGCCGAAGGCAGACACTTAACCGACTGAGCCACCCAGGTGTCCCAGAATTACTGCAATTTAAATTTCACCATAACATAACGTAGTTGCTTACTGTGATTCTAGAAAGCACAAACCTGTCTAGGATTGAGACTGTCCATTAGTTCCCATTTTGTACACATAATGGAGTAATTGATTTTGAATTTCAGATATAAATGATTAAGAAATAAGGTTTTAGGGGCACCTGCATGGCTCAGTCGGTTAAGTGTCTGCCTTCAGCTCAGGTCATGATCTCAGGGTTCTGGGATCAAGCCCCACATTGGGCTCTCTGTTCGGCAGGGAGTCTGCTTCTCCCTCTCCCTCTGCCTGCCTCTCTGCCTATTTGTGCTCTCACTCTCTGTCAAATAAATAAATAAAAATCTTTTTAAAAAATAAGGTTTCAAATTGACAAAATAATCATATTTACGCCAACAAAAATACATATATTTGAGTACTTAAAAAAAAAACCTATGGTTTACTGGAATACTTAAATCCTAGAAACTAGTGATGTGGTCACTAGTTTCATGAAGATGGAATTTGTATTGTTTTTTATTCTCCTGAATATTTATTAGCTAAGAAGAGGATAGAGAAATAATATCTTTTGTTTGTTCGTGATCCATTCCTTGTTCCTCAAATCCTCATAATCCTCATCTCTTATGCCCAGGTAACCAGTCATCTTTGAATAAGATTAAATCAGTCTGGATGAGAATGATCCACCTTTGGGGTTTTTTTTCCAGCTAAATTTTAAGAGCTATGGTCCCTTTACTATTAAGTAGAAAATTATTGAAAGAATAGTTTTTTATAAACCTGTATGTTAACTAACTAGAATTTAAATAAAATTCTGAATAAAAAATAAAAATAAAAAAAAGAAAGAATAGTTTTAAGGTGTTTATCATATCATTTTTAAAAAATTCTATTTAAAGCTACTTGCACTCTTAATTCATAATAAATTTGTGTAAGAAAGAAAATTGTATAAGAGAAAGATAACTTGAAAACAGCATCTTAAGAGAATTTAGCAGGAAATGTTGCTTCACTAAAGAAATTGTTAACCAGCTTATATAGGGAATTTTTCCTCTATAGTTTTTCACAAAATAATAGAGATATTTATCAAGTGGTTCTGATAAATGAATATTACTTAAGGCAATGTATTATAGTTTATCAGTTTAGGAAAAGGGTATACATTGTGAGAGATATTTTGCAATAATATACTGTTTACTGTAAAAAAGAAAGATTCAATCTCTTCAGTAGGTATTATTCAATGACAGTTTCTTTTTGACTAGTAGATATGTGGTATTTGCAACATTCTCAACATTCCTTTACATATATGCATAAATAATTTTGTTTCCTATGGTTAAATTACTGGAAAGCCACATAATCTCCACATTTCTCTCTCATCTCATTTAACTTACATTTGAAGAGCTGGTAAGGCAATTCTACTTCTGTGGAAAATCACACACATACCAATTTTGTCCAAAAAGATTTAAAATTATGAATGGAGAGGGCGCCTGGGTGGCTCAGATGGTTAAGCGTCTGCCTTCGGCTCAGGTCATGATCCCAGGGTCCTGGGATCGAGTCCCACTTCGGGCTCCCTGCTCCTTGGGAGCCTGCTTCTCCCTCTGCCTCTCTCTCTCTGTCTCTCATGAATAAATAAATAAAATCTTTAAAAAATAAAATAAAATAAAATAAAATTATGAATGGAGAGCTGGTAAGGCTCTTCCTTTAGGCCAACTTGGTGCATAATATACCCAGGGTTGGAAAAACAAGCTTAATGAAAACTGAAATAATGGGAAAAGTTTATGTAAAATAAATAGGGACTTAATTCCCTACTCTATACAACTTTAGCTGAGGATGCTCCCAATGAATCTAGCACTGGAGTTGGGTTGTTGTAACACTGGACAAAAGGTGCATACATGGGAACAACCACCACAGAGTTTCTTCCTCTTTCACCTTACCCAGAAATCCTGCAAATTTTGACATTGGACACTGATCTACAATGTAGTGAAAGAACACTGAGATGAAGAATAAGGGTTGAATGTATTATGGGTGGGGATTTGGAGAACTGGGGAGCCATGACACCACTGGCTTTTGCTGTGAATGAAATGAAGAAATACAAGAGGGAAGAAAATCCCAAGTGGAAAAGGAAAACCCCAAAGGTGAAAAAAATAGTTCCTATGGCCATATGGAAAGGGATAAATCTCAAATACAATTTAGAATAGGCTCTTGTACTTCCTGTTTGTGTAAAATTGAAATATACTGCAGTCATTAGGCTGTCAGTAAGCTATAATGGTGTTAGGAAATTTTAATGCAATACATGCACTCAATTGAAAACAGAAGTGTCATTTTGACTTTAATTGATGAATATTAAAGATATATTCATCTGTAATGGAAGATTAGTGTAAACTTAGTTTTTAAGTTGATGTACAAATTCAACCTCTGTCAAATTGGACCAGGGTACCTAATTCTCTTCTTCTGAAGAATTAAATATCAGTTTCTGAAGTGGTTGGAAGAAAAGCAGCAATGATGTTTTTCACTCCTGGACCTGAGAGAGAGTTATTTTGATCCTACATTTTATTAACTGAAATACGTATTCTCTTTAATATTGTTTTCTTTGAAAATATATTTCCATTGTCTCTGTTCAACTACGAATTCCTTTAATGTAAGAGCCAAATAGCAAGGTGGTACTTTTCTGTTATACATTCACTTGTTCAATAAACATTTATTGGGTATTATTTACAAGGAACTTATCAAGGTTCTAGAGATGCAAAGAAAAATAACATTCGGTCATATATGTAGGTGGGTTGGACGGTGGTGGGGGAAAGTGGGTTGATTAGAGATGAACACATGCTTTCAATATAATATGGTAAATGCAATGATAAAAATAGTGATTGGTCTCTGAAAGCATCAGTGAAGAGCACCTAGCCTAGTTTTGAGGAGTGTGAGGTGAGTCAGGAGAGTTTTCATAAGTGTAATTTGATTCTTAACAGAAGAATGAATAAGCAAAGTGAAAAGGGGTATCCTAGGCAAAAGAAGAACTTAAGTGAAGGCAATAAAAAACTGCCACAGTGTGTTTGTAAGGGAACTGTACTAACTGTTCAGTGCTTCTAGTAGACAAATATTAAGAGGGAGAAAACGATGATAAAGTAGGTCATAAAGTTAGGTGGGGGCTTTATCTTGCAGAGCTTCACACACAAGATTAAAGATATTGGTCTTCATTCTGTAGCCAGATAATGTTTTAAACAGGGTCATGACATGCTCAGCCTTGTATGTTAGGTAGGTCATTCTAAGAACTGTGTGGAGGAAATAAATAAAATTCTTTAAAAAAAAAAGGCGGGGGGCACCTGGGTGGCTCAGTCGTTAAGCGTCTGCCTTCAGCTCAGGTCATGATCCCAGGGTCCTGGGATCGAGCCCCGCGTCGGGCTCCCTGCTCAGTGGGAAGCCTGCTTCTCCCTCTCCCACTCCCCCTGCTGTGTTCCTTCTCTCGCTTTGTCTCTCTCTGTCAAATAAATAAATAAAATTCTTAAAAAAAAAACAAAAACTGTGTGGAGGACAGAACTTATGGGAAATTTTACAGCAGAGATCAGTAGGGAGGCTTCAGAGCAATTCATGAAAGAAGTAATACAATCCTAAACTCAAGTAGAAATGATAGAGATGGAGAATCATGTGTGTGAGTCAGGAATCCCTTAGTTGCAAGTGAAAGAGAACCCAACCTAAAATGCCACAAGCCAAAGTGGAATGAGTAGCCCAATGTAAGCACAAATTGATAAGGGGCACTAATGACATCACCATTATGCATTGTCCTGGTTCCATATCCCAGCCATGCCTTCCCCAACTTAGCTCTATTTTCAGGCATTTTTTTTCTCACATGGTGACAAAGTGGCAACAACCACTCCAGTCTCACAGCCTCATAATTTCAAGCCTAGATGGAACAAGAGCTTCTTTTGTACATCTAATTTCACAAAAATCTTCAGATTTTCTTTGGTTATATCAGCAAAAATCACATGTGCAATCCCAAACAAATCACAGCACCTAATTATGTACAATGGATAAAGGAGAGTGAAGGAGGACCCAAATTTTCTAGCACAAAAGAAAAGATTTATAAAGGATACCAGACAAGCAGTATATAGGGATGAAGAGTTCAGTTCTATTACCCTTGAGTAAGAGATCTCAATGAACATCCTAGGAAATTTTGGGTATAGCTAATAAGATGGACTAAGATCCTTTCTTCTAAACAAACAAAAATGTTGTTGTTACTATTTTTTCCTGGCAAAAAAATGTGTTAATAAATGGAGATTTAAAATTGAAAATAAGAGTCTGAATCTTAGAGATCTGGATTAGAGCTATAAATCTGAATATTATCAAAATACATATGATAATTAGACTTGTACATAATCACCCAAGAAGAGTATATAGAATGAGAAACATGGTGTTGAAGACAAAATACTGGTTTATAATAATTTTACATCACTACATTCTTGATTCTCCTCCTGCCCTATTTACTTATTTCCTATAGTATCCCTCCATATTCCATGCAAAAGGTGCACTGATTAGGTGCAAAAGATTAAAATTTTGCATAAGTTTAGACAATTTGTAAATGCAACTTCCAGAATTCAAACACAAGCTACCTGAAGTTACAAGCTTTTGTTATACCCAGTCTAAATACCACCTGTCCAAATACCTTTGTCACATGGCAAAACTATTGATTCAACACTTTGTTCTCAAACCACTAAAAACACTAACACCAAGACGTTGATCTTCCTGCTTAAAACATCTTTTCTGGCTACACGATCATTCACATCAGTAATTCAATATATTTTGTTGGTCTCCAAATCCTTGATATAGTTCCCATTTTTTGTTCTGTTCTTGCCCAGGTCAATATTTATAGGAATACTGAGACTTAAATTATTAAATTATTAGAGGAGGGAAAATAGTCTCAGTTTATCTTACTTGTCACAAGTCATTAAGACACAGAATCACCAATTCAAGCTGTTAAGTAGAAAGTTGGGCATATATTAACATAACGGTCAAACTGCTTGCAGAATTTTTAATTACTTAATTCAACATTTTCTTCAATAAAATGAAAGTGAGTCAGTGGCTTCACCTCTCTGAACATTAATAGAGGCTGCTAGTGGTACTGAGGCAGACATAACTATTCATTCAACAATGTAATTACCAATTCCATTTATGAGTGTTACATTAACAAAATATGAGGGTAGCCACCTATAGGTGTAGAATCTCAGAACTGTGAAAACTAAATTTGTGAACTCATTTACCTTTTTCTAATTTTCTAACAAAAGTGTTGTCATCTAAATAAAATTTTCAAATTTTCACCATTTCTCGATTCTTTGGCTTTCAAGAAACAACAGAGTTATAGTTTAGATGTATTTTTCATTACTTGCTTGCTTAGTGTTCATTACACAATAAAAGAAAATAAACTATGACCATACATATATAGTGGTGATTTAATTTTTTTTTCATAAGGTGCAGGAAAGTTGCATAGGACATATTCATTGATTTACAATTATTGAATGTGAACTGACTTTATTTAATTTTAACTGAAGCAAATATCTTTTCATTTTGGGAATTGAGAACATGTTCTTTTTTCTTTGCTGTTTTACATTCCCATCAAGGGCACACTTTCACTCTCCCTGAGACTACTCTCTCATTTGTAGCTAGTTAAGGAGACAAATTATGCACTTTATCTCCCCATGAATTTCCTCACAAAAACTAGTATGGCTTCAAGTGTTGCTGGAACACTCTCTCCTTCCTCTCTATGTATTCTTTTGCTTTCCTACATGAAATTTATGGCTTAAGGAGAATAAAACAGATCCCTGAGCTCTTGTTTCTTCTTGGTTTGTTTTCTTTCATATTACACATCACTCATTTCTCATAATTAATAAAACTTATTCTTTAGTATTTTTTTCTGTTGTCACTTCAGCATATTTCCATAAACCACAAGCAATTATACTAAAGGCCATAACAAATAACAAAATATTAGCCACCTAAAGGGGGAAAAAGAAACAAATAGAAATCTCTTTCCCTACATAATTTCAGAAAATTTTCACGGTATTTAAACTTGTCCAGAGAAGAGAAATAAACTCTGGAATTATGTTCATCTTAATGAACCAAGACAATGCAAAAGGCAGGAAACTCCCTGAGTGCATGCTTCCTTTCTAAGATTTTTTTTTTTTAACCAAATAATACAGTATTTTTGCAAACTTCTTGTGGTAGAGCAAAGAATCTCTGCTCCATTTCCTTTATAGGTGATAAAAATAATCTTCAGGCTCCCAATGACTGATGCCTTTATAGTCTCTCTTCTGAATTATACCTTGAGGCAATTTTTCCTGTATGACCCTAGTCCTTCAATGCTTCGTGGAATCAAATTTCTTTGTGTGGTACACAGTTGAAAATTCACAGTGCACATTAGTATTCTAAGAATTCTAAGCATTTGATTCATATTCAGAATATCACCACTTAAACGCTTCCTTAGACAAGAATTCTCAAATTCAAAAATGTCATTATCCTTGACATCTTTCCCTAAATTTCACTGTGGTAGATAGAATTCTATAAGGACCCAGATGGTCCAGGCCCTTTTATTATCTCCTCCTTCAGACTGTGGAAGGCCCAGTGTATATAATGGGATATCATTCCTGTGATTATGTTCTGTTATTTGCATGGTAGATTTTAAGAAAGGGAGATTATCCTCCCTGGGCCAGACCTAATCAGATGAGTACTTAAAAAGGATAGGCTCTTCCTGTTGAGAGGGATTTGAAGGAGTAAACTAGTGTAGAAGGATTCCACAGGAGGGAGATTCTGAACTATTGGCTTCAAAGATTAAAGGAAGTCATGTGGCAAGGAATGGAAGTGTCTTTTAGTTGAGAACAAACCCTGGCTGGCAGCCAGCAAAACATGGAGCCTCAATTTTACAACCCCAAGAAAAGTTGTTCCGCCAACAACATGATTTCAGCCTCATCATACCTAAATAGTTCCCAGCCACACTTTGCTGGACTTCTGACCTATAGAAATGTGAGCAAACAAATAGGTGTGGGTTCTTTTTAGAGATTTTATTTATTCATTGGAGACAGAGACAGAGAGAGCACAAGTAGGGGGAGAGGCAGAGGGAGAGGGAGAAGCAGACTCCCCGCTGAGCTGGGAGCCCGACATGGGGCTTGATCCCAGGACCTGGAGACCATGACCTGGGCCGGAGGCAGATGCTTAACCATCTGAGCCACCCAGGCACCCAAGGGTGTTGGTTTAAGTTGCTAAATTTGTGGTAATTTGTCAGGCAGCAAAAGAAAACTAGAGTATTCACATCCCAAATCACCAATTCCTGTTGATTCTGTTTAATGTTTATTAAATTTGTCCATGTCCTTGTAGCTCATCAATCACGATTCCAGTCCAAATCACCATCTTCTCTCACCTACACTCCTAATTGCCCAGCAGATATGTCCTCTGACCTATCCATTCTTTACACAGAAACTAGAATATTCTTTGAAAGACACCATTCTATTATGATCATCCTTTCCCTGTTTCAAATCCTACAATGACTTCTCATTTCTCTAGGAATAAAATTTTTTTAAATTGTACCCTTGAGTAAGATATCCCAATGAACATCCTGGGAAACTTGGGATATTGTTAATATCATGGACTTAATAGCTTTACTAACTTTAATACATCTTTAATCCATACTCTGCCCACCTATCCACTCTAATTTCATGACACTTTTTTTTTCTTCATGCCAGTCACACTGGTAATTTTTCAGTCCTAGAACCATGTTCCTTTCCTCCTGTTCCCTTTCATGGAGCACTCTGCTCTCTCCTTTGACCCCCATTTCTCTGAGCCTATTAATCACATGGGACACTCTAAAATTAGGTCCTCTGGGAAACTTTCTTTACTCCTCAGGTCATTCTAGTCCCCCTCTTTTATATAATGCACACGTAGCACAACATACATAGCTTACTCTTCCCCCATAGCATTTAATAGAATCATTTACAGGACATTTTTTTAAAAGTACCATCCATAAGCATTCTTCAGTATTACTGCTACTCAAAGCATACTGTTTTAGTTGATCTATCTGTGAAATAGTAACTTCAGAATCTCCAGAGTATTTCAACTGCCTCTTTTCTTCAATGTCTCTTCATATATTGCCAGAATAATCTTGTTAATGAGCAAATATTGAAGCCTCTCTCATTCTATAAGCTGTTTAATATCTCCCTGAGGCACAGAACTTGTATGAAGGAAAAATGGCAACAGGTGTAAAATGAGATTGTTCTGGGCTAACCCTGCTTATGAACAAACTACAGCCAAGTTTATAATTTTATCCCATGTAAGATTTACTGTCTTTTGTGGGAATTAAACACATTCACATTTATTGTGAACACCAATTTATTTACATTAAATCTATCCATCCTATTTGGTATATAGTGTATAGAATGTCTTTTGTGTGGTTTCTTCCCCTCTAGTCAATTGGAAGTATTTTTGCTTTTCTACTTTAATAGTTCAGGAAAATTCCACTTCAATTTTTAGTGGTGATTAAGTTTGCTTAATCTTAATCACACCCACTTAATCTTACATTTTCTATCAAGATCTACCATTAATTAGTCTCCAAATTCTCATTAAATAAGACAAGTGTCTTCTTGAGCCTTTAAATCCCCCATTTGACTCACACCTACACATACTCAATCATATATATCACTCCCATGTGGAAACTTCTAGGATTTTAGCTATTTTTATCTACTTTGCTTTGATATTATGTATCAATAGTAACTTAGACTTAACAACAGATTTTACAGTTTAATTTGTTGTTGCTGTTGTTTACCACTATTCCAAGAATACTCAATCTTTAATTAGTTTTTCATTTTATTGGGGTGCGCACTGATGTAATTATATCAAATAAGACCTGAGAATAGGTAAACTCTGGAAATATATCTGTTTTTCCACTTTCACCTGAATGCTAATGTTTTCCTCAGTATATGAAAGTAGGTCCAACACTGTGTTCCCCTTAGTACTTGATGATACTGCTTCATGGTCTTCTAACAATCAATCATAGTGATGAGACATCATATGCCAGCCTGATTTTTCATTTTTTGCAGGCAACCTGATTTTCCTTTCTGAAAACTATAGGAATTTCTCTTTTTGCTTGGTGTGGCCTTTTAATCCACCCACTGGCTCAGGACCCTGCTTAATATCCTTTTCCCAGGACTAATGCCTTTTAATTTGTCCTCAGTTCTGGGAAATGTTTTTTTATTATGTTTGTTTCCTCTCTACCATTTTTTTCTGTTTCTTCCTCTGAAAGTCCTAATAGATGTATGTTGAAACTTCTAAAGATTTCTTCTACTTCTCTTGACTTTTATGCCACACTGCCAACTTTGTATTTTTTTTTCAACTTTTTCTAGGAGATGCCTACAGTTCAGTTTTTCAATTAACAATTCACTCAACAGCTGTAACTATTATTTTTAGCCCCTATTTGAACCCTAATATTAATGATTTTTTTTATTTCTAAGACTTCTAATTGATTCTCTACTCTTACTTTATAGATGTGTTATTTAGCTTAATATCTTTTTATGTTCATGCTATTAAATGAATTGTCTTGGGAATTAGTCCCTGGTGTCTCTCTTCCACTACATTCTTCAACTATTTGGTGCTAATGATGCGTTCAGTCTTATTTTAAGAATGTGTTCCCCTTCTTGTGAATACTGGTTTTGTTTACAAGAACATGCTCCTGGTGATAATGTTGATGACAAGTTAGATATTCTGTTAGAAAATTGAGACAATAGCATATCTTCTGGTTTGGGAAATCTCTTTTTCCTCTGGACACTAATTATCTGGAGCACTCCAACCCAAATCTCCAACTCCTTGCCTTAGCCTGTGAGTAATCAATTCAACATAAGGGTTGGGGGCTGGGTATGCGGAAGGGGAATCCAACTTGGGCTCTCCATATAAATGTATGTGGTTCAATATCCTTGTCCTAGGACCATCTTCTTTCTTCTATTATTGTTCTTGAGACATGCCTAGACTGCTCTAAGATCACAGAAACCCTCCTAAGTAGACATCAAATTTATTAATTTAAGACTATGATTTCTTTCATCAATTCATATCTATCGCAAGTGGTTTCAACATTTGTGGTCCAGAGACCTTCCAATGTCATCAGGGATTTATTCTTCAGGAAATACATGTTTTTTTCTTTTTAAATCAAGGGATTTGGGGAAGGCAGAAAGGTTCACAATCTCAGTCAGTTTTGTGCTGTTATTAGCTATCTCTTTGAAAGAGGGAAAATTGATTCACATAATAAAGTTTTTATTCAAGGGCACATAGTAAAACAGTTACCTAGACAGAATAGAATATGAACCCCTTGGCTCCTAGTCCACCTTCTGTCCTTAATATATGACTGCTTTTGGATAGATTTTTCACTCCACTCTTTTCCTTAAGGATTAATAGCCATGTCTTTTGTCAAGTGAGTAGATACAGAAATAACCAATTTTGTGCTTTATTAGAACTTCCTTTATAATAAAAAGTTATTGATAGAAAAACAGTTACTGTCTAATGTTCCTAGAGCCCTAGGGCATTTTGACAAAACCTCAGTACTACATTATAAAATCACTAAGATTCCAAGGTGAATCAGTTCTTGTCAGTAAATATCTTTAGCAATATTCATTTAACTGTTAAGTTTAATAGAAGAGCAGAAACTTATGTTATTAGTTGGACATTTTAATTATAATCTGCAAGATGTTTTACAAGGTGCTTAACATGAGAATCATTCTTTTCAACAAATTGACAGTCTTCATACTCAGAATTCTTTAGCAAGAATAGCCATTGTTAAATAATGCCAAACACAAAATTACCCTAAATCACGTATCCTTATTCATTTTAACTTCATCATTATGATTTTCCCTTCAGAAGTGGAATGAACAGAATTAAATCACTAATGGCAAGAGTAAACCATAAAAGAATCTACACACAAGAAATACAATTTTGTTAAACTACCAAGTACATACTTTAATGAGATTTCATTAAAGCGGTGGTTATAAAATATCCACTTAAAGTATTATAACATATTAGAAATTTATTCAAAAATATCTTTCTTGGGGTGCCTGGGTGGCTCAGTCGTTAAGCGTCTGCCTTCAGCTCAGGTCATGATCCCAGTGTCCTGGGATCGAGCCCCACATCGGGCTCCCGGCTCAGCGGGAAGCCTGCTTCTCTCTCTCCCTCTCCCACTCCCCCTGCTTGTGTTCCCTCTCTCGCTATGTCTCTGTCAAAAAAATAAATAAAATCTTTAAAAAAAAAAAAATCTTTCTTAGTGCTGAATCCAAAATTTAGTATGTTTTCTTCTGGTACATGTTCTTTAAGGACTTAGTCCATAAACTTTATTCTAATGTGGAATGCATGTTAATTGCAGCATATTTCATACATGCTAAATATAATGAGATAGTGATTTAGTCTAGAAAAAATTTTTAGAAATAATGATAGCAACAGTAGCTAGCATTTGCTAAAATTTTACTAAGTGTCAGACATTTCAGTAGGGGCTTCCTTATGTATTATTTCAATTAATCATCATGACAACAGGAAGGTCATTTATTTTCCATATTTTTAGAGGTAGAAACTACAATTTCAGAGGTTAGATAACTTTCCCAAAGTCAAAGAGTTTGGAAGTAAGAGAACTGAGGTTTGAGTAGCTACTGGCTTATGAATAATAGTTTCCAGTTTTTCAACTTCCTGCTAAACTAAGATTGCTATATTTATTTTTCTTCACAAAAGGAGGCAACTAAATAATAATAATAATCTTAGTATTCACATAGTAAATTAATGCATAGCACCACCTGTTGGACACCTGAAGAAAACAAATAGGGTTCCC
The DNA here is from genome assembly GCF_004348235.1 of Phoca vitulina. Lineage (NCBI taxonomy): Eukaryota > Metazoa > Chordata > Mammalia > Carnivora > Phocidae > Phoca > Phoca vitulina. The sequence continues at coordinate 46,328,717 of NW_022589704.1, forward strand.
AATGCTGATCTATTAAAGTAATGAAATTAGACCAGGTATGGTTTGTCAGGATTTTTATAGCATTGATTCATTCAAGACTTAAGTATGACTACAAAGCACATATTTCTATATAAATTGTTTCTAATCTACTAAGTCAAGTTTTCAAAGCCTGTACTGATCAATTTTATGTGTGAACTTAGCTAAAGGCCAAGTTGTGCTCAGATATTTGGTCAAACATAATTCTGGGTGTGTCTGTGTGTTTTCAAATGAAATGAACATTTGAGTCAGTAGACTGAGTATAGCAGATTGCCCTCCCTAATATCAGTAGTCCTATACAATCAGTTGAAAGCCTGAGTAGAATGAAAAGTCTGACCCTCCTCTGGATAAGAGGAAATTCCTCCTACATGACTGTTTGGAGCTGGGACATGGGTTTCCCTGGTTTTTGAACTCATACTGAAACATCATTTCTTCTTGAGCCTCAAGCCTATTGGCTTTTAAACCGGAACTACACTATCACAATCCTAGGTCTCCAGTTTGTCAACCACACACCTGAGCCATTTCTTTATAATAAATCTCTTTATATATGTGTGTATATGTATGGTGTGTATGTGTGTGAGAGAGCACATGTGTGCGGGTGTGTGTGTATCCTATGGGTTCTGTTTCTCTGCAGACCCCTACCTGATACAAAGCCCTTACTTTCATTTATAATTCCACATTTCCCCAAACTAGGAATATATTTTAACTAAGGTTAAAAAACAAGGTTCTGGACTCTCTTTTTAAAAAAATAGCCATGATTAATCTTCTGTAATGACTAAGCTAGACAATGAGAGTGGGTATATCCTTCAGACTTGCCTTTGCAGAATAAACTGAGCAAAGGCCCAGGAACAAGAACCACAGGTTGTCATCATCAACTTGCTATGTAATCAAGACACAAGTCCCTTCGAGTGTGACTTCATTAACTCTGAGTTAATTTACTACCTCATCCAAGACTACCTCATCCCTAAAGGTCTATGAATTATCAAGCATGTGTTTTAACTCAACCTTGGTACTTAAACCCTCCCTTACGAATCTCCCTGTCATTTCACAACACCCTCACCACCTCTACACTACCATCCTCCTCTCAGGAGACTACAGTAGAGTTCCAAACCCTTGCCACTCAGTTGTTGGTCTGTGGATACAGCATCAGCATCACATAGGAACTGCTAAACAACCTTTTAGGCTTAAGATGGAGCTGCTCCTGCCCTGGGTCCATGTCAGCAAACTGAAACTTAAAAAACTTTTGTGCAATGTCAATGCTCCACTTGACCAGAAATACAGTATATGCAGTCAGCCAATCCCCAAATGCTAAGCCAACTCTGGATTCTATATTTAATTCCTTTTTCCTTCTCACCCCAAACAAGTTGACTATGTGGTCCCAGCAATCAGCTATTTTCTATTTGTCTCCTCCTTGTTCTTTATTCTTTATCCTATAAAAGCTTTCTGTCTTTCACTGCATTTTGCAGTTCTCCCAAAGAAGACAGTCTATTTCTTGAAGTATTAAGTAAAGTTTGTTTGTATCAACTAAATTGTCTTAATCATTTGTTAACAGAACTGATTAGATATGCAGAGTCTTAGGCCCCACTCCAGATCTACTAAACAGAATTTGGATTATAATAAGGTCTGTAAATATTTGCGTAGACATGAATATTTGAAAAGAATCATTCTAGCTCTACTTGAAGCTACTATGCTTGAGTGGAAGGAGTAAAAAGATTTATTTGCCTTAACTAATAATTGTATTTTTATATCTTACGTAGAACTTTTAGACCATGGACACTGACAACAACCCCATTTTCATACCCTGGCTTTGCCACTTTTAGCTGTAGGGCTTTGGTGGTTGTCAATTACCTTTCTGAGACTTAGTTTCCTCATCTGTGAAGTAGGAATAATAATAGGACCTTAATTATAGAATTGATTTACTTTAAACTTGTTAATATGTGTAAAAGTTAGAAGAGTGTCTAATTCATGTGAGTGTCAGGTATTCGCTATTATTTCACAGACATTCTTCATCTCATATAACTGCACTCTGTTGGTATCAGCTATGCAAGCCTCTGCTTGTAAGAAAATATCTCTAAATAATTAATATTCCAATAATTTTCAATGTCTCTCTTTTTTATTTTTATTTTTTGGACTTTTGCTTCTCTGTCTTGGTTTTCTTCTTTCTCTTTTTGTCCTTTTCTCCCTCCTGTCTCCCTCTCTTCATTTTGCAAAGTCGAGTGCGTCTTTGTCCCTTCTTCCCTTTTGCCCACAAACATCCATTATGGTGCAAACCTCAGAGATACTTTATAAGATGTATGGAAACATTTGGCTCTGATTTGTAATCCTATTGTAAACCAAGGCAAGAAGCATGAGGGATGTGGCAACTCAAAAGAAAAAAAATACCTTGTGAGTTAAAATTATTGTTCTTTTTAGAATGCACCCTCTCCATTGAAGAGCCTTTGGGCAGATAGCAGAGGAAAACCAATGATCACCCAGGCTTTGGAGTTGGAAATTAGTTGTGCAAGGTCTGTCTTTACAAACCCTTACTAGCCAGGTGGACAAGAACAGGGTTTTTAATCTTTTTGAATATTAGTTTACGCATCTGTAACTCATGAAGTTATTGTAACAATTCTAAAAGACATTTAAAGTGCTTAGCACAATTTCTGAAACATAGTAAATTCTTTGAAATGTTAGCTGTCATGGTCACCATCTTTATTATAATAGTACTAATCAATGAAGCAAGCAGAGATAACTCTCAGAAGTGCAAAGCCCAAATAAATAATAGTAACTCATCTTAAAACTACTTAGATTTCCTGTCTTTTTCTCCTAAATTCTGATCCTCTCCTGAATCTTTCACTGAGAGCTCTCCATCTGGCACACATGAGTTTTTCACATTTTCTTTCTTTTCTTTTGTTTCTCTCTCTTGTTATGTGTAACTTTCTATTCCATTGCAATTCTTTATTTTCCTTTGATTTGCTCTTCCTTCTTTCCACTGCATCCAATGCTTTTAGGGTTTTTTGTTTGTTTGTTTTTGTATTTCTAAAAAACTTGAGTGAACTTTTTCACAGATTTTTCCCTAGGGGAAAAAAAAACTAAAATAATTTTAAATGGGCTCTGGACTATTGAATAATTTTTTGTGTTCCCCTTTGTATGTGGTATCTTTGCAAACTGGCAATTTTGATATTTTAGTAATCTTTTAAATATTCACCATAAAGATTTAAAAATAAATCTTTTAAATATTAAAAAAAAAATCCAGTTAAATGTGTCATTCATCACACCAATTCCACTGGCTCTTCAATCATGTTAGAACCATTTCTCTGTTTTAATGCTTTTGTGATTTAAATTTTGTTTTACACTTTCTGTCTGATGACATAATGTAGGAAAGGTGAAAAAGTAAGTTTTTGAGCGCATTCGGTAGTCTCTCCAATAAATAATTTTATTCTGTAGTCATACACTTTCTGTTTTTTTTAAAGTACTCATAATTCTGCTATAATTATTCTCAGTTGTGTTCAAGAAAATCTGGTTTTATTCCTATGTAGATCTGATTACATTTTTTTCAATGCCTAGGATGAACTTTTGATCTAGAGTTTAAATAAATAATGGGTGGAAGCATCCATTTTAATATACAATTATCTCCTTTTAGCATTTCTGTTTGCATTTTGATAATTACAGTGAAAATAAAACAGTGTTATTTCATATTACTATAAAAATAAATTAAAATATGAGTTACATTTTTATTTAAAATGTCATCTCCAATTTCATTAATTCTTTATGAGAAAAAAAAAGAGTGCTGTTTTCCCAATTTATTTTTTTGTTGTTAAAGTTCTTCCTTAAGCAATGAAGTGATTCTATGTATTTTTAGAATAATTAGAGAAGAATTCAAGTGAGGAGAAATTTAATTTTGCTGCTTTGTCAATTTTGCCCTTTTGAATGACCTCTCCTGGCATTTCTCAGACAGCTGAAATCAAGTGGTTGGTTGACTGAATGAGCCAGTGCCTTGTTCATAAAAGCCATAATTTCATATTTATTATATGATAATTTATTTAAAGTATTAATAATAGCATTTAAAATAAAATCAGAATTTTCTCTGTTTAAAAATTTGTTCATCATGATTACTTTATAGCTATTCTGTTTCCACTATTCCCCCTAGGACACAACACTTTTCAGGTAACCCTGTTTCATAATCATGCAGAAACTATCTGCCAAAAGTCTTGGTTATTTTTCTTTCTCCTATCTTTCTGAAGCAAAATGTCATGGTAAGTATAGAGGCCCCAACTTAGCAACACTTCCCGTAAATAAAGGAAATGGTGTCTCATCCCAAGTGCTTCAGAGCTCCTGTGAAGGCAGTGGAAAATCTGCAGAGGAAATCTTTTGAAACATAATCATCAGAAGCCTTGGGTGGAGCCCTGAAATAAGGTCTTACCTTTCTATATTGATTTTTCAGTTGAGGAACTTAAGATCAAATGTCAACTGGAATATTATAAAATGCTGCCCATAGAAACACACTTAGGTCTTGCATGTTATCATTAATTATTTGAAAAAGCATATACTTTATTCCAGCCTCATGTCCCCATGCACTACTTATACAAAGTAGCAGCAATATATAATACTTACATTAAAAATAAAGCATATCTTAGCATTGAGGTTACATATATTACTCTTGTGTAAAATATTTAAGTAACTCATTTCTCCACCTATAGCCAAATCTTCCAAAGAATTATTTATTTATTCTCTTTATTCTATTATTAATGTGATTGAATCAAGATAGTCTCAACAAACTAAAGATCAGAGATAAAATAAGCCTTTTGGTTGTCTATTGGTTTGTCATGATTTCAAATCTACTTGCTTATGGCTTAAGTGAAGTTGCTTTGATCTACGGGTGACTTTGTTTACATTGCAGAGGTCATGTCAAGAATAATGTCATCAAAATTATTGTGCTACTGAGTGCTTATCCATATGAACATATGGAAAAGTGACTATGAAGTAATGGATACTTTAAATACCAAGAATCTGTGAGGACTTAACTGAGAGTGTTCTGTCTGGACCAGGTTACTGATCTAAATAGCTCTCCAAAGATCTTGGGACATCAGCTCCTGCCCTGGTAAGGCTGTTCCTTGCTGGTAGTGATGAAAACCATGCAGTAACCCCATGAAGGAGATCATCTTGCCTGCCAACACCAGTGCCTTTGTTCCACTAGCATCATTCTCTAGCAACAAGGGACTTTCAATTTGCACAGGCAGCTAGATGTCAGCTCTTGGTTGGCTCAGCCAACTCTTCTGAGAACCAGCTTGTAGAAAGGTACACCTCAACTAAATTCGGACTTTGTTTCATCTCCCCTTTGCCTGAAAAAATAGTGTAATTAATCTATCATTGGTTTGGAGTATGTTTTTCTTTATTGGCTAATTAGGAGACATTACTTTGTATGCTTTGGCTTGTGATTATAAATTATAACTTAAAATTATATAATTAAAATTTAAATTATAATTAATTTAAATTATATAATTAAAATTATAATTCCCATTATGAACCTGTGTTGAATAAATTATTGGCAAAGATAATCTCAGTCTCTGAGCATAATTTGTGTGAACAAAACATCTTCAAAATTAAATTTAAAATAATTTGATTTTCCCCCTAAATTTCAAATTGTATAACTTTGTTTTACATGATATTTCAACTGCGTGGTAGTGAATATACTATATATAGTGTCTTTATTTTTAAATATACCATTTAAATTGTACCCAGGGATTTCTTTAAGTTTCATTTATAAATGATATTTATATAACTCTGGACCATTAGTTAGAAAATAAAAGTATAAATCTGATTCTATTTATGACAGTTGTCAAGAGAATACTGAGCATAAATTGGGACTATCAGGAACCTGAAGTTCACAGGGCTATTAGCTTAAAAAGAGAAATTTCTGAGGCACCTGGGTGGTTCAGTCGGTTAAGGGTCTGACTCTTGATTTTTGGCTCAGGTCATGATCTGATCATTTTTGGCTCAGGGTCCTGAGATCAGGCTCTGCACTCAGTGGAGAGTCTGCTTGAGATTCTCTCTCTCCCTCTCCCTCTCCCTCTCCCTCTGCCCTCCCCTCCGTGGTTTCTCTCTCTCTCAAATAAATAAATCTTAAAAAAAAAAGAAAAATTTCTTCCATCAAATTGGAAAAGGTAATTGTCTAGTCTTCAAGCAAGTGTGTCTATGTTTTTCTTTTATCTGTAAATGGAAAAATATGTTTCTCCTTTGTCTCACTGCAATTTGTAACCTAGCCAGATAGAAACAACGTTAATGTAGCTTTCTGCAAAACTCAGAGCTTGTTCTTTGAAAATCTTAACTGTAAGAGCTCAAGTCAATACAGTCTACATATTGATTGTAACAACACCTGAAGAGGTTCATTTACTCAGAATATATAAAAACAACAGGATTTGTTGAGATCATAGTCTACCCAATGGGAAAAGATTTGTCCACAAATATGTGTAGTTTAAAAGTTATTTTATAATAATGTTCTAAAGTATACAATGATAACTCATGATTTAATGTTTGATTTTCTCTCCTCACTCTACCTGACCTAGCAGCAGCATTTGGTACAACTGATCATTCCTTCCTGTTTGGCTGTCCTTTACTTGGATTCTTCAGCAATGTACTCCCTTGGTTTTCCTCCTACTTTACTAGTTGCTTCTTCTCAATCTCGTTCACTGATTTTTCTTCATCTCTCTAACCTATAAGCAATGAAGGGCTTTAGTAAGTAAGTAAGGTACTTATCCTCTAGCCTTTTGTATCTACACTAACCTCCTGGGTGATCTTTTTTTGTTCATTTGTTCATTTTGTTCATTTATGCTCTGGCAATTCTCATATGCAAATATCTCGTCTAGATCATGCCTCTAAACTTGACTTCTATATTCAAATGCCTACTTGACATTTTCACTTGGCTATTTAATAAGCATAACAAACTCAACTAGTCCAAAATTAAAATCCTGAGCTGTCCTTACAAATTTCTCTTTCTAAGAACCATCTTTTGCATTTAAAATACGGCATCTCCATCTTCCAGTTGCTTAAGCCAAAAGTATTGAGGGTAATTCTTGACTTCTCCCATTCCTTTATACTTATATTCAATCCATCAGCACATCATGTCTGCTTTACCTTCAAAATATATCTAGAATCCAAATACTTTTCACCACATCTCTGACCTGAATCATTTTAATAGTTTTACAATAGTCTTCATAAATTAAATTTTGCCCTTACTGCTAACCCAATTCAAACATACCAGATAATGCTACTTCCTATTCAATACCCTATTAGTGGTTTCTAAACTGTTTTCTATACTTTTCAGTCTGACTTGTCCTAAATTTTATTTCCCAGGTTCATTATCATAGAGCCACATCTTCCAAATAATGTTTCCATGCTTTAAAGGTGCTCATGATATCTAGTAGTCTTCTTTTACAAAATGAATCATTGTGCTTTGCCTAAGACTAGAGGTTGGTACCAGGTCTCTTTTTATAAACTAAGTTCCTTCTACTATTTTGTATAAATGTTATTTCTGATACATGGATGGGATTTGAGGTAGGACATGTTTTTGAATCCTTACACGGCCAAGGTATAAGTAAATTCCTACATTTATTGTGAAAGCCTGTTAGCCTGTTGAGTGTGGAAAAGTAGGGATAAGAGGAGACAAATGAAGAGTCTATAGATAAACATATACTGAAACTACTAAATATTTAATAGACCAGAGGATTTGTATCTGAGAGATTTTTTGTCTAGTAAGAAATAGCTATGCTGACTAGACAAGATGGAGAGGGACACCATCTCTGTGCTTTGAAGATACACTTCTCAGTGTTGGACCAGAAATCAAATTGCTATCAGTTCTCATGACCAGTAAGGTCATGAGAGGTTTTGTGAGACAAAACTGAGGAGAGATGTCAAAGTATGATCTAAATTTACTGGCACTTCTCAATCCAGAGGTTGAAACTTTGCCATATACCCAAGGCATCATACAAACTGAAGGACATTACAGAATGTTCAAATTAGCTCAAGAATATCTGAAAGGCTACCTCCATTCATGGCACCTTACTGAGGCTGTGGGCACCTAGAGTTCTAAGGGGTGCCATCATTTGTACTACCATATTAGAAGGAGAAGGCATGAAGAAATGTCATGTTCATTCTGAATTAAATTTATAGTGGGAGAAGATGAAATTCAGCAGAAGTTGAGAAATTAATAAAGAAATGCTCAATGCAATTTGATATCAATAAATTCTTTGGCCTCTGGCTCTGAGGGCAAGCAGATACACATAGTAAGACTGCAGGGCATAAATGAAAGTTACTATATAGACAATTATTTTGGTTTCTGATACTACAAAGCCTCCTATAGCCAATATAGACATTTTAGATTCTAGGTATCTAGGGTGTTTGTGGATTTGAGTAGCTTTCCCATTTGGTTGTAAGATAGTACTTGTCACAGAAAGTAGAGATAGAGTTTAACATATCAATTTCTCAGGCTATATAGATTTAACTGGGTTTTTTCCCCCACCCCTGAAACCAGGACCAATGGGACATACAAATAGTGTGTAATGGACCATAACAACTACTTGAAGTGTATGCCCCATATTTATTTCTGGGAACTATTTTGTAAGTTGTAGGAGACTTCAAGCTTCAAGTATTCATAATCAGCCTCAACTGGTCTGCCCCACTGTAGACACTCAAAAATATCTTCTGAATGCAAGAATAAATAGATGAATGTTTGAATGGTTGGATTAGTGAGTAAACGTATGAGTGAATGACAAAAAAGACATATCTATCCTCAGTGATCTCCCAGTCTATGAGGAAGACAGAGGTAGTAAATAAAACAAATGAGTTAAGTGGTATGATGGAGGTAATTCAAAAGTAGCATAGTGTCACCAAAAATGGAGCCTTATCTTTTGTGAGAGAATTTTCATGGGGGTAGAGCAGAAGCGTGATGCTTGAATTATTAGTCAAACCTGTTCACAAATGTCTTAGCTTTATTTGCCATTCCCCTTAAACAGCATTATTTCATGTTGCTTCACTAATAATTTATGTGAGCATATCTAAGACCTTCACTGTTTTTTCACTTATTGCTTCATATTTTAAAACACCAACCATTCCTGGGGTGCCTGGGTGGCTCAGTCGGTTAAGCGTCTGCCTTCGGCTCAGGTCATGATCCCAGGGTCCTGGGATTGAGCCCCGCATCGGGCTCCCTGCTCAGCGGGAAGCCTGCTTCTCCCTCTCCCACTCCCCCTGCTTGTGTTCCCTCTCTCACTGTCTCTCTCTGTCAAATAAATAAATAAAATCTTTAAAAAAAAACAAAAAACCAAACATTCCTGATTATAATTGCTCTTCTGATTCACTGAAGTTGTCCTTCTTGACTACCATTAAAATACATAATATTCAAAATTATTTCTTTTGAAAAATTAAGTTGCCTTTATGTAATAGATTTATTTCTCCATTTATATTTCTAATAATGTTTCTAACTTCTATGACTAACTTCTAAGTTTAAGTTGTAAGTTAGTGGAAGAGAGGTTGGGAGATGGCTGCAGAGTAGGAGGACCCAAGTCTCACCTTGCCCATGAATACAACTAGATAACTATCAAATCATCCTAAATACCCCAGACATTGACTTGAAGACTGTCAGAACAAACTCCACAACTAAAGGTAGAGAAGAGGCCACATCAAAGAAGTTAGGAAATGCGGAGATGTAGTTTGGGAAAGAAACAGATTGTGACTGCTTGAGCAGAGAAGGAGCTATGGAAGAGTGAGAGGGAGACTAGCACACAGGGGAGTGCACAGGGAAAACAAATCCCCATAACAATTGGCTCAGAAAGTGAGAGGGGCCAAATTTCGTGAGTTCTTGCAACTAGGGGTGCTTAAAGCATAGAGTTTTAAAGATCAGTGGGGGACATTGGGGCTGCTCTTGGGGAGAAGGCAGACAGACAACATGTGCACAGACATCGTGGAAACAGAGATCTGAAGAGTCCCTGGGGCACACAGTGGAGAAGTTATTCACTCATCCTGGAGTGTGTCCCAGAGAGACAGCATTCACAGAGATACCCTCTGGGAACAAAAGAACTGGCTTGTGCCATTTCCTACCTCCACCCCTCAGCATAAGCACAGGGCCACCCATGGGAACCAGTGCAGGGCCGACACTCACTACCCAACTTGCTTACACCAAGACTTGCCCTCCCATCCTCCAGGGGAACTGCCCCTCCCAGTCATGCTTGCCTAGTCCCAGCATGGTGGGACCCCTCCCCCAGAAGACAGGCCCTATCCCTCATGACACTGTGTCTCCCCTCACAGGAGTTTTGCAGACCCTTGGTTCCTGCAGTGGTGGCACCAGGTCTCACTTCACAAACGGACCAGAACACACCTAGTTAAAACATGCCACATTCAGGCCAGGGACCAAACATTGCCCACAACAGGCAAAGAGAGCCTCTGTAGATGACTAGACTGAAGGATAAAGACAAAACAGCAGAGCACACACAGCACACATTGGAGATACTCCCAGAATTTTCCAGGCCCTGAGGAACAAAGGGACACTATACAGCAGGGCACTTTAAGACCTCTTCTTCATATGGCCATTTACCTCAAGAACAGGAGACATAGCTGACTTTCCTAACACAGAGAAACAGGCATGGAGACTTAGACAAAAATGAGAAGACACAGAAACTTCTATCAAATGAAAGAACAGGACAAGGCTGAAGCCAGTTATCGAAGTGAAACAGATATAATAATATGCCTGATACAGAATTTAAAGTAATGATCATAAGAATACTCACTGGACTTGAGAAAAAGAGTGGAAGACAGGAATGAGACCCTCAACACAGAGAAAAAGAATAACATAGCAGAGATGAAGGGCTCAATAATTAAAATGAGAAACATGTTTCATAGAAACAACAGGATGGAAGAAGCAGAGGAACGAATTAGTGACCTAAAAGACAGAGAAATGGAAAGTAATCAAGCTGAACAAAAGAGAGAAAAAATAATTATGTAAAACAAGAATACATTTAGGCAATTCCATGACTCCATCAAATGTAATAACATCTGTATTATAGGAGTCCCAATAGAAGAGAGAAAAAAGGGGGCAGAAAAATTATTTGAAGAAATAATAGCTGAAAACTTCCCTAACCTGGGGAAGAAAATAGATATCCAGATTCAGGAGGCATAAAGAACTCCCATCAAAATGAACAAAAGTAGATCCACACCAAGACATATTATAATTAAATTAGCAAAATATAGTGATAAAGAAAAAATTTTAAAAGCAGCAAGACAAAAGAAGACAGTAACTTACAAGGGAAAACCCATAAGGCTACCAGATGTTTCAGCAGAAACTTTGCAAGCCAGCAAGGCTATCATTCAGAATAGAAGGAGAGATAAAGTGTCTCAGACAAACAAAAACTAAAGGAGTTCATGACCACTAAACCAGCCCTGCAAGAATTAAAGAGGACTCTGTGAGTGGAAAGGAGAGACCAAAAGTGACAATATAAAGGTAAGAAACAAAAAAACAGTAAAAATGAAGAATTCTGTAAAAAATCAACCAAGGAACTCACAAAATAAAAAGATATAAAATATAACATATACCTAAAACATGGGGAGGAGAGGAGTAAAGAATGGGTTCAAACTTAAATGACCACCAACTTAATATAGACTGCTATATGCAGAAGAGGTTATATACAAACCTAATGGCATCCATATATCAAAAACCACTAATAAATTTGCAAAGAATAAAGACAAAGAGACCCAAATATACCACTAAAGAAAATCAGCAAAACTTAATTAAAGACTAGAATGGATTAAAGAAAATATTCAGAAATGACAAAATAATAAAATGATGGTAAACACATATCAATAATTACTTTGACTGTAAATGGACTAAATGCTCCAATCAAAACACATAAGGTGCCAGAATGGATAAAAAAGCAGGACCCATCTATATGCTGCCTTCAGGACACTCATTTTAGACCGAAAGCCAGCTGCAGATTGAAAGTGAGGGGATGGAGAAATATCTATCATGCAAATGGATGCCAAAAGAAAGCCAGACTAGCAATACTTATATCAGACAAAATAGACTTTAAAACAAAGACTGTAACAGAAACAAAGGACACTATATACTAATAAAGGGGACAATTCAACATGAAGATACGACACTTGTAAGTATTTATGCACCCAAAATGAGAGCATCCAAACACATAAAACAGTTAGTAATAAACATAAAGGAATTAACTGAAAATAATACAATAATAGTAGGGGACTTTAACACTCCATTTACATCATGGATAGATCATCTACATAAAAAATCAATTAAGGAAACAATGGCTCTGAATGACACACTGGACCAGATGGATTTAATAGATATATTCAGAACATACCATCCTAAAACAGCAGAATACACATTCTTTTCAAGTGCACATGGAACATTCTCCAGAATAAATAACATATTAGCCCATAACACAAGCCTCAACAAATTCAAGAAGATTGAAGTCATACTATGCACCTTTTCTGATCACAATGCTATGAAACTAGAAATCAACCACAAGAAAAAATATGGAAAGACTACAAATACATGGAAGTTAAATAACATCCTACTAAAAAAATGAATGAGTCAACCAGCAAAAAAGAAATAAAAAAGTACATGGAATCAGATGAACATGAAAACACAACAGTCCAAAATCTTTGGGTTGCAGCAAAAGCTGTTCTAAGAGGGAGGTCTATAGCAATACAGGCCTACTTCATGAAGCAAGAAAAATCTCAACAACCTAACCTTACACTTAAAGGAGCTAGAAAAGGAAAAAAAACAAAACCCAAAACCAGGAGAAGGAAGGAAATAATAAAAATTAGATCAGAAATAAATTATACAGAAACTAAAAGCAACAGAACAGATAAATAAAACTAGGACCTGGTTCTTTGAAAAAAATCAATAAAATTGATAAACCTCTAGCCAGACTTTTCAAGAAAAAAAGAGGAAAGGACACAAATAAATAAAATCACAAATAAGAGAGGAAAAAATAATAACCAAGACCACAGAAATACAAGCAATTATAAGAGAATATTATGAAAAACTATATACCAACAAGCTAGACAACCTAGAAAAAATGGATAAATTTCTAGAAACATATAAACTACCAAACTGAAACAGGAAGAAATAGAAAATTTGAACAGACCAATAACCAGCAAAGAAATTGAATCACTAATCAAAAAACTCCCAACAAACAAAAGTCCAGGACCAGATGGCTTCACAGGCAAATTCTACCTAACATTTAAGGAAGAGTTAATACTTACTCTTCTCGAAGTATTTAAAAAAAAAAAAAAAAAAAAAAAAAACGGAAAAAGAAGGAAACCTTCCAAATTCATTCTACAAGGCCAGCATTACCCTGATGCCAAAACCAGATAAAGACACTACTAAAAAAAGGGAACCACAGGCCAATATCTCTGATGGACACAGATGCAAAAATCTTCAACAAAATACTAGCAAACTGAATCAAACAATACATTAAAAAAATCATTCACCATGCTCAAGTGGCATTTATTCCTGGGTTGCAAGGGTGGTTCAATATTCACAATGTGATACATCACATCATTAAGAAAAAGGATAAGAACCATATGATCATTTCAAAAGACACAGAGAAAGCATTTGACAAAGTGTAACATCCATTCATGATAAAAACCCTCAACAAAGTAGGTTTAGAAGGAACATATCTCAATATAAAAAAAGGCCACATATGAAAAACCCTTAGCTAACATCATTCTTAATGGGAAAAAACAGAACTTTTCCCCTAAGGTCTAGAACAAGACAAGGATGTCTACTCTCACCATTTTTATTCAACACAGTACTGGAAGTCCTAGCCACAGCAATCAGATAACAAAAAGAAATAAAAGGCACCCAAATCAATAAGGAAGAAGTAGAACTTTCACTATTTTCAGATGACATGCTATTATATACAGAACACACTAAAGACACCACCCATAAACTGCTAGAACTGATTTCAGTAAAGTTGAAGGATACAAAATCAATGTACAGAAATCTGCGTATTTCTATACACCAATAATGAAGCAGCAGAAAGAGAAATTAAGAAAATAATCCCATTTACAATATCACCAAAAATAATAAGATACCTAGGAATAAATCTAACCAAAGAGGTGAAAGAATTGTTTTCTGAAAACTACATAACACTGATGAAAGAAATTGAAATCAACACAAAGAAATGGAAAGACATTGCATGCTCATGGATTGGAAGAAAAATTTTGTTAAAATGTCTATACTACAAAAGCAGTCTACACATTTAATGCAATCCCTATCGAAATACCAACAGCATTTTTCACAGAACTAGAACAAACTATTCTAAAACTTGTATGGAACCACAAAAGACCCTGAACAACCAAAGCAATCTTGAAAAAGAAAAGCAAAACTGGAGGCATCACGACTCTGGATTTCAAATTATATTACAAATCTGTAGTAATCAAAACAGTATAGTACTGGCACAAAAACAGACACATAGATCAATGGAACAGAATACAAAATTCAGAAATAAACCTACAACTGTATATAAAAATATAAAACTATAACTGTCAATCTTCGACAAAGCAGGAAAAAATATCCAGTGGGGAAAGGACAGTCTTTTCAATGAGTGGTGTTGGGAAAGCTGGAGAGCAATGAGCAGAAGAAAAAATCTGGACCACTGTCATACACCATATGCAAAAATAAATTCAAAATGGATGAAAGACTTAAATGTGAGACCTGAAACCATAAAAATCCTAGAAAAGAATATAAGCAGTAACCTCTTTGACATCAGCTATAGCAACTTTTTTCTAGATAGGTCTCCTGAGGCAAGGGAAACAAAAGCAAAAATAAACTATTGGGAGTACATCAAAATAAAAGCTTCTGCACAAGGAAGGAAACAACAAAACTAAAAGGCAACCGATGGAATAGAAGAAGATATTTGCAAATGACATATGCTTCTACATCTTAGTAGCCAAATCCTAATAAGTTTTTTCTGTTTTCATGGTTCAGATTGGGTACTATTTTGATATATTCCCCCAAAGGATATATTATATATACTGTTCTCCGGGACCAGATTTAAGTAAATTCTGATCATCCTGATTTGATTTAGGGAATACTCAAATCCAAGACCACCTCTTAGACTAAGGTATGTCCTTAGACTAAGGTATGTCTATTGATTTATATTAGTTTAAACTCAATGGGTAACATCTTCTTGACATTATACCCAAATTCAAAGACTTTGCCTTAGTATATTATTTAATATATTGGCCACAACATTCAAATGGAGTTGAGTTGGGATTCAGCTACCTATACAGAAGATAATTCACTCATCTATTCACTCTCTCAAGAGTTCATCAAACTCCTATTAGATGCTCCACCCCCTTCAAGACTCTAGGGATAGAGTGATGGACAAGACAACCAAATATTGGCTTTCATGGATCTGATCTATATTGTTGGGAGGCTTATTAAACAAATAAGTAAATTTATAAACAAAAATTTTCTATCAATAATATATAATCTGTATAATATAATATCAGATAATTATACAGAGTGATGTGTTATCATGATAAACAGAATACAAAACTCTATCACATGAAAATGGCATTTTAATTTTATGGTCATTCTCCCAAAGACTCATAACCATAATCTAACTATAAGAAAAACATCAGACAAACCCAAATTGAGAGACATTCTACAAAATTCCTGACCAGCATTCCTCAAAACTGTCAAGATCATCAAAAACAAAGAAATTCACAGTTTAGAGGATCCTAACTCTATCCTGGTGACTGTCCCAGTTTTATAAGGATAAATATACTACTTAAATAGGACTTAGCTGATACATTAATCCTTTTTCATTGATACTGCAATGCTGGACCAAAAAAAAAAAAAAAAAAAAGGAATTGAATCAATTCTTTTTACATATTTTAAAGGCAGTGTTTAATAATCAAATACTTTTAACATTTAAGTTCCTTGAATCAGCACATTTTAAGCAGTAAATGCAACATCTGCAACTATTGCTTAATCCCCAGAAAACACTCTTTTAATCAATTAAACTCATTACATTTGAATGTTCATTTCCTTCTAGTACACTATTTAACTCATTATGAAAAAATAATGCATTTATGATTACCAGGGCCATTAAATAACTTTCTGAAAAAAAAATCTCCTAGAGAAGTTTTAAAAACATATTTCTTATGGGATAAACTGGACCTTTCTAAGGGATATTCCACTATTTCCCTGGAATAGGTGGTTATAAAGGACAACACATAAGAAATGACATTCGATCTGTAATAAGAGTGATGAGGAGCCTGTCACGTGAAGAACTGGGGAAAGGAATCCCAATCAGAAGGAAGGACAAGTTTAAAGATGTAGAGATTTAAGTTATATTGAAATACCTTTCAAAGTACCCTTTATTTATGTCCTAGACATGGGGCTCTACTTCTGAAAGGTTTTTTGTCTTACATGTATTAGAGTCACACTCATGAAGCAGAAAGAGGCAAATCATGGAATCACAGAGTTGTAGGGCACATGGAAGTCATATAGCCCAATTTTCGCACTCTGTAAATGAGACAAATGAGGACTAGAGTGGCTAAGGGACTAAGCTTACATAGTCCCTGGCTCACAGAACCAGATTATTTCACCCCACCATAAACAATGTTCAAAATGGATCTATATGATTTAGTTTTAAAATTCTCACTTTGAATTATTTAAAAAGCACTAGCCTAAAACAAATTTGTAGCATGTTTTCACAATCAGTTTCATTTCCCAAAACAGGCCTGTTACCACTGTGTAACCCCCACTGAACTTTGCCATTTATAAGAGGATTAAACAATGCATGTTTTTATTCACTGGTAGATTCTAAAAAAGAGTAAGCAAGGGGGTAACCTAAAGTTAGAATCTGGTCAAGAGGGAAAGCAGAAATAAGTAGATCATTACAACATGAAACCCAAATAAAGGTTAAACTAACACATAAACAGAAGCTAAAGTATTTAGAAATAAATAACACTTTCTCACATGAAATAGCATTTATTAAACAATCAAAGATTATTATTGAGAAATTTTCTTCTAAGGAATTGGAAAAGAAAAGAATTCTATCTGCTATGCCTGGAGGAGGAATGGTCTTAAACTGTGTATCATAAACAAGTAATATCAAAGAGGAAATACTTTGTAGAAATTACAGTAACACTGGAGGAGTCTCTGATCCCAGGGCACTTCCTACCATTGTCAAGATTTATAGTCAACTCCTCAGTAGATCAAGGCTGGTCAAAATGTTATGATGAGACACACGTCTTTTTGAACATAGTTACTAAGTAATTGTTTTCTCAGGCACATTTTTCATATAGACTACATTCTCAATGATTTTTTTCCCTAATAAAGATTTACTCGAAAAGTTGAAAAAGAAAGACCTTTCTTTAGTGCATGTTTTAAATTATGTTTATTAGGGTGATATGCACTGTATATTTATGTTTAATTTTTTTATAGCACTGGGTCATGGAGGGACAATAATTTGGTTCAGAATAATGTGACTCAGTAATTAAGAATAATGGATGAATTATAAGCATTATCTAACTGATAAAATTCTATAAAGAATATTAATCGATGTGTGCAAATGATTTTTAGAGCAATGTGTTTTTGAGTCCTATTGTCTCTACTTCCTCTTAACTCTTCCCTTGACTCCTGTTTGACTTACATCCTCATTAATCTATCATATTTTAAAATAAATTAAAACCTTAGTCTCTTCTGTTCCCAAACTAATAGTACTTATTGTTTCCTTAAACTTACTGTGAATTTTTTTTTTTTTAAGAATATCAGTTTCCTCCCAAACATCCTTGACTTTGCTCCTCAGATAATCTTATTCATTGACTTTTCTTGGTATGGTGTCAGCTCCACTCCATTCTAATAAACCTCATATGTTTTCTATGTTTGAGGGCTCCATGCTAGATTTTTACTGCGTTTGGTTTCATATTGCATTGTGGAAAATTTAGGGATAGCAGATATAAATTTTAATATAATTTAGGCTAGATGAATTAGTTTGCGGAAAAATTTTGACTCTCCATGTTGATCAAATGTATCAGGTAAATGCTGTATACTGCACTCACATGGTTTTGGAAAAGACAAAGGCAAATCTTGTAAATAAAACATTCATTATTTCTCCTAGAGGTTACCAGAGATTTAGATCAGAGGGTGACTTTAGAGTCTTTCCAATAATAAGTAGCACCTTGTGGAAGAAGTTCCCATAGATATTGATGCAGTATTAGGTCTTCAAAAAATCAAAAACTTGGATGGATATACATGGGATGTTTCCTATGTTTGAAGCTTGCCATATTACTTTTTTTTTAAGATTTTATTTATTTATTTGACAGAGAGAGAGAGAGAGAGAGAGCACAAGGAGAGGGAGAAGCAGGCAGAGGGAGAGGGAGAAGCAGGCTCCCTGCTCAGTGGGGCTTGATCCCAGGACCCTGGGATCATGACCCAAGCCGAAGGCAGATGCTTAACCAGCTCAGCCACCCAGGCACCCGACTGCCATATTACTTGAATAACTTGTCCAGTGGATCTGACTAAAATGGCAGTGGAAGTAATTTGAGTCATTTTAGGTTTGTTTCTTTTTTTTTTAACATATTACTATTTAGCTGACTTGACATAATCAGAATCACTTCAGAATCCATAGGTGGTCACTTTGGTGCTCCATATTTGTTTTTTGTTTTTTTGTTTTTTTAATGTATTGCTTAATGAAGCTAGTTTTACTCACAAAAATGCTTTAGGCAATTTCTACCCAAAGCATTTATAACCTCTGAACGTCCTTTATATTTAATTCCTACTTATAGCAATTCAGCAGTTCTAAATACTCAATACAGAACCAGTAAAATAAATTTGGCTCCATCACATACATTCTGACTTATGAGATTTCATAATTTAGTCTCGTAAATCAAGAAACATGAACAAGAAGCCATGAATCACGGCAAGTTTATGAAGTTGCATGTGAATTAGAAACCAGAACCTCAAAATAATACTATGAATAAAATCCAAACAACAAAACCCATAGTCTTGCTTACTAATAAAGAAATAAAATGTATGATCCTGTTTTGAAGTTCACTGAACAAATTAATAAGGAGCCAGCTTATGCATTTGTCCAGACAAATCAAATCTAACTTCTCAGCTTACTGTTTGAATCTCAGCTTTCAAACTATTATACAGCTCTCTTATGACTCACTTTAGAGGTTAGCTTTTCAACTTTTTATTTTAAAATAATTTTAAATTTATAGAAACATTGCCATGGTCCAAAGAATTCCCATTACTGTCACAAAATTCTCCAGTCATTAACATTTAAAATCATTTTAAATATTTATCTTTCTTTCTCTATATATATATGTAATTTATACACAGCATATGATTTTTTTTCTAAACTACTAGAGCATAAGCTGCAGACTTGATACTTTATTACTGCCAAAGATTTCAATATATATTTCCTAAAAGACAAAGATACTTTCTTACATAATCAGAGTACATCAAAATCAGGAAACTAAAACTGATACAGTACTATCATCAGTCCACAAGCTTTAGTCAAATTTTGGCAATAGTCCCAACAATGTCCTCTATAGCAATAATAATAATCATCATCATCATCATCATCATCTATAGTCAGAGACCCAGTGCAGGATAACATGTTGCACTTAATTGTCATGTCTCCTTACGCTCCTTCAATCTGGTACAATTTCTCTGTATTCCTTATGTTTTGTAACCTTGATGTTTTTTAAGTGTATGGGTCAATTATTTTGTAGAACTTTGGGTTTGTTGGAAGTTTACCCCTAACTAGATTCAGGTTATCCATTTTAACCAGAATACCCCCAGAAGTTGTGCTATGTTCTTCACAAGAGTATATCACAATGTCACATTACTAGTGACATTAACTTTGATCACTTAAGGTGCTATCTGCTAGGTTTCTCCACTATAACATTACTATGTTTTTCTTTATAATTAAGAAGTATTTTGTGGACAAATACTCTAAGATAATGTAAATGAATTTTCTTATCTTTTCAGGCATGTTTTAAACATAGATTATATTCTCAATGTTCACCTACTAGTTCTGGAGTACATTTACAAGTCTGGCTTGATTAGTTTACTATAATGTCAGCCTAATGATGATTTTTCTGTTATTTCTTCTCCATATGTTTTCCCAACACTATTTATTGAAGAGACTTTCCCTTCCCTGTTGTGTATTCTTGGCACCCTTGTCATAGACTAGTTAACTATATGTGCATGCTTATTTCTGGGCTCTCCTTTCTGTTCCATTGGGCTCTGTGTCTGTTTTTATGCTAGAATTATACCACTTTGATTACTATAGCTTTGTAATATAGTTTGAAATCAAGACGTGTATTGCCTCTACTTTGGTTTTCTTCCTTAAGATTGTTTTGGCTGTTGAGGTCTTTTGTGGTTTTATATGAATTTTAGGATTGTTCTATTTCTATGAAAAATGCTATCGGAATTTTGATAAAGATTGCATAAAATCTGTAAACTACTTTGGGCAGTATGGACATTTTCACAATATTAATTCTTCTGATCTAAGAATACAATATATCTTTCATTTGTATCTTTGTCAATTTCTTTCATCAATGTCTTATAGTTTTCAGTCCTAAATGCATTCTTTCTTTCATGCATTGTTCTTCCCCAACCTCTTCCACATCAGTAACCCTCTGATTCCTCAGTCCTTATAATTTCTATTTCCCCTGAATCTTTCCAATACTGAGATACTGCATTTGCAGGTTATTACTTACAGTTACTCTTGTTTTCTATTCACAACCAATAAAACTTAGCAATTTTACCACTACATTACGCCTTGTTGTTATACATGTTCCACCTGCTATCTGTGATGAGGTCCTCATTGGCAGCTGACCAACTGGTGATCTAGTTACAAAATTCCCATTTATTACCTGTTTCAATCACTATTCTTGATACCATCTGCCATAGTTCAGGTTCTTAGAAAATTGACTTGAGAAAAATATGTGTGCAAGTGGTTTATTGGGAAGTATTCTCAGGAACCACTCTAAGAAATGAGGAAAGGGGAATTGGGTAAGGGAGACACTGAATTAATTGCACTACACTTGCAACAGAGAACTTGGCTAAACCCAACAAAGCTCTGAAGCTGAGGTGGCTCTATGAAGAAGTCCCAAATTGAAAAAAGGTGGCCAGGCCTTCACAGCCTATTAGATGTACACTACCCCTGTGAAGACAGTTTTTGTCTCTTTGACCAAGGTGATGTCCCAGGAGCAATTCAGCTATTACTGATCATCAAACAATACTTCTGGCAGCTGGAAAAAAATGAGTGCCTCAGTGCTGAAGCGGAGAATCTAGTGGTGCACAACAGTATCCATAACATTACAGTTCACTTTGTGGAGTGCCCCATTTTATGAAAACATCACAGTTTTAAAATTAATTTTGTCAGTGCTCATTTGGTTTGCTTCCAGTGTTTTTCATTTGTAAACTGTGCTGCTAAAATAGTCTTGTACATGTCTTATGGTACACTTGTAAAAAGATGTTTCCAGGAATGAGTCCAAAAGGTAATTACAAAGTGTTCAATTGTTTTGAAATTAGTTGGACAAATTTTGACTCTCAACAACAATTTTGATCCATATACTCTCCAGCATTTGATATTGTCTGACTTCTTGAATTTTCCTCATCCAGAGGTCATTAAATGATATTTCCTTGTGTCTTAGTTTGCTTTTCCTTTGTAAATCAGTTTTAGGTATAAATGAATTAAATTAGAATTGAGGCACTCTTAATAAAAATAGCTTCTAAAAATGGTAATATATTTAAAAACAACTAATTTAAATGAACATGTGTTAGAACTACAACCAGCTGGATAGCTCTGGGAACCTGAGTGGAGGGGCATTTGTTTTTAAAGTTGTCAAACCATTATGAACTCTTCAAGAACATACTGGCCTAAATGACTTATATTTTCTTTTTCTTTTTTTTTTTTAAAGATTTTATTTATTTATTTGACAGAGAGAGAGATAGCGAGAGCAGGAACACAAGCAGGGGGAGCAGGAGAGGGAGAAGCAGGCTTCCTGCCGAGCAAGGAGCCCGATGTGGGACTCGATCCCAGGACCCTGGGATCATGACCTGAGCTGAAGGCAGACGCTTAACGACTGAGCCACCCAGACGCCCAATGACTTATATTTTCTTTATAATTACCTCAGCATGGGTTCCCATATGCCTATTTCATTGGGGGCAATGCTCTGGCTACTCTGAAAATGTATCTGGTTTATATATCTGCACCTCTATTAGTGAATACTGATATTGAATCTTGAAACTGATATTAAAGAAGCAGAGGCTTTTTCTTTTCTTTTTAAAAAACTAATTTCCTTCACTGACTAAAGCCATAGTTTAACCTCTATTCTTATATATAGGAGGAAGCTCTGTAACTATTTGGGAAATGGAGTTGCTTTAGTGCAATATTTGTGAATACTTCTGGGTTTCTTTTCATTCATTCATTCATTCATTCATTCAACTAATATGTATTGAACTTTTTTTCATTTCATGTGCTATGTGACTTTGGATCACAAGATAGGGAGCCTCTTCTACAAACAGTAAGTGCGTAAATGAGTGAAACTTCTTCACACCTTCTTTTACCCAAACAAAGTGCAAGAGAGTAAGCCAAGCATGCAATTTAGACAAGTCTTATATTCTATTATCCAATAAACAATCTTATTTGGTATACACACATAGCAACCACAAACTGACCATACCTCTCCTAAACCACATACTCTTCCTAAACTATTTCTAACAACTAACATTGTGTTTGATTCATTCACATTACTCACTCAAACCCACCTCCTAAGAACTATAGCCTCAACTGTATGATTTGCAAATACACATTGTGTTGCTCTCTTACACAGCTCATCTGGATTTTGCATGAATATTGCTTCCTCCCTTCCCTCCCCTTCAGCCTGACTTTTCCAACTGGCTCTTTACCCATGAGAAACCCTATTAATTATATTCCTTTTACCTTCCAAATAGAACATTTTCAATCCAGGTTGCTAATTTAACTCTTTGCTGCTCTTTAAGTCTACTTTTCATTTTCCCTTATGCTTTCTTGCCGAGATTATTTTTTGCTCCCTTATTTCTCCTTCCCTCAATTTTCCAGTGCCTTTCTACATTCTCCTCTTCCGATGTGTTTTTCCTCCCTTTTGCTACATTACATACTTCAAGACACTTCTATGGCTACTAAATTAAACTTAATCATGGTAAGTCCATATTTAGTAACCTTGCAGTACTCCAACACTGTCCATTGGTTCTTACATTCCACATCCTACAAACATTTCTGGACATGCCAATTCCAATGCTGAAATCCATTTCATTCTTAGCAGGCATCTTCTTACAGTATAAAAGATATAGAGTCACATGAAATGTAATATTTGAATCCTTCCTTTACCAAACATAATAATACATCTATTTAAAACTTAAATTTGTCTTAACTTCTTCTTTACTGTGTATATTTACTTATTAGCTGTTATGGACATACAGAAAGCATTTACTTTTATGTTTTTCATAAGGGAATATTGATTCTCAAGGGAATTTCTTCCTTATAGTGTTCATTTTAAGTTATAATGCAATAAAATTATATTCTGTTGCCTCTGAAATAATTTTCAGCAGCAAATATGCATGTTAGGCTATTAGATTTAGCAAATAAAAATATAGCATACATAGTTAAATTTCAGTTTCAGATAAACAGCAGCAAATCTTTTTCAGTATAAGTATGTCCTATCCAATATTTGGAACATAGTTATACTAAAAATTATTCATCATCTGAATATTCACATTTATATTTATCTGAAATTCACATTACCTGGGCATTCTGTAACATACCTGGCAATCATAAATATCTCTCAACATTAAAAAAAAACACAAGTTGAGGAATTCTTAATCTCAGGAAACAAACTGAGGGTTGCTGGAGTGGGGGGTGGGGGGGGAGGGATGGGGTGACTGGGTGATGGACACTGGGGAGGGTATGTGTTCTGGTAAGCGCTGTGAATTGTGCAAGACTGTTGAATCTCAGATCTGTACCTCTGAAACAAATAATGCAATATATGTTAAGAAAGAAAAAAAAGAAGAAGAAGAATGTAGCAGGAGGGGAAGAATGAAGGGGGGGAAATCGGAGGGGGAGAAGAACCATGAGAGACAATGGACTCTGAAAAACAAACTGAGGGTTCTAGAGGGGAGGGGGGTGGGAGGATGGGTTAGCCTGGTGATGGGTATTGAGGAGGGCACGTTCTGCATGGAGCACTGGGTGTTATGCACAAACAATGAATCATGGAACACTATATCTAAAACTAATGATGTAATGTATGGGGATTAACATAACAATAAAAAAATTAAAAAAAAACACAAGTTCTTTGCATATTTCAATAATTTAACAAATAAAGGACAATTTCTACCTAATTAATCATCACCAACAATTTCAAACTTAAATATGTTCCTGATGATACGGTTGTTTAACAAATTAGCACAATATTAGCTAAACTGGGAAGAAAATGCTAATTCCAATTGAAATAGAGATTGTGTGAAATATTGTGAAAATATGTTCATTCTTAATGAGGCTCTTCCTGATAAAGAGCACCACTTTAAATGAATTTCATCATCTTTGACTTATAGTCATATTTCTCTTCTTTTGGGTTATTAGGTTCATGGAAAACTTTCTCTTATCACATTACTCTGGGCTAATATTTGTTTTCTACATTGAACATTTCAGTAATTCCATTCCAGCAAAAGAAGACTAATTAGTCTTATTTCATGCTCTCTGGAAATAAATAATCACATCAATGTTTTAGATTTACTTATTTTTCCAATTTACATTGAATAATCAGGACAGATAATATAGTAACCAACTCTTAATCTTTCCTGGGTCATGGATACTTTTTATAAGCTGATGGAAACTAAAGACTTTTTTCCCTGAAAAATGCATGTGTACACAAACACACAACAGTTTTTATTAAAATTTCAGGGAGTTTACAGTTCCCCTGAGGATCAACCATGGGCCTCAGCTAAGAATTAGAAAGTACAGGGTTAATGTAAATAGCTAATGCACTTAATGTTAAATAATGACTCACATTTATTGTTTTACAATATGTTGAAATTCTACTTTCACCTGATTTTTTAACCAATAAATGATTCCAAATATAAAGCAGCTCACATATTAACACAAACACATACCTCACATATACACATTTCTTTTGTTATTTTGTATTTTCCCAATTGAACCCACTTCACTTTATAGATATATCTCATTAGAAAGATGAGAGTAGTGGATTTACTGTTTTGTAGTTTAGTAATTATTAATATATGCATACTTTACCTAAATATAGGAAGAGTAAGTTTTCTGAAAGCTGGAATAATATCTTATTCACAGGCACATTCCCTGCCCTTAATTAGCATTGGCAAAAATCACCTTAACTAATTTAGGGAAGTAGTTATCAGCTAAAGTTTTGCTCTCCATAATTTACAGAGTAATATGGACATTTAAATTGAGCCATTTGGCTTCCTTAAAATAATGCTAGAAACAATAATGCTGGAAAATAGCAGCAGGAACTAGTCTTATTAATATAATTTCATAACATTTAAAAATATATTTATATTGCTTTGAAATTTTTTAATTTCAATTTTGGGTGAAATTTTAAAAATGAGCTTAAAATAGTCAAATTCAAAGTATCAATGAATGGAATGCTGGTTGCAAGGGGCTGGGGGAAAAGGATATGGGAAGTTACTAATCAACAGCATATTTTCACGTATGCAAGATGAATGAGGTCTAGAGATCTGTTGTACAACACTGTTAAATCTAGTCCACAATATGTACAGTATGCTTAAAAATTTCTTGATAGTAGATTTTTACCACAATAAAATAGAATTTTGAAAGAATGCAAAAATGATTTTTTTCTCATTTCAATGTGTTTAAATACAAATTTTTTGTTATTTGATGTCAACATGCTTACTTTTCCTTTTTTGTCTTTCTAAAATAAGAACAAAGCTCACTTGGTCTCAGTAGAGTGATAGAACTAAAAGTGTACTATCATCAAATAACCTAGAAAACTATCATACATTCTGCAAACAGGCGATTTTTTCTATGTTTCTAGAATATTGGCATGGGGAAATAAAAGATGAAGGAAAGAGGAAACTAAATATGGCCAATCCTATGAAGCAGAAAGTGCCTTCAGTTAGCTCCTATTTTTTAGGAGACTTTCTTGCCTTTTGTAGCTAAAACTACCATGTTATAATTATAGTGTTCACACTGCCCCCAAATGTGATTCATAGATGCAAAAGCTGTAAGTGCCCCAAGATGACATCTGTTCCCCTATTCAGGCACACATATATTCATTATGGTCTACAGGCTTTAGGTAGTTTGGAAATCTTTGCCACTGTACATATGCCATTGTACCTATGTATGGGAATGGCACTGTCAGAAACTTAAAGGAGCCTGTGACCCAGAAAATGTACAAACTAAAAGCTTTAAATCCTTCAAGGTAAATTTTGGGAGGATTACACAGGAAGCTGTTAATGTAGTGTGAATTGTAATGTTCTAAAACCACACAGACATTCTGCTACTGGGACTGTCTCTCAATCAAAAGTCATTCACAGATAATTTTCATTTTGTGTATTTCATTCATGTATACTCTCTAGATTTTCTATTTCTAAGGGAATGTTTTAATGATATTTGAACATGATATTTGAAATGATATTTCACATTTAATGTGCAATAAAACATGGAAAACTTTAAGCCACTTTAATATAATATATATTTTCTGCCATGTAAAATTGCCTATAGTTTTATGCAAAATCTTAATCACCTCACATTAAACTTCTGTTACAATATACAATACCCAATGAGACTGAAATACTTGGAAAGCAAAACATCAATGACCTCCCAATGAACTTGTTAAGGAAATCATGTTGTGAGTCAGTATGAAAGTTGATGACTAGATATGTATTTGCTGTGGTGAATGAAGAGGAAAAAAAAGTATTTAAATTGGAAAAGTTATTTTTTTAGTATAATTGGTCAAAAATTTATTTTAAATAGGGTAAAACTGGTCTTCCATAAAATTGAAAAGACTAACATTTAAAAATGGTACTTATATAGCTATATTATATGCTACATATGCTACATTAAAACATAGTTTAAAAAATCTAGTCTATATACATGCTTTAATAGAGTGAAAGTAAAAATTGTTTATCTACCGGGCGCCTGGGTGGCTCAGTTGGTTGAGCGACTGCCCTCGGCTCAGGTCATGATCCTGGAGTCCCTGGATCGAGTCCTGCATCGGGCTCCCTGCTCGGCAGGGAGCCTGCTTCTCCCTCTGACCCTCCCCCCTCTCATGTGCTCTCTCTCTCTCATTCTCTCTGTCTCAAATAAATAAATAAAAAATCTTTAAAAAAAAAAATTGTTTATCTATGTTTAATCCAGTGTTTAAAGATAATTTATAGAACTGTGTAGATTCTGTGCTCTACTTGTTGGGAATTCAGGAAAATACAACTCCAGTTCACATTTCTATTACAGTCAAAATAAATCCAATTAAAATATATTTTTTCAAAGTATATTATAAAAGCAGTCAAGGATAAATATCCAGATGTCTCTTATTTACAACTTTAAAAACCAGATTTCTATATTTTAAATTTTTGATAATTTATATTCACATAACTTTACATATGTGTACTTCGCATGTCTTTTTAAAAATTAGTCACTGTAATCTAGACATTTGCCTTGTATAATGCCAAGGTTAAGTGGGAAAATATCAGTCCATTACACAACAATATAGAAGCAGGTGAGTAAGATAATTGCAAAGAAAAAAAGGAATTCTTAACACAGATAAAAGCTACTCTATGGGATTTGGGATAACTATCTTTTAATCCTTTCCTTTCATTGTACAGTTTGCTTGTGGAAAATGGCTACCATTCATAAAGATGTAGAGCCATAAATCACAAGAAATAGGAAATGTACCTTCACACCACTAAAACAATACAGTTACAATAATAATCTTTTAAGAATGAATGATTCAGCAATTTTTTTTTTTAGGTCATAAACAACTGGAAGCATTAACAGGTATTTCTGCAGAATTTCCAGTTAAGATTCCAGCTGGCAGCTTTGAAAAGTGATTAAGTTTTTCTTTTTACAGTGACTCACTCTGATACTCAAAGGACACTTTTTAAAAAGGCCACCATAGGATTTCTGTGTTTACATAGAAAGTACAGTCAAAAGGTACTGCCCCCCGTGCACCTGGCTATTGCTTACTTGCAGAGTTTCCTTTCCACTGGATTAAAAAAGGTAAACTGGATATCCTTACAAGTACTGTATTCAACATATTGGAACATATTTAAATTGAATAAACTATTTTTTCATCAAACATGTTGACCCCTTAGTCACACAAACCAGAAACTGGATAGTAATATTATGAATTTATAATTATAAAGAAATGACTGTCCTCGGGCGCCTGGGTGGCTCAGTTGGTTAAGTGTCCAACACTTGACTTTGGCTGAAGTAGTGAGATCAAGCCCTGCACTGGGCTCTATGCTGGGCATTAAGCCTTCTTAAGATTCTCTCTCTCTCCCTCTCCCTTAAACCCTCCCCCCATCTCTGAAAGAAAAGAAAAGAAAGAAAGAAAGAAAGAAAGAAAAAAAGAAAGAAAGAAAGAAAGAAAGAAAGAAAGAA